>NC_064307.1:21018106-21353148 GCF_023373825.1 Bactrocera dorsalis | reverse complement strand
TTGCTGAAAATTGTAATAGGATTATGTATTTTTAGATAAAAAACATTTTAATATAATAATAAACACTTACATTTTATAGGAGATTTCTTAATATTTTAAATATCACGAAAGTTTGCATCAAAGTAATTAGAAATGATTATTAAATACATTATATACAAATGGTACAAGCAAATGAATGGCTGTCTATTCGTATTATCTTAACAATAATGTTTTCATTGAATTCAATTTGCGTATATAACATATTTTTGTAGATATTGAGAACATTCTATCTCCGTATTTGTAGTTACATTTGCTAAGTTCAATTTTATATCGCGATAAAGCAAACTTTTTGCAACCGGAAATATTGTGTTCTCCAACATATTTTACCCTTTATAAATATCTATTGTTTATGCAAGTATAATATTACAATTTTTCTTGAAGTTATCAGGACAAGTGTCTTCAAAATTTACAAATCTTAAAAATTTTAATAGTTTAACCTTCCATCAATTACAACAGTTAAAGTAAAGTTGCAACTATTAGAAATGTATGAAATCAAGGATGATGAAATAAATGCATTTGTATGCCCTTTGACTACCAACAGTATGAAACAAAGGCAAGTTATACAGTGCTTATGCATAGGTGCTACTGTGGGCAAAAATAGTAAGACTTTTTAATTTAAATTTCGCACAAAAATCTATTCGTGGAAATATTTTTTTTCTAAGTCGTTATGTCAGTGACATCTGTGCCAAATGTCATATCAAAATAATCACTAGTTTTTAGTATACGCTTGACTTTCCGAAGTACATAAAGTCCAATAATAAACATTTACCGATTTTTACGATGAGTGAAATTAATCATCAAAGAAGTGCCATTAAATTTTGTGCGGGTAATAAAATTTCTGGTGCCGAAATGAAAGTACAAACTGTGTTAAATATGATTATTGGCTTTAAACTGCGAAATGCGCAAATATTTGGAAAATTGAAATAATCGTGTTTTATTCGTTGTGAAATGACATAATTAAATATGTTAATATTAGTTTTATACTAAAAGCTATTAAAATATATATTTTTCCTAATTTACTGGTATTCTTTTAGATTAGTTGCATTTTACTGAGTCACTTAAAATAAAAGATTTACGTACAATTTTATTTTTATTTGTTTTGAAATGTAGCAATCAGGTTGCCAATTTTATGTTAATCAGAGCACTTATGTAGCCCCATGTATAGACGAGACCATTGATAATACAAGTATCGGGTACTATATGCTTAATATTGATTTTGCATTAAGTTGTGTTGTGTGATTCTTCATTTTTTTTGTAGTCAATGGATCCTAAAGTCTTTGTTTTTACTTTTTGAAAAAAAAAACAAAGAAATCTCCGGCCTCAGTAGCGCTTTCCACTTATTGCAATGTAATGTTTCTTCTTTCGTTTTCAAAGAAAAACTTGCCAAAATAATCTTAGCTTCAAAATATTTACAATATAACAGATAACTTCTCTATGTGGATTAATTATGCTTCGAAAATATTAGGCCTTTTCTATTTTAAGTTATATTAAAAACCTTTTTTGTATACGTCCATATTAAATAAATTATTTTGCTAAATATTTTCTATAATTTAAAAATTTCGCTGTACTAATTTCTTTTATATTTATACATTGAACAGGGTATATTTAGTTTTCCACGAAGTTTGTAATACCCAAAAGGAAACGTCGGAGACCCCATTGAGTGTATTTGTAAATGATCAGCTTGACGATCTCAGTTCATTTTACCATGTGCGTCGGTATAACCGCCACTAGTCCCTCAGTTTTTGAGATATCGATTTGAAATTTTGTTTACATCTTTTCTACCTCAAGAAAATGCTCCTTTGTCGGAAACGGCGATATCGGAGTACTATAGATAGCAGCATGATCTAAACAAAGTTCTCATATAGAAAACTTTTTTATTTGACAAAAAATAATTCTCTACACTGTACATGGATTATTATCCGAAGACAATCTTCGAACATATTATTCAAATAGTAACTCTATTGCATATAGCTGCCATATAAACTGATCGATCCGAATCAAGCCTTTGTATGGCCAACTTTTATTTGACAGAATATCATTACGAAACTTTTCACAGATTATTGTCCAAAAAAGGCTATAATCGTGTAATGTATTATTCAAATCGGACCACTACAGCTTACAAGCTGACCGGAAAAAATCTAGTTTTTGTATGGTAAACTTTTTTATTAGAAAAGATATCTGAGCAAAATTTTTCACAGACTTTTATTAAAAACAGAGCTACATTATCTGCACATTTTGTTCAGATCGGACTACTAAAGCATATAGCTGTCATACAAGCTGACCGGAAAAAATCTAGTTCTTGTATGGTAAACTCTTTTGTCAGACAAGTTATCTTCACGAAATTTGTCACAGACTTTTGTCAAAGACGGAGCTACATTATCTGCACATTTCGCTCAGATCGGACTACTATAACATATAGCTGTCATACAAACTGGCCGAATAAAATCGAGTTCTTGTATGGTAAACTTTTTTATTAAGCAAGATATACTCACGAAATTTCTCGTAGATTATTATCGAGGACAAAGCTACAATATCAGTAGATTTTGTTCAGATCGGACTACTATATCATATAGCTGCCATACAAAAGAACGAAAAAATTAAGAAGACGACATTTTTATGCCACAAAAAATACACCAGTGAAGGCTATTATACCTTCTATGTTACCGTTTTAATTATTTGTGTTGTTGTTGCAATGTTTGTAATTAAATTTCCATAATTAAAAAAAATATTACGCATTAGAGGCCTCATTTATACTTTTAAGCGCCGTGCTTGCCTATTATTTCTATAATTGTTTGTTATATTTCACGTCGTCTGCAACATTTTACGACAACGTGTATTTATGTAACACACATATGTGCATATACAAATACATATAAGAGGCATTTGTATCGTTAGTCAAGTGGTTAGATAACAACACACGTCCTTGTCGCATACAAACGCAAGCGCCTAAGTGCGCTCACACATCGCCGCACCGCAAATGAGCAGTAGGACAACAACAACAGCAATTGTAACAGCAGCAGCAACAAAAACAACAGCATTGGCAGCAAAACAGCATTTGAAGATGAACAAAATGTCTGACAATGACACGATGAGGTACAATATATCGTCAACTTGTGATGGCGCAGCAAAAGTGCAACGCAAACACGAACACACATGCATAGATAATGGCGTGTACATGTGTCTTACTAATGCGCGCGGGGCTCTGACGCATCTGCATCTGCAATGTATGGGCCAGATAAGGAACTCAAGCGTAATGATGGCGGCCCAACAACAGACGCAGCCAACAATTCATAAGCATTTCACCGCAACGGCAACAACAAGACAAACAACAACAACGACGTAAGACACCAACAATAGGCCAATATACATATATGCTTACCACAATGTGTTGCACACAGATTCACTACAAGTTGCCACAACAATTGCAACGCCACAGAACACAACAAGCAACCGTAATCATAACGGCAATAATAATAATCATAATAATATGGCTTACTGCACATAAATATATACTAAGATATAATACTCGTACATAAATACATACTTATATACATATGTATATCTCTAAATCAATGTATGTATGTATGTATGTGGATGTGTTTGTGCCAACCGCGACAATGCAGTTATAATAACACGTAAATAAATTGGCGTCATTTGCCAAAAGGATTACAGTTTATGTTGCAACGTTAGTCTTCCCGGCCTGGGGGCCTGAGATCGAGGCTGCCCGCACTTAGTATAAAATTGCGGAGGTAGTGGAGGTGTGCACAATCAAATATACTACTCCGGGTAAATACCGCCTTTTTTACGTGAAGTCAGACGTATACACAAACACATAAACACACATACATATATATTTATATATATATGTGTACATATATATATATATATATACATGATTACTTGCACTCAAATATTTAGAAAATTTACTGCCGAGTGCCTTCTAGTATGCATGTGTAAGTGTGTTTATGTATTATCTCTGGCTGCGTGTTTCTAATTGTATTGGTGCATGTATGTGGCATGGCTACAAGAAAACTACAATTTAAGTGTTTGTTGAGTGAAAATCACAAATCTTCTGCCACTTGCTTTGCGGTTGCCTTGGCAAAACATTTATCTCCACACATAACTGCCTTCCCGACATTTAATGGCATTTTGTGGGCAATGCCAGGAATCGCCAGAAATTCTTAGTTAGTTTTGTATGCCAAAAAGGCGCGGTTTGTGATACTCGAAAGTAAATAATTAATTATACTTTATATTTTTCAAGTTTTATATTAATTCAATCTTTAAGGATCCATTTTGAGTTCAAACAAGAAAAAGCGTTAACTTCGGTTGCACCGAAGCTAAATACCCTTCACAGGTGCATTTATTTTACTAACTACATATGTGTTCAGTTTGTATGGAAGCTATATGCTATAGTTAACCGATCTGAACAATTTCTTCGGAGATTACATTGTTGCCTTAGAAAATAATCTGTGCCAATTTTTGTGAAGATACATTGTCAAATGTGAAAGTTTTCCATACAAGAACTTGATTCCGATCGTTCAGTTTGTATGGCAGCTATATGTTACAGGGGTCCGATATCGGCAAGTCCGACAAATGAGCAGGTTCTTGAAGAGAAAATGACGTTTGCAAAATTTCAAAACGATATCTTAAAAACTGACAGACAGACAGGCAGACGCACAGACAGACGGACAGAGAAACAGACGGACATGGCTTAATCGACTCAGCTGAACATACTGGTCATCTATATATATACTCTATAGGGTCTCCGACGCTTCCTACTGAGTGTTACAAACATCGTGACAAACTTAATATATCCTGTTCAGGGTATAAAAAACCCGCTAACGGCGCTATTAAGTTTCTGATTTACGGAACTCTTGACCATTTTAACATTAACATAGCCATAAAGCAAGCAAAACTGTTTAAAATCCTCCGATTTGCAAGGTTTTTAAGGCCTAATAGGCACTTTTACTTGTTATATTGACCGAATCAATTCGCGGTCTGCACAAATTTATTCTCCTAAATTTCCTCATACTATATTAAAAAGAAGAATACAGCTTTCCTTAAGGAATCTATTAATCAAATTCTCAATGACCTGTGTAAAATTTCATAAAGGTCAGTTGAGTACCTCTGCAGAATTCTTGCCAACCAATTTCACACAGTTCGAGAAAAACGTTTTTAAGTACGGGGCACTTAGCCTAGCTAGCCTCAAGCGCACAAGTTCTCAAGGCTCTATCTCCGAAACTACTACTCGGATCATCTTGAATATTTAGGACAATATTACAGAGGTATTGTAGAATTTAAAAGGCAATACAAATATCGATTTTTTAAACCCATGTAACTCCTTAAGGCCACATCAGTTTTTCTTGGTGAATACGTGACGAAGAAGATCGTTGCAATATTAAAATAAACAGAGAAAAAATGGTTAACTTCGGTTACATCGCAGCTAAAAAAAAGCTTGATCTGCACAAAAACAAATATATCTTTCTATAGTGGTCTGAAATCACACATTCCGATAAATGAGCAAATTCACGTCACGTTGATGATTTAGGGTATAGGTATAGGTATATTTAGGTTATATGTACTTTGTAGGGTCTCTGACGTTTCTTAGCAGACTGACAAACTTAATATACCATTTTTTATAATATAAAATATGGCCCTTTTACTTCAAACAAACCCTTAAGCATATATGGTCTGTGACAGCTTAGGGGAATTGTGTCGCCAGCTACCCCCAAGCAGGTCAACTTGTCTGCCTTTACATTTCTTTTTGTTCCCATAAGACCGGGTACCCAGATAATGTTAACCGAGTTACCTATTGAGCTCAAATTATTGCCTACGTGCATACCTTAACGCAGCGAGACTAAGTTTTAGAAATATACCCTCAATTGCTGCTTGGCTATCCATAGAAGATTTATGAACTTGCTGGTTAAAGCAGAGCCCACTTAGCACCCTCTGCTAAGCTCACAATTTCGGCCTATAAGACTAAATTTTAGTAATTTGGTTTGAAGCTGGATTACTATGGATGAAGGCTGCTTCTGTTCCTATTTCATCATTTGATCTGTCGATGAATATGTAGATTTCGCTATTGGACCTGGCGATCACAGAAGCATTAGTCCATTCCTTTCCAATTGGGAAATGAAAATGTTTAATTCCTCATGGTCCTACCTCTATTAGTCGCATTGCTAATTTAGCCTGAGTTCATTAATAATGTTGAGTATGATATTATGACTGTGATGACGTCGTGTCTAACTCCAAAAAACATGAGTCAGCGGATCGTAAGCACTGCCTTATACTTCACTTGTATATATATAGGCCGGATATCAAGGATAACCTTCAGAGCCGTAGTTGACGTAGTATTCATTGTGTCCGTAATCCCCAGCTAGCATACACGTTGCACCTGTTTCAGGGTATGTTACGGTACTTTTTCGAAAACGTACATGGGTATGGGGCAGATGACTCTTATGTAATGTCAGTAGATCATATGGGGTCGTAAACCCCACTTTGGGGCAATGGCTTTTCTGAAAGATTCGAAGTGTTTTGGAAGCCCTGTTCTCAAAGTGTTTATTTCAGCTTAGTTTTTGGTTTGGATGATCCCGAGATATCTGACAGAGCTCGAGAATACAAAAGTTCTAACCTTTAAAGAGGGGAGATTGAATACATGTGCAATAGAGTTATTCAAAATATCTCCGAAATTATGAAATTTTTCAATTTTTGTGGCAATTTGTGGAATCCATTCGAAAAGAACTCAATCGTTCTTCCATCATGAGACCGCGTATTGTCATGATAGAAACTTATTGACTTGTGCCTAATCGCAAATACCTAGTCTTTGCAATACAGAGCATTACCGAGCACAGATACTTTCCTATAATCTATATCTCTAACTTTAAGACTTGAAGTCCTTTCTGAGTCCGGTTTTGTCCGTTATTGCCTTTCGTAGGACTAACATTTGTTTGAAAATCTTTCGATTGGAAATTTCTTTAAGATAAAGTCTGCAAAGTCTAAATTTTAACATAAAAAAAGTAATTTAATTTTCTTGGAATGTGCCACAAAATAAATATTCTTTTAACTAAGTGTGCGCCGTAAGTTACTTGCATTGCTACAAGTCTTACACAAACACACCCACACACACACATGAAAAGACTCGGCATGACTCTGTGTGTAATTGTGTAGGTTGACACTATTATCTGCGGACTCATTTTGCACTTTGAAATGCCAAATGGAATGCCGTTAAACCCGTCATTGTCGCACGCCTTTGTGTGTGACTCAAATAAACTTCAGACTTAATATTACACACACGAAGCCATAAATGGCAACGTCAACACACACGCAGACACACACACACACACACACATAAGCGGAAGGCAGGAGCATCAAAATGCAACTGCCGCAGTAATTTGGCACGAAGTACCGTTAACTGACGCTTCATCGCTCGTTCGCAGTGCATTTGTTGCAGCTGTTGCAGGCTGCCAACAACAAATCATCGCTGCGCTGGAATATCTGTGTGTGTGTGTGCGTTTAATTATGTGCCACAGCAACTTAGAAAATATGAGTTATTTTCTGTTTTTCTTGTTTTTGCTCATTTGACGCATTTTCTTGTGCGCTCTTCAATTCATATTAATCTTAATTACTGTAGCAGCAGCGCCATGAAGGGGGAAGCTGGTTGTAAAAAACAATGAAGTGTTTATCATAAATGTCAATGAGTTGTGAGAATATCGGGGTTTATGTGTGAGGGATCGGCCGAATTTATTTTGATTTTGAATTAAAGTATATACTTGATTTTCAGGTTAAGGGTTTTTCAATTTGGCAACATTTCTTCTGATGTCTTCTCTCTCTCTCTTGGGAACTTGTGCTTTATTCTATTGTTATAAAACAAAACAAAAGTAGTTAAATTCATGACTAAAGATAATTTAGCGTTTTCTTCTGGATTTTATGGTCTCCCACACCTCAAATAACATTTATGACAATCGGGACTCATCTCACTAGACCAAAGTAGTAGCAAAAATAAATCAGAGTGTTATGAAACCTATCGAAAACGAAGGATAAAATAATAAACATTAAAGGAAACATAATTTACGACCGATCCTTCAGTCGGGAAAGGAAAAGGAGAGGGTTAAAAGCAGTTTATATCACGATTTCCGTCAAAACTACGCGTCCTAAAGAAAATAGTTATATGACGCTTTCTCTATTAAGTTTAATGTATATATCTCCTTAACTACTAAAGCGGCAACAACAAAATTCCCTTAGCGCAATTACAATAAAAACTGTTAACGACACTCCCCATTTTACGGCTCTGATAAAATGACGATAAATCAATAGATAACTACGCCAAAGTTATTCAGTTTGACATCCAGGATAGCACAAGGGGGCTACATAGGAACCAGTATCGAAATAGTACAATGAGTCTGACACTGCTGACTTTTGGGTAAAATCACATATTGTCTCTACAACAACGTTCAGTTTCATTGTAACAAAATTTTATATTCAGTCTGGTCAGGAAGGACCTTTCCAGTGAGCAAGTCAAGTATCAATTTCTTGGTTGTTCAATAAGTTTTGTCGTTTGTTAAGCAAAACTCAATTTTATGATTCAAAATACAGTTTATTATTCAGTACAATTTCCCTAAACATTAATACATTTGCTCCAATGAACCTCCAATCTGTGAATCCCATACCTGAAGTGAGAATCCGTAAGGTCTACAAAATACGCTTCAACAGCCGTTATGACCTCTTCATTTGATGAAAAACGCTTGCCACGCATACATTTTTTGAGTTCTGGAAACAAATGAAAGTCACTGGGGGCCAAATCTGGTGAACACCGTGGATACTCCAACAATTCGAACTCTAATTCATGGATTTTAGCCATTGTCAAAATGCTCCAGTGATACGATGCATTATCCTGATGAAAAAGAATTTTTTTCTTCTGCAAACTGGCTATTTTTTCACGAATTTTTTCCTTCAACTGGTGCAAAAGGTGGCAATAATATTCAGAATTTAGTTTTTTATCAGTTTGCAAGTAATACACAAACAAAATTCCTCTCGCATCCCAAAAACTGATGCCATAAACGTCTTGGTCGATTTCCGGACACGAATTCGCTTCGAAGCCGAACAACCACACACTACTCTTTAGCCTCTTCTTTTGATACAAGATCATGGTGATGATTTGAGCCTTCATCCATGGTGATGAATCTACGAACAAAATCCACTTTATCCTTTTTAAAATGCTCCAAAGGTTGCTGAGTAAGTCGTATTGGAACGTGTTTTATACCAACCACACAGCTTTCTAAACGCACAAAATTTCACTTAAGATATGGCTTACAATCCCTAATGAGATGTGTAGAGTCTCTACTAAATCTCTCTCAGTCAATCGACGATCTTCTAAAACCATATCCTGTATTTTGGCTATGATTTCTGGTGTTGATGCGCTTTTTGGACGTCCTTCAGGTGGATCATCTTCAAGGCTTTTACCCCCACGTTTAAATTCAGCACCCCTTCTTTCTACTGTTTTAATTGTAGATGAACAATCACTTTTAACATTCGTTCGTGAATTTCTTTTGTTGGATGGTGTAGCATTAAGAATTAAGAATTTTTTGTGCAGTGATCGATATTCATTCTGATGAGAATGAATTGATAGATTGAAATGAAACTTCACATACCAGTTTATATGAAGAGTGTACCAAAAAAACGAAAAAAAAAATCGGCTAGTAGCAACGGCCTCATTTATCGAACGACAAAACTTATTGAATAACCTGGTGGTTCGTCTGTTTCGGGACGTAAACATAGATTCAGGACTCCTCGCCAGTAATAATATGTTCCATTACATCCTGCTAATCGAAAAGAATTGTTTCACAGACGTTAATGCGAAGCTGTTTTTCGAAAAAATTTAGTGATTTTGGAACCAATCATGTTTTACTTTACTTAAGCTAAATTATATTTCAAAATATAGTTTATAACGGGTGATTTTTTTGAGGTTAGGATTTTCATGCATTAGTATTTGACAGATCACGTGGGATTTCAGACATGGTGTCAAAGAGAAAGATGCTCAGTATGCTTTGACATTTCATCATGAATAGACTTACTAACGAGCAACGCTTGCAAATCATTGAATTTTATTACCAAAATCAGTGTTCGGTTCGAAATGTGTTTCGCGCTTTACGTCCGATTTATGGTCTACATAATCGACCAAGTGAGCAAACAATTAATGCGATTGTGACCAAGTTTCGCACTCAGTATTTTTTGCATTCATTAAACCAACCACACGAATGCGTACAGTGCGTACAGAAGAGAATATTGCGTCTGTTTCTGAGAGTGTGGCTGAAGACCGTGAAATGTCGATTCGTCGCCGTTCGCAGCAATTGGGTTTGTGTTATTCGACCACATGGAAGATTTGACGCAAAGATCGTGGTGTAAAACCGTATAAAATACAGCTCGTGCAAGAACTGAAGCCGAACGATCTGCCACAACGTCGAATTTTCAGTGAATGGGCCCTAGAAAAGTTGGCAGAAAATCCGTTTTTTTATCGACAAATTTTGTTCAGCGATGAGGCTCATTTCTGGTTGAATGGCTACATAAGCAAAAATTGCCGTTTGGGGTGAAGAGCAACCAGAAGCCGTTCAAGAACTGCCCATGCATCCCGAAAAATGCACTGTTTGGTGTGGTTTGTACGCTGGTGGAATCATTGGACCGTATTTTTTCAAAGATGCTGTTGGACGCAACGTTTACGGTGAATGGCGATCGCTATCGTTCGATGCTAACAAACTTTTTGTTGCCAAAAATGGAAGAACTGAACTTGGTTGACATGTGGTTTCAACAAGATGGCGCTACATGCCACACAGCTCGCGATTCTATGGCCATTTTGAGGGAAAACTTCGGACAACAATTCATCTCAAGAAATGGACCCGTAAGTTGGCCACCAAGATCATGCGATTTAACGCCTTTAGACTATTTTTTGTGGGGCTACGTCAAGTCTAAAGTCTACAGAAATAAGCCAGCAACTATTCCAGCTTTGGAAGACAACATTTCCGAAGAAATTCGGGCTATTCCGGCCGAAATGCTCGAAAAAGTTGCCCAAAATTGGACTTTCCGAATGGACCACCTAAGACGCAGCCGCGGTCAACATTTAAATGAAATTATCTTCAAAAAGTAAATGTCATGAACCAAAGTTATCAAGCTCTTAAAAAATCACCCTTTAAGTTTTATATACATCATCCATCATCAGTTGATGTTGATGGCCGTCTTCAATGTGTTTCATCGTCAACATGTTCTCGACCCTCTTCGACAATTATCACAGAAGGCCTTTTCCAACCTTTTGAACGTTTTGGCACAACAAATTTTTTGCTCACAGTCATGCAATAAAGAAGTTGTCAGATGAATTTGATGACTTTTATTTAACGACATAGTAATCGAACCTTAAAGATTTGGGAAACCAATGCGTTTGACCTTCCAAAATGTAACAAGATATCTGTTAATCAAAAGTTTGTAGTGTCCATCCGGCCATCCATTCGACAACCTCGGAAATTAAACTATGAAAAATTATCCAAGTAAGGGTAGAATAATAGAACTTTGTGTACATTTTCTTGCCATCATTGTGCTCAATTTTTTATCTCCTGACTATAGCAAAACCTGTGTGTATTTGTATCAGGAAATAAATGCTTGACAAATTCGAAACTTTTCTTAAATTATGCAAAACAAATGCCCAAAAAATGCCTCGGCCTACTGCAATTGATGACTCGCATAAATAAAGTGCCACACAATGTTGTACAAGAGAGAAAAAACCGACAACAATTTCACTCCTCTCACCACTTGCTACACTCTACAACATTAATTTAATCGAAGCATCCATCAGCCATTGGATTTCGCATAATCAATGCGGGCATTGCCTAGTAATTTGTACACTATTCACCTAATTAAGTGCAATAAATTTCATGCGAGCCGCTGCACACAATTGTCATTCGGATATTTTCGGTTACAATCGAACAGCCCAGTGGTTAGTGCTATTTTTGGAACACTTCTACAGTTAATACAGCGATTTGTACGTACTTTTGGCAGAGTGTGTGTGTGTGTGTGAAGTGCAAAACATTTGAAAGCGACCTGAAAATCGTAGCTTTTAGTCATTGCTGCCAACAGCTGACAGTGTCCTCAGGCTCAGCGGCAGCTTCACACTCATCCTCATCCTCATTCTGTGTTCTAAGCCTGGAGGAGCGTGCGAGAGCAGCCTATTTGGCAGTGATAAAGTGTTACCTATAAAAGTGGATTTTGTCTGGTCGATCAACGGCAGTAAATCAAAGTCGGCAGACAAGCCCAGCAGACGGCATTGTAAAGGAAATGTATCTACGCTGCAACAACAAATAAACGTAAAACCACAAAATATCTTTCGGCCAGCGCTGACCGCATGCCAACACCCGGCCGGCAGTGCTGGAAAGACAAAGAAACTTATAAGTGGTCAGATAAATCAGTTGAAGTAGGCAATTTCCTGGTAATTTCTATGATTAAATCAGCAATTTCAAGTTTCGTCGATTAAGTGCACTTTCGGTTTATGAAGTGTGCCGAGTGCAAGGCTATGACGTGAGTGGTTTGGAAGTGAGATTTAATAAAAACACATGTATAACATGACATGACCACACTATGACCTGAGATGCTTGAGTTGATAATATTATTTTGAATTTTCAAATATCCACGAAACTTATTGCCACTTTACGTGGTTCATTTGTGGTCTGAAGAAAGGTTTTCAACGGCTTTTGAGGTTATGTGAACTTAATTTGTAAGGATTATGTGATTAATCTTTTTGTATGTAATGTCAAAATAATAAATTGTTGACTAGATGACAGCTAACCTGCGAGATTTCTATGATATAGCATACAAGGTTTAATCGGTAAGTAATAGGGTCGATTTTCTTCCACCGCGACTATACTTCGAAGCGTGCGCGGACCGACTGGATTCGGTAGAGGGCGTTCCTAGCTAACGAACGAGTGGCTGGTCAGTTGTCTCCGAGCACCTGGAGAGTCAGGACAAACATTTTCGCGCGACGTGTTTCTGTGAGTGGTGCAAGCCGAAAATTCAGCGTTCGTTAGGGCAGAGGTACGCGATTAAATTCTGTGTGAAACTCGGTAAATCTGCGACAGAGACGTTTGATATGATCAAGCAGGCTTACCAATTAGATGCTGCTTCAGCAAGAAGTGGTATGTTTCGGTGGCAGCAGGCTTTTTGAAGGGTCGGGAAGAGGTCGCTGATGATTGAGCAAATCCAAAGTAAACACGAAAAACATTGTCTTTTTTCATATCAAAAGCCTCGTTCTCCATGAATTTGTTCCTCTTGGACAAACCGTCAACGCCAAGTTTTACCTGGTAGTACTCAAAGGACTCAAACGAATAGTCAATAGGGTCCAACAAGACATCGCAGGGGTTTGGAAGTTGCACCACGACAACGTCCCGGCTCAAACCGTCTTTCTTTTCTTCTTCTTGTGAACAGCTACCTAACCATGGCCGGCTTCGCAATGCCTCCGCAGCCGCTCTACAGCCCAGATGTGGCCCCCTCCGACTTGTTTTTGTTTCCTTGCCTGAAATGGTCGATGAAAGGCAAGCATTTTAAGACGACAGAGGGAATCCAAGCAGCATGCACCTCGGCTCTCAAGGCTATTCCGGAGAATGCCTTCCGTGACGACTTCAAGGTTTGAAAATCGCACTGCATCGACACAGAAAGAACCTATTTTGAAAGTTATTAAAGCATTGTAACGATTGGTTCAATAATTTTTTTACTCAGTTCTATTATTTTGCGGGCAAACCCTCTATACGTTAATCGTGCGCTTGTGAGAACGCACAGATGGCGCTGTGGCTGACTGCCTTCAAAATATTCGCAACGGAAGGAAGATCATAATGATATCCTGATAAAAATTCTTCTTAGATAGACTGTCGTAGTTTACATATCAAGTTTATGACAGATTCCTGTTGGCCAAAGAAGATTAAACAGATATATCTCTTAATCCAAAATACAAGGCCACATATTTTAGTAATCAATTGAATTTGAGTAGCAAAAAGTACATACAATATTTGCCACAATACTTCAGTCATTCAAGACACAGATATCGGTTTGGGAATCAATACAGAAATGGCTTTGATGACACACTTGCTTGCTTCCTGTCGCATTATCTAAATTACCGTTCTTTACCGCAAGTGCCGCGGGTTACATACTTCTATACACGTATCCATATATCAATGCTCGGCACAGCGCAGAATACCGTTAAAATGAAACAAAAAATACAACAAAAGTATAAAAACAATAAAATAATGAATAATGCGTGGCAACCGAGCAGAAAAGGAGCGCGAATAAATCAATACAAAAGCGTTGGCAATGGTGGGAAAAACCGCTGACATCTGTCGTGCAGTGGAGCTTTCACTTTGTTGTTGCTGTAAACGGCAGCCTGTAGGCTTCGCATCGAAGTGTGCCTTAATTTTATAGACTTACAAATTCCGTAGCATACTTTTGTGCTCAAAGAGAATTCATTGAGACATACCGCTATACTCAATCGATGTAAGCATTCAAAGGTGAGCTTAGATCCCCTTCCAAGACTAGACGAAACAAGTCGCTAAAGCATTGGAATTTCCAAAAATAAATTAGAAAATATACTAAGGCTTATATACACACATACTAATATATGTTGGTATATATATTTTGTCCTAGTTATACCCACAAACATATACCTATATGTTAGAGAAAATACTTAAGTATATTTACTCTTATTCTCCTTCGCTTCACGCACAAATCCGAATTAGTAAAATGGCAGATTACATGATTGCGAAAGGCACCTTTTTCTCTTGTATTTATTGTTTTCTCTTTCAAATGTTTTTATCGCACGTTTTACGCCCAATTAGGCACAATGCTCGCAAATCAATAAATCCCGTCTTCTTCGGTAATTTATTTGAATATGCAAATGTTAAAGGCAAATACTAAATTTTATATGTAAACAGCAATTTTTAAAGGCAAGTGGAGAGCACTTAACAAACTCGGTGAAGAGAGCGGTTTAGTAATTGATTTTTTACTTCTATTATACTCTAGAGACCGCCAGCAAAGAGTAGAATAAGAAAAAATATAATTGTAATTCATCGAGTATAATCTTCAAAGTTAAATCAGTTGAAATTTGCTGTTGGGTTTAGCAGTTGACCGGAAGGAGAATTTATGAGTTAACTAATCCGAAGCGACCGCAGCTAAGTCATCAGAAGGAGCAAGCCTTAATGGTGCTTCTAAAGAAATTCCTATATGACAGCGGTTTCCAATTTGCTTGAATTGTAGTAGAGTTAATTTTTTTTCTCTTTAACGAAATCACTTGCGTGAACTTGTGATTAGGGTAGAGTATAGTTAAAGAACGGCAGTCGCAAAGACAGTTCAATAAAACTTTAGAATATGTTGTACTCGTACTTCCCGAAGATTATTCTCTGTCTAACTTCAGAGTTACCATTTTAGGGGTGGCTGTCATACCTTTGGAATGAAGGTGGTTATTTTTTGCCTTATTTGTTATACTATACCATGAGGTAATCTTAAGAGGTTCAAAGTCTTCGACCTTTTATAGTAAAACACTTTTTGGCAAAATTCGTATTTTTTATTCAACATGATCACCTTCAACGGAGATACACTGATCCTCCAACATTCCGATATTATTTTTGTAGCACGATTGGTCGTCTACTTCAAATTAGGCCTTAACTTCGGCGATGACCCCTTCATTTGACGAAAATTTTATCCCAACGAGCATTCTTTTGAGATCTGAGATCATAAAATAGTCGCTGTGGCCAGGTCTGGAGAATACGGTGCATGGCAAGCAATTCGAAGCCCAATTTATAGATTTTTTGCCATTGTTTTCACTGACTTGACCGAAGCGCCGTATCGGCTCAGTGAAACAGCACTTTCTTTTTCTTTAAAAGAGGCCGTTTGTATTCAATTTCGCCGTTTAATCAGTCCAATAACACCATGTAATAGTCTCTGTTGATGGTTCTTTCTTTTTCATGGCATTCTTTTCGCAACCCAAACTACAGACGCCATAACGTTGCGCGCAGTCTACAAGGAGGACCGTCGATTGGTCTTCGGAGTAAAATGATGGATCAATTTTTCATCTATTGTCACATATCGACGTAAAAAACGACGACGCTCATCAGCATGTGTGGTGCACTAAGGTCCATTCCAACCATCTTGCACACAGTGGCTGTAGACATCGTTGGAAGGTGTTTGGTTGCGAAAGTTGTAAGCAGACTCAGAGAATTTGGGTTTTTAAAAGAACGCGTATCTGAACACTCGGATATCTTCACACACTTTGACTTCATACCGGTTCGCTTGGATCATGGAGTCGTTAAATCGAACTCAGGCGGCTACTTCTCTGACCATGAGTTGTGGGTGGTAACAATCTGTTGGAAGAGAGGGGCTCAAATGAATGGGTTAAAGCTTGGGGGAAAGTTGGTGGAAGGACTTACTGTCAAGAGCTCTCCAGCTTTGAACTTCCTGATTATTGCAGTGTCTTCCAAGTCGAGGTTGAAGCCATTAAGATTGCATTAGATTTACTGCTCCGGAATGTAGTCTTCTTCAGAGAAGGAACCATTCCTCGCTATCAATAACATTTAGTGTTTTTGTGATAAGATTGGTATGTGTGCCAGGCCATAGTGAAATCGCACGAAACTGTAAAGCTGATTAGTTAGCAAGGAAAGGCACCGCTATCGGTAGAATGGGAGTGAATCAGTGTTCTACTACTAGACAGCTGGACTTTGCAAAAGTTTGGCAAGCGCTGAGCCACCATCGGTACATTCGCTATCGCAAAATCCTTTTGGCCCAAGATCGGTCGTAAGATATCTAGTGATCTCTTTGCCCTCCGTAAGGCTAGCCCTATTTTTTGGCTCTTAAGGGGCCATTGCCGTATTGGCGACCATGCTGTAAGATTGGGAATCCTATCAGACGTCATCTACAGAAGCACTTTCTTCTTGACTGTTCCGCGTTTGAGAGGTCTAGACTTAAATACTTGGGAGCGCATACTTTCAGACATTCCACCGAACTTGGCGGGAATGGAAATTGAAAGCCATTTTGTATTGCGTTAGGCAAATTTTTAAGTTCGAACATAGGATTTCTTCTTTTCTACTACCTATTGTAGTCCACGTTCGATATTTGATCTGTTATCACACCTAATCTAACTGCTTGTAGTGGAATCAAATGAAGTTATACATTTTTTAGGTTTATGTTCTGCTTAAAATTCAATTGATCTAGGACCCTTGTAACGATATTCCTCATCAGTATTTTTGAAAGCCGCTTACCTTGATTTGACTTTCCGTTTCGATTACGACATTCGTTTGCTCATAAAGCTGTGAAGCTACGACGTAATTTGACTCGCTTGAATCCATTTTTTAGAAAAATCGCTTAAAGAATAATCAAGTGCTCTTAAATGTTCTGATTCTGGTTAAATTAAAAGTGATTTAAGATGTGGACGATCAAATTAAAGTAATTTTATGGTTGGACCCTGGATCCTTATACGCTAAGGTTAGATTAGATCGTATTGTTGATCTTCGCGGCAAAAGAGGCAATGTTTCTCAATTGAACAGCTCTGAACTGTCTTAAAAATAAATCACCAGATACTTATGGATCGATGAAACTTTCTGACGGTGGTTAATATCAAACCCAGCCACTTCGATAGCTTCACTGAATGTGTGTCTGCGGAGATATTTCAATTTCACAGCAAAAGGCTCAAAGCGTCAATATCATGAACGGTGTCTTGGAGCACTTTCTTGGAACATAGGTTAAGAACGTTCTAACTCGATATTATTAAGTATTACATTTAAATTAATACTGTGGGGATGCTGAAGGCACTTTCCGGACACATGTGTTAAAGACCTTCTAGCTGGATTTTATTAAGAAGTATATTGAAATGAATTATGTGAGGATGCTGAAACAAAACTAACTTGGTTTAAATTAGACTTATACCTTTCTTAGATTGAAACGG
This sequence comes from Bactrocera dorsalis, assembly GCF_023373825.1. Taxonomy (NCBI): domain Eukaryota; kingdom Metazoa; phylum Arthropoda; class Insecta; order Diptera; family Tephritidae; genus Bactrocera; species Bactrocera dorsalis. The sequence goes on along the minus strand of NC_064307.1, from coordinate 21,335,153 downwards.
CAATGCCCTGTTCAACTCTCTTTCTCTTTCACTGCTATCCAAAAGAAGTTAGACTTTTTGGTCCTTGAACTTTAAACTAACCAACAGTGGACGGAAATATGTGCCGAATTTTGTTCTCTAACTTCAGTTAATAATTTCCTACACGGTTGCACATTTGTTACACATTCACATGTCACTTGCTAATGTATTTGGGAGGACACACGTGAATTGTTCGTCCATTTCAACATGACTTGAGCGTAATTATTTTCTGTTGTAAAACGTGTCGACATGTGGTCGGGCGCTTAGACTGCTGATTTAATGCTGAAATATATATGAGTATATGTATTTTGATTCCAAATATATGTATATGTATATATGCCATCTGTCCTACATTAATTTCATTGCGGGAAGTAGAGTATAGCTGCCGGCGATGACTGTGATCTTAAGGTCAATTTGACTTACACACACAAACACACACACGTATTTACATTCCTACATCTTTCAACACATTTTCTTCTCCGCAGGGAGAACACTGAGAAAACCGTTAGACATAAACGCTTGGGGAGTTTTTCATTAAAATCTGAAATCTGCTTGCAACATATGTGACGTCTTGTAATTTCGTCTTAATTGTAGGGCGAGAATTGTGGCCTAAATTGGCATTGCTTGTAGATCTAAGCACTGCTGTGTAGCTGTGTGGGTGTGTGTATGTCGCAGCGCGTTTACTTTAATAATTACGGTCTGGAATGTTGGTGTTATTGAATGATTTATCTCGTATTATTAGTATACCTGCAATCAGGCTTAATTGACTGTTTGTTTTACCGCACAATTGCTTTCATATTGCAACATAAATACACACACAGATACACTTAAGTATATACGATGGCGAATCATTCAAATAGATTGTTCCATTTTGAATTGTTAGCTAATAAAATATGCAGTTAGGTTGAAAGTTGCTTGAAATTTTTAGGATGCAAATCATGTGATTAGTTCGATTAGTATACCATCTGATTAAATTTGAACAGTTAGTAAAGGTGGTGAAGTCATAGAAGACTTGCCTCTTGCGAGTTGTTCATACACCACTGTTTATGACGATGACATGAAGAAAGTTAAAGGAATAGGCTTGGCTCGGCTCAAAATATATTGGTTAATACTAAAATTTCTTGGTTAGTGTTTTGGTTAGTGCTTCGGTTATTGTTTTGGCTATTCTTTTGGTTACTGTTTTGGTTAATGTTTTGGTTATTTTTTGGTTAATTTTTCGGTTATTTTTTGGTTAATGTTTTGCTTAACGCTTTGGTTAATGTTTTGGTTATTGTTTTCGTTAAATGTTTTAGTTATTGTTTTGGTTAATGTTTTGGTAAATGTTTTTGTTATTGTTTTGGTTAATGTTTTGTTTAATGTTTTGGTTAATGTTTTGGTTATTCTTTTGGTTATAGTTTTGGTTGAAGTTTTGGATAATGTTTTGGTTATTTTTTAGTTATTGTTTTGGTTAATGTTTTGGTTAACATTTTGGTTATTTTTTTGGTTATAGTTTTGGTTGAAGTTTTGGTTAATATTTTGGTTATTCTTTTAGTTATTGTTTTGGTTAATGTTTTGGTAAATGTTTCTGTTAATGTTTTAGTTAATGTTCCGGTTATTTTTTGGTTAATGTTTTGCTTAACGCTTTGGTTAATGTTTTGGTTATTGTTTTGGTTAATGTTTTAGTTATTGTTTTAGTTATTCTTTTGGTTAATGTTTTTGTTAAAATTTTGGTTAATGTTCTGGTTAGTGTTTCGGGTACGAAGTGTAAGAATACTAGACTCGTACCAAAAGATCTGAATCTTTTGCAAAAATATTTTGTAGAGGTCGCAAAAGAGATGTTTGACGACGAGCCGAAGACCCTACGTTCATTAAACGCATTGATACTGGCGACAAGACATTGTTTTATAAATATGGCGTCAAAACTCTCCAATAATCTCGCTAATAGCTTTAAGAAAATGATCAGAAACTAAAAAAAACAGACTTGAAGGAAAATATTAAAAATTCCAGTTCCGGTCGAATCTGGTTCAAATTTGATCGAGTAGTAAAAAACCGAATATGCATCTCTGAGTGTTTAGTTAAGACTTATTATCGGGTTTTTACACCCGTGTAATCACATCCCTCAAATATTGGTATCCTATGTATGCCCAGCTTGCCCCGAAAGTTCTTCCTAAATTGTATAATTCCCTCATGGAGGTTTTTTTACTTCAATTCACTCATCTTACTGAAGTAAGAACATATTCAGTATTCTTTTCATCAAATTAGAAAACATCCAACCTTTTGCCTTTAAAGTTAAGACGTGCGAATCAATTCCATTACCTTGTCAACTCGTTTGATTTCGCCATAAAACTCTTACATCTCATTGACTTTCAGGTAATAGAATGGACTAATCTTAGAATGATCGCTTGCTGAGACTCGGGCACACTATATGGGCACTTTTACCAGCCGGAAGCTTAAATGCTCCACACTTTAATGAAGATAAAAACGTTCACATTCGCTGCATTGTGCAATAATTTATGTCTGTATACTCTTGTGGAACCCAAACAAAATTTTAATGTATACCATCCATTTATAGCGAAATCCATCATCATTATTAGACTTAAATCGGCTTTATTATAAATTCCGTTATTTTTATTTCGTTCTATTGCTACGCTTAAGCTCTAATAATTCAAATGAACTTTCTGTTGAGCGCTTTCTCGGTAGCGAATTCCATCTAATTTAATAATCACATATTTATTTTATAACTGCACTGTTTATTTATATACCGTTATGCACACATACACATTAAATAGCCACGCATATGAATCAAATCGTGATTGTTTACCACTAATTATGTAGATATCCTAATTATGGTTGCATTCGGCGCATTATAATGTGAAGCGATGTGCCGTTATGTAATGCACTGTTATGCCACTAAATACAGACTGGCTTTTAATACGAATATGCGCAATCAATAATAGCTCATTTGTGGAAGAGAGAAAGTTTCGTAAGAGGGATGAAATATAATGAAGCCCCTATTTCCAATAAAGTTATTCTAGATAAATATATTTTTTCGAGTAAAAACTTGTTCGTAATATATTTTTCCCCAAAAATGACGTCAATAAACATTTTGAAAATGCCAGCGAAAGCTCACTAAGCTTTATTAAGTTTTCTACCTGTGCAGCTTAAACTTCAGAGAAATCACGATCTGTCATTTATAACTCTTAAATAAGTTTTAGAATTTAATTAATATTTTTTAAAACAAAATTACATGAAACATTTCTCAAAAGAGCAGCAAAAGCTCTATGAACTTTATTAAGTCCTCTACTACGAAAGTTAGTATAGAACTAGAGGAATAATGAAATTTCAGTGATGTTCTTTAGGCAAATTATGGAAATTCTTTAAGCGAAGAATGGAAAGAAGAAACTTTCCAAAAGTTCAACAAAAGCTCTCATGGTTTTATGAAGTCCTCTACCTGCGAAGCTTAATACAGAACTACTGCAATAATAGTATTTAACTGATTTTTTACAAACGAGAATGGTATCGAAAAGTTGGCTTTATAAAAGTTCAGAAAAAGCCCTCAGAGCTTCATTAAGCCATCTACTTGCAAAATCTAGTATATAGCTACAGAAATAATGGAGTTTAAGTGGTATTTTTCAAACTCAAATGGCATGAAAAAAACTTCCTAAACATCACCTAAAGCTTTCAAGCTTTATTAAGCCCTCTACTTACAAAGTTTAGTAGAGAACTTAATCTTATAGTTATGCAGTGGAGTTCAAGTAATATTTTTCCAGCGAGAATGGCATGAAGCAATTTTCGAAAAGGTCAAAACACACCCGCAGAGCTTTTTCAAGACCCCTGCTTGAAAACCTTAGTAGAGAACTACAAGAATAACATAATTTGAGTCATCTTTTTTAAGCGAGAATGACATGAAAAGTTTTCCCAAACCCTCAGCAAAAACTCTTAGAGCTTCATTACGCTTTCTGGCTATGAAACTTTTTGCAAAACAACTGGAATATCAAATAATCAAAGTATTATGTATGTGCTGTGATTAGCCAATTGTAGGCTCGATCTTGTTCTGTCCGAATTTTCCAAGATTTTCCAATTGATTTGAAGTTATTGGGAACTTCACTGAGCTCTTACAAACTGAAAACTTTCCACCAATGCTAAATTAAGCTCTCAAAGCTTTACACAAAAAAAAAAGATAATTGTTCCAAACATCTAAGAATTCACAAAAATTTTCTATATGATTTACATATACTAATGATATCCAATGATTTCTTTCAAGCATGATTTGCCTGTATCTAACTTGAAGTTAATAATTTAGTTCGAAATTAATGCTAAATTTTGCTGGTTATGTTTTAGCCAATAAAAAAATCCGAGTCTCTTAGTTATGAAGGTTTCTAAAACAGTTATCTCGTAGAGAGGAACAGAATCTCAATACATTTTTTCACAAACTGCTCTTGTAGCTCCTCCTCTAATTATTTATTGTGAAGCCACTGTTTGATGAAACGAGTCGGCCATATTTACTAATTCATTAGCGACCTAATTAATATTGACATATGCGAGTCTGATAACAGCAAATCATATCTACCGAAATCTATGTTGCTTTGTTTTAAAATATTGATGCATTTATGTGAATTCTATTATACAATCAATATGATTAAATAGTACACCTACTTGAAATATTAAACACATTTTATTGAAATAATAACATAGATAAATCTTAATTTAAAAGCTTAAAATTCTCTCAGATTGAAGAGGATACCATTAAAGATATATTACTTCTAATAACAGAGATCTAATTAATACATTCCAATGATCCCTTCCAAGAAAGATTTATCTGCAGAGGAAACCATTAAATACCTAATAATATCAGAGAAGCTTCAAGTTTTTCGGTATGAAAGACCCAATAGACACACTTTTCGAAAGTCCAATCGACATATTATTTCTTTAAAAAAACATACTTTTTAAAATATTCAAATGTTTTTTAGTTAAAGTGAAGTACAAGCGATACAATTGAGTTCTGAATATAACATCATTGAATTGGCCTCCACAATTTCTTTAGAAAGATCGAATTCGATTAACCTTTGTTAATCGTACTTTTTCCACCACTTGATCTAGTCATGAATAGCATGTTCAGTATTGACTACTAAAGATTGATGAGAGTCCGGTTCATTGCTAAAGACCAATGACTTCAAATAATCCCACAAGAAGTAGTATAATGGTGTTAAATCACAACTTCCTGGAGGTCACTCAGTGTAACATTTTATTGAATAACCGATTCCCCAACTTTTCTCACAATAATTCGGTTGTTCCACGTTCTGTGTGGCACATAGTTCCGTCTTGTTGGAACCAGATGTTGTCAAGATCAACTTGTTCCAATTGCGGCCAAAAAAGATTGGTTATCATCGATTTATAACGCTCTTCATTGACAGTAACATTGTCAACAGCTTCATTTCGAAAGAAGTACGGACTGATGATTCCACCAGACCAAAAACCACACCAAACTGTCAATTTAGGTAAATGTTCCGTTTGTTCATGAATAATGTGTGGATTTTCTTTGCATCAGAATCCACACTTTTGAGAACCGCACCACTTAGATGAAAGTGTGCCCCAACGGAGAAGATGATTTTTTTATGAAGGAGGGCTTCAGTTCTTGAGTGAGAACAATTTTATACAGAAGGAAGCCCGAATTCTTTCTCAAAATGCGCCTGGTTGTGGTTTGAGATAGTACTATTTCTTGAGAACATCTTGGCATCGACAAATTGCGGTCTTCATCAACACTTGACTGAACGGTTCTTTGTCTTTCTCATTTTCTCATCCCAGCTGAGACTCATATAAAGTCGGTGGAAAATTGCCTCAAGCATTTGGCTTAATGGTAGTCTATTTTGAAAGCGGAAATAAATATTTGTATTATAATATGTAGAAATTTACATTTACTTTGCCAATCCGGGTCAAATTTGATCAGATGATAAATTCAATTTTTGAGGTTTTGAGGATAGCTCTCTGTTAGATGATGTTAAGGCATCTAATAGTATTAATAACTTTCATTTATTATTTGATTTCTATTGTAGTAAGGTAGTAAGTAGGCCTTTATTGGCATCTGCCTTGCCCCTAAAAGAGTTTACTTTGAAAATCTACTGGTTTTTATAACAAAATGGGAGTTTCTGGGTAGTTATTGTAGCAGATCTCGACTTTCGCTCATTTTCATGTATCAAAAACTATGGCTTGTAGCTTTAAGCTTCAATACCGCCGCAAAATATATTTCCCTCAACTAATCTTAGAAAATCCTTTCGATCAAGTCTCTTCAAAAATATTTCGTTAAGCCTTTTCCCACTACTCCTCCTACCCAACAACAAAAATCTATTTACAAAATTTATGCTTTTATTGAAATACCTGCATTCTAATTTAATTTATGTAAGCTATCAATCAAATAATTTAAATCATTAATAATTTATTAAATAATAATTATGCGGGCTTCACTTAGCCAGTAATTAAATAATTTTCCATTATTCTCTGTGCGCATGTGTTTTTGTGTTTTTTGTATTTGTTAGCAAATAAACTAGCTCTGTATTTACCTGCATTAATTACTTTACCGTTAGTTGATTATATTGATATTTTGTTGTTTTTGTGTAAATATAGTTCATCGCTTAAACAGTTAGCGAGAAGCGCTGCAACTGTCAATCCAAATAAATCAGTGAGGAATTTACCGTTGGCAGCTTGACGCTCGTAAATTAGATAATTCGTGTCGGAATGTCGGAATGAAAGCAATACATACACGCATACATATATACATATTTAATTTATTATATACACACATTTACTAAGAAGGGATATTCATATTTATTTCAGCGTTATTTTTAATTTGTAACTAACCTCAAATCCCGTTAGTTATGCGCTAAAATGTGATGGAAAATATTTTCTAAAATTTCTAAAGAGATATATTATAGCATTCAGATACTAAATACTATGCGCCATTGTAGTTAAATCTGCAAATTTGTGCCTGTTGGGTATTTATTGAAGGAACTAAAGTTATATTTCATACTCTGTCAATAGGCTTGTGTGCCTAAACGCCCTTGACCGTTGAAATTTATGCAAATATCGACATTTATAAATCAAAAGATATGAAATGTGCCAATAATTTTGGTGTAAATACAACAACACGCATACATATTAACATATATACACATACTTTTGACCGAAAAAGGCTTTGCAGGAAGTGGAGATATTTTGTAATGCAAGAATGCAAGCATTCCTCTAGGCGCATGTAATATAGCTTAGTAGAGCCCGGCTGTAACCGCATTTTAGATATTGTTAACAACGGATTTTTAGAGACGCTCCTAAAGGACACCGATAAGGACAGCAAACGACGCCATATTTTTTACCGGTCTTTTGGCATTTCCCTTCTGTTTTTCCTATGTGGTTCAAGTATTTGTGAGTCTCAGGGCTCCTGTACCCTATTATGTCTTTCTTTCACATTTCCGCATAACTAATGAGTTAGCTGTCGTCTGACATTTTGACGTTTAAAAATCTGTCAGTTCAATAGATATGATCCAAGTATGAATCCCTGCGCTTCTCCAGAGGTGATTTCCTTTCTTTGAGGACCGGCATTTGCATTGTCTAGCAGTTCCTTGACTTTGAGACGGTACTATTTCCATCAAGTGAGGGGCCGCTTGGAATCGGTTTTATTTGGATTTATTTTAATTTTTATTTAATTTTGATTTTAATGTTAATTTTAGTTTTAGTTTTAATTTAGTTTTAGCTCTAATTTTAATTTCAGTTTTATTATTAATTTTAATTTATTTTTTATTTTAGTTTTAGTGTTAGTTTTAGTTTTAATTTTAGTTTTGATTTTAATTTTTAGTTTAATTTTAATTTTAATCTTAATTTTAATTTTAGTTTGAATTTTAATTTTGATCTTAATTTTAATTTTAATTTCATTTCATTTTAATTTCAATTTTAATATTAATTTAATTTTAGTTTTAATTTTAATTTTAATTTTAATTTTAATTTTAATATTAAATTTAATTTTAATTTTAATTTTAATTATAATTTCAGTTTTAATTAGTATTAATTTTTAATTTAATTTTAATTAATTTTTATTATAATTTTAATTTTACCTTTAGTATTTTTTGATTTTAATTTTAATTATAATTTCAATTTTAATTAATATTAATTTTAATTTTAAATTTTAATTTTAATATTAATTTTAATTTTAACTTTAATTTGAATTTTAGTTTTAATTTTAATTCTATTATTAATTTTCATATTATTTTCATATTATTTTTTTTTAATATTAGTTTCAATTTTTTTTTAATTTCAATTTTAATTTTAATTTTAGTTTCAATTACAGTTTGAATTTGAATTTCATTTCATTAACAAAGAATATTATAACTCACCTTTTCCTTAAAAAGCATATTTAATACCCCACAAATTGAATCCATTAATAATTTTCCTCATGTTCGACTTTCACAAATATAATGAAATACTTTATTGCTATATTTGTATATGTATGTATGTATGTACATACGTGTGGTTAGTGCAATAAGATTCGCGCCCCAGCATTTCACGAGCGCATAGCCAAGAGCGGCCCAGCTATTTTATATTAACCAACCGCGAACGTTTAAACAAAAGCCGCCGAGCAGATAACTAATGAATGCAAGTGTGTGCGTTTGCGCTGTAAACAATACATGTTTGGGAGAATGTCCAAGAGTGCAGCAATAACTATGTACGGTAAGGTAATATTTGTATGTATACATACGTATATATGTACATTCATAGTAATATAAAGATATTGGTAAATAGTGGAAAATTGTTCGCTTTAAGCTTCTCACCGCCAAAGTTGAAATACTATTTATATTTTTAATTAATATGCTTGCTTCGACACTCGGACTAGGCCATTTGCACTGATGTGGTTATTGCGTGAAATTTATTAATTTAAAATTTCATAAAGTGAATCGCTGATTTTCTTCGATAAAACAATAAAATGTGTGTTTGTAAAAATTCATATTTTAATAATAAAATGTACTGTAAAATTAAAATGCCCCACAATAGCTGACGTAGTTGTTAGCAATTCATTTTACATATGTTACAGTCAGAGTTTTAGGGTCTGACAATGATAATTTTCTAAATATTAATGTTTTTATAAAATATTGGGATTCACACTAGAGACAAATCGAATGGTAGTAACGTACCAAAATATTTTTCTCCAATAACTAACTTGCTTATTACATAAATATATTTAAAACATGTTTACTTTATATGTAAAGCCATAAATAGGTTTACTTTGTATATTCCATATATTTTTTGATTACTCATACGCCGTGGAGTCCGTATGGGGACTTTGCAGGCTGTTTTTTACTTCTGCGTTAATCGTTATTAATTTAAAACTTATGTCAAAATTTATTTCGAATCATATAGAAAAAAGAAACACGATGGAGAGAGGAAGAGAGAAAGTATGCTTGTTCGCTCTCTCATTAAAAAAAGAGAGAAAGTTGTATAGATTTGGAAGATTATATTAAAAGATTAGTTTACAAATTTTGAGAATCCTCGATGATTTGATGATTTCAAGAAGATTGGGAATTATATTTTACTAGGTTATGTGCTCCCCGCAGATTGTTTGTGAAACAATTTTTAAATTGTTGCCAACTCTACTCAAAGCTATTTTCGACACATACCTATACATTTTATTTGCGAACAGTTGGCAACTCTACAGTTCTAAAAAATCTAACACCGAATAAATAATATTTCCTTTTATGTTCAAACCGTTGGCAACTATATCGTTTGTTAAATTTTTTCAAATAGATGGCAACTCTAGTGTTTGTTAAAAAATTCAAATGGTTGTCAACTCTACTGAAAGTTGTTTTCGGCACTTATACATTTTATTTTCGAAGAGTTGGCAACTCTAGAGTTTGTAAAGAAATCAAACAGTTGGCAACTCCACCCGAAGCTACTTTCCTCATATATACATATTTTTACATCTACATACATACGCAGTTCTCCAATTTTTTTCCTATAAAAAATAAAAACATGTGGCAACCCTTTTCAAAAAGTTTTTAAACCATTTTGCATTTTTAAATTATAATAGTTTGGTAAACATATTTGAATTGTTTATTTACTTTATTTGTTCAGTTGAATTAAATTTTGTAAATAGGTGGCAATTCTTCGAAAAAAATTATTTTCAACTAGACATATCATAAACGTTTCTAGACTAGTTTTATATAATATATATAATATTTTTAGACTCAGTATATACTAAAAATGCAAACATGTGGCAACCACGTTCAAAAAGTTTTTAAACTGTTTTCATTTTTAAATTTCAATATGTAGTTTGGTAAACGTGTTTCAATAGTTTCTTTGCCTTGTCTTTTTAACTTATCTAAATCTTGAAAATAGGTGGCAACTCTTGGAAAAAAATATTTTCAACTAGATGTATACTTTAACCTCTCTAGACTAGTTTTATAATAATATAAATAATACTTTTTCACACTTCTTTTATATTAAGAATACAAACATGTGGCAACTATTTTCAAAAAGTTGTTGAACAGTTTTTGCATTTTTAAATCTCACTAGTTTGAAAAACTTATTTCATAGTTTATTTGTTTTATCTATTGAATTGAATAACATTTTGTAAACAGGTGGCAACTCTTCGAAAAAATTATTTTCAACTAGACATATCTTTTAAGCTAGACTAGTTTTATAATAATGTTGATAAGATTTTCAGACACAGTATATACTAAAAATACAAAAAGGTGGCAACCTACTTCAAAAAGTGTTTGAAGTGTGCTTTTTTCATATATAAGTCTCAATAGTTTGGTAAACAAATTTTAATAGTTTAGTGGTCATATCTGCTTAACAAAATTAAGGTTTACATAAAGGTGGCAAATCTTTTAAACTAGACATATCGTTAACCTCACCAACAAAAAAAGGAGATTGCTTTGTGAGGGGTTTTGGACCAGAGGTCTTCAGGTACTAGGCTTATATGTTTATTATAGCCTTGAGTCTCAGTAATGGTATAACAGGCATTTCAGAGAATTATATTGTCTCCAAGTATAATCTCTGTGCTACCTTCCAAAAGAATTCTATCAAACATATACATATATACATTCACATATCCCTATGTAATACACAGTGAACCACATACGATAAAGTTCTACGAAAAGTGCCTACTAACCGCTCACAACTACATTTGTCCCTAACATGTTTTCATTTCGAATGTGTCCAAGTACTTGTGCACTTAATTTAGCAATTACTTTTGTTGTGAAGATAGCCACTTGCCGCACAACTTTCGAAAAGTTTGGGAATTTTTGGCTAATAGAAATATCAACTCTTACATATGTATGTGTAGGTATACAAATCTCTGTATGAATATGGTGTGTTCACATATAAATTGTATATTAATGTAAATGTAAACAAAACCGAAAACTTTTATAAACAAAAAGTCCAAAAGTCGCCTGTGTGGTGAACAACTTCCGAATTATCTGTGCACAGGCGACCGAATTCATTTAGTAGATAATCATTTTGCACACACTTGGAACTTACTAATTTGCTTAAATAAAATTTCCACGAATTTTGCTGAGATAGATAGATAGTTAACTTCAATCCGGAGATATAATACCTTTCACAGATACATTTCTTATACAGCTATTCTTCAATACATATGTATTTCTTGATTTGCGAACCCTAGGGTTGCAATCTGATAACTCACAACTTTATCACAAAGTTTGACATTTTTCATGTTATTTTCAGAACCTTTTGACAAACGAGCGCTATTCACGTAAAGGGATATAAAAATATCTTCATTTTGATTTTGAACGGTTAGGTGCTGACAGTTATATGCTATAGTATACATAGCGCTCTAAGGCTCAGGGAAGGCGGACATTTGAAAGAGTCCATAGATGGAAACGCCGAAATCCTCTCCTCTTTTAACTGCAATCCTGAAAACGTACAGACTGAACGAGGATATGTGGATGGGGTGGAGTCGGTGGATCAGAGATGCAGGCAGCCTTTCCCCGAATGAGGGAAGTTTGCAGGGTGAGTTTTCTGTAAGGAATTGTCCGTTTCTTAGCTTAGGCTACCAAACCACTGCAATATTACTACGAAGTGCAACCTCCAACGAAGAGGTGAGAATAAAAAAGGAGTGTCCGTACTCACTAAAACTGGCATCAAGCCACTTCATAATCAGACTCGGTTGCCTGGTCATAGCGGAATCGCGGCAATTGCAAAGCTGCCAAGATAGCCAAAGGATGCAGCCTTGCACCGCGCTCCAATTGGAATGTGTCTAAACTGGATCTCCATTGGCATCTTCCGTTGTAGCACTGTACCAATGGAGCGTGCGGTCAACGACCAACTCCTTTGCGACTGCAAGATTTTTTTAGTCTGGAGTAGAACCCAAGATATCTTCTGAACTGCCATTAGCAAATGTCATATTACCCCAACCCAAAGTTCTTACTAAAAATTGTCCCACAAAATTCATGCGGTAAGGCAAAACATGTGGGACGCAAGTTGTCAAAGTTGCATGGGTGAGGGTGAAATGAAAACATACAGACAATTTCTCCTCCATTGTTCAGTCTTTGCTAGGCTAAGGATGAAACATCTCGACAGTGTTACCTTAGGCGAAACTGGCTTTAGCCACCTCAACCAATTTGTGACAGGCTCAAAGCGCTTTGTCCATTTGTAAGGGTCTCATGATCAATGATATCGGAATTTCGGATAACACAACGGATCGGCGTTCTAAGCTGATCAAGTGAGATCTCTGTTAGGATCGACCTCTTCACCTAACCTAACCGATATGCTATAGTGGTCCGCTCTGAGAAATTTGTTCGAAAATTTTAGCGTTGTCTTGAAGCGTTATCCCACATTGATAGTTCCAAGTTTCGTGAAGATATCGCGAAATTTTGATAGATATTTTTGTATGACAGCTTTATTTTATCTGACATCTGACGTTCGACGGTTCGGATTCCCAGAACTGCGGTACTAATTCGGGTATATACAGACAGACAGATGCACGGACACTTGACTCAGACTGTTACTCTGATCACCTAGTTTCCGAAGTTTCCTTCTGGGTGCTTCAAATTTCGTGACTAACTTAGTATACCTTGATCATATTATAATTATTAAATAATATAACTCAACTTTAGCACATATATCTCTTTTAGCGGCAAAAACCATCCCTTAAATAATTTGGATGTAATGACTTTCGTATTAAACGATGAAGCGGAGCTTCTCTTTGCTAGAGTGAACACAACGAAGCTATCTAAAATTATGCTTTTTCAAACTATGCAATATTGGGCTGTTGAAGAAAAAACTTTTCTTTAAATGAAATTTATTATAGTTTCAAAGAAATTCTTCAATAAATCCGCCCTCACATCATATGTGGTTTGACAATAAAAAATATTAAATAAATTGGTTTCAAAATTTGAAGCTTCTAACTAAAAACAAAACCCAAAATATTGCAAAGTATTGAATTAAAAATATGTGAAACATTTTCTAATTTAAAACTACTCCAAATTGTTGGAAAAAACTTTTCAAAAGCACTCAAAATTTTTCGAATGAATGCGCAGAAGTTCATTCAATTGGAGGGAATTACGGTTTCACAGCCAATGAATGCACAAACTAATAAAATAATTGTTACATAATGCCGATTGCAGTTCGGTTCAAGTGCTCAGGATATATATACATATATATACATATATATATATAAATATATATGTATATAAATATATATGTATATATCTGTCTGTATGTGTATATAAATATATGTCCGTATGTAAGTACATTCACTTATTTTCCACTCATTTAAGCTTTTATTCATAAAATTTTATGCTACAGAGCAAATCTATACACATATATTTGTAGCAACAACAGGCTTAACAATGTATGTATTTATATGTATATTAATTTTTATTGACAGCTTGTCGTTCGGTGAACGGTTTCTAACCACAAATGTGGTGAGTTTCATAAGTTTGGATTTTCATGTGCGAGGGCAACTCTGTTGCAAAAATTACTTGAAATCATTTCTGTATCGGCTTATATAGCAACAAAGAATAATTCAATTGACTTCAAATCATACATACTTTAGATTAGAGTTCCAGAAAAAAAGCTTGTATATGATACACGACATCAAAGTTGACTAGAATAAATATGTATTTCCAAAAATGTGTTTTTACAGACCCTTTGCATGTACTATAAAAAAAACTTTGCTGGATCTTCTTCTTCTTAATTGGCGCAGACACCGGTTACGCGATTATAGCAGTTAATAACAGCGCTCCAGTCGTGAAAAGTCGGATCTAGTCGGTTAAAAAAATATCCAACCTAGTTTATCTATAACTCAGCTGGCAACAGCTGTTTGTATGCCATGGTCTTCGTAATCTTTCGCAAACTTTACAGTGCCTCCAAAATTAGGTGACATTTAATTTATTATATGAATAGGAAATGTGGTTTCTTAGCAGTTAAGTTAGATTTGGAGCCGGGTTTGAGGTATTTTTCGACTTTTTGATCTTGGCTTTGGAAACTCTTTTGAATAATCAATATTTCTGGTGACTCCAGTTACTGACGTTTTGCCTGCCTCCACAGTATTACATTCCGCTAACGAGCTTTCGAAGCCTCTGTGATCATATAATATTATGTCAAAATCCTACCACACCAAAGTAAGATATATTTGTTTGACAAAGTTCTCGTTTATCATTCAACAGAGTTCCCTTCAAAGGTGATACTCTAATTATAGTGGTTCTCTAACTTTTCGATATCATTTTTGTAGTTTGCTTATTTCACTTCAAAATAGGCCTCAGTTTTGGCGATCACCTCTTTAATATCTGCCCAACGTGCATTCTTTAGAGATCTGAGAACAGGAAATAGTGACTAATAAGCAGATTTGGAGCGAAAGCATTTCGAATCTCAATTCATACATTTTGCTATTGTCTTCACTGATTTAGGACACAACCCTTCGCCTTGATGAAACAGCACCTTCTTTTTCTTCAGATACGACCATTTCTTGGCGATCTCGTCTTTCAAATGGTCCAATAACGCTATGTAATAGTCGGCGTTGATGGTCCTTCCTTTTTCAAGGTAGAAGTTCACGGAAGTGAGGAAAATTCTCTGAGCCCATTCACCCGAACCGATTTTTTTACAAATGGCTCAAGCAGCTCATGACTTCCGGTCTTAGACCAATTATCCTCTGTGTAGCCAAGTAACATCCGTTTGTAGGCAAGCGAAAAAGAAGATGGCAAAACATCCATCCTCAGGGTTGTGCGATGGATTTGGGACCATTCGCGTTGAAACCACTGCCAACGAAAAGGAAACAACAGCCTCGGATGAAAGACTCCACTTTTGAAGACGACCACTGCAAGGTCTATGATTTAAGGACATGCACCTGGAATTCACGGTCCCTTAATTGGGAAGCTGCCGCTGCCCAGCTGGTTGATGTCCTCGTAGGTGTAAAGGCTGACCTCACCGCCGTCCACGAAATGCGATGGACGGGACAAGAACTGAGGCGAGTGGGTCCTTCTGGCATTGTAGCCATATAAAAGATCTCAAATTCGGTGTGAGATTCGTGGTGGGAGAGAGACTTCGTCGCTAAGTCCTGGCATTCTACCCGGTGGATGAAGATGAAGCCACAGGTCACATCAAAACGAAGTTCTTCAACATATCACTGATTTTTTCCCACGCCCTGACGGAAAAGAAGAACGATGTGACCAAAGATGTCTTCTATGAGCGCTTGGAGCACACCTATGAGAGCTGCCCCCGCCACGATCGATCCAAGTGGTCGGACGAAATCAATATAAAGATCTTATTAAACGCTTTAATGCAATAAGAATTGTCTCTGTGAAGGACCAAATGTTATGTTTTTTTTGTTTGGTTCAAAAGAGGTTCATAAAAGTAAGAAAAACAGACTAGACTAGACTAGACTATTCGCTGTTGGATGACATTTGTAATTGTGAAAGACATGGATATACATAATCTTGGAAACTGCATTAAATCATTGCTATTTTGATATACATATAAATTAAGAAAACAAAATCAGCCTAGATGTAGGCAACACTTCTGTCGACACAATAGTTCCTCACCCATCAAAGTGGCGCCCTGTAAATGGAAGATGAGAAGAAGTTGGCAACTCTAAAATTACGCAATAACATTTCAATATTCATGAGTAACGGTAAATATAAAAGTAGCGAGTAAGGTAATATTTTTCAATCCAAACCGCAATAATAACAACAATAACATGCGCTGCGCATCAACTGAGTGCATTCAGAATGCATTGATAATGAAAAGCTGCCATTACTAAGAAACGCACTCATTACTTGTTGGCAACTTTCGTTTACACGGGGCAAGCGATGCGGCGTGTTGCGGAGCGAAATCGTGGCTATATTGCTTGGCACGGTGTCTAGACGTGAGCGCCGCACTTGTCCCTATACGAGAGTGCCGCAGCGGTGGCCTTAAACACTCGAGTGCTCTGAAACGCAACAGTAACCGCCAGCGCCGTCCGACCACTCGAGTTGCCAGCCGCCCTCCACACCGCAAACTAAAATGTTTGCGCGCATATTTGCAATGTGGTGAAAACTTTTGCATTTTCGAAAAATAAAAACAACAAAAAAAATTTGAAAAAATATTACTTACTTCACTCTAATAAATTTCGCAAACTTGTGTGAGTGGCAAGGAGAGCGGGGAGGCAAGGCAGCAGGTGAGTGTGCCGCGGATGCGTGCAAACATCAAACGGTGAACTCGGTGGTCACGTTCAAGGAGTCACCTTGGAACTCGGCACAGTTAATTGCAAATATTTATTATACCCCCTGCACACACACACAGTGGCGGCGCGCACGTAGTCACTCTAAAGCCAACAACAAATTCACAACTATTTTGCGGCGCGCATTTTCCACCGCAAAGCAATGAAATTGCCAAAATAAAAGACGCGAAGAAAAAACGAAAATATGAATTATGCAACTACAGCTATTTGTTGTTGTTGGTTTTTAGGTTTTTTTTTAAACTTTTTTCGCATATTTGCGTTTTCGCTAAGCAAAGCCACAAGGCAACAATTTAGAAATTTCGCTTTGGCCGAAGTTTACAACTTTAGAAAGCCACCGCATAACTGTAAATTCAAGCAAAGCGCGTTTGTTTTGCACGTGTATAGGTGCACGTGCGTGTATGTGTGTTTGAGTCGGGAGAACCTGCGGCGTCGATTTCACGTCGTTAACGCTTTGATTTGTGCCCTGGTCCCATTGGTGCACAAACTGGAGCCGAAATACAAATGAAATTATGCCATAACCCGGGGCTGCCACTCGAAAAATACAAATAAATGTAAAGAATATATGCGCAACAACAACAAAATGTATTTTGAAAAATGTAATAAAATCTCATTGTTCGCAGAAAATCCTTTGCGTATTGTTGTGTTGCCAAAAATTTCAAATATATCTGTCTATGCCCATCTGACACCTTTATTGTGGGCAACAAACACACGCATATAAATTTATACATATATATATGTATGTGTGCATGCCTAAAAAATACTTTACGCTTACGCAGCCAAATACAGTTGGATTCCTGATAAAAATGAAAATCGCCGCATTTGCCAAAAGCTTTTAAAATTGCCAAACTCAAACAAACCATGTAGGAAATTTTTGTAATTATGTATGAATTCAAGCGATATTAGCGAGATGAGCAATGTAATTTTTGGATTAAGAGCTCAATTCAATATGGCATTTACTATATATATTTATTTCACGTTATCGAAGACTCTATTTGGCGCCTCTCTAACTAAGACAATATATTTCTTAAGTTGTCAGAGGTTTCCTTACTTGTTTAATATCTTCTTAACCAAATGTTAATAATATGGAAATCTTTTAAATTTTAAATTTTCAGATAATTTCCTAACTATTATTAATAGCTACATTCGATTCCCACTTACAAGTAAAAAAAAATAAACAAATTAATTAAAAAAAAATTAAATTATAAAAAAAAAAAATAATTTTTAATTAATTATTTAATTTAATTATTAAATTTAATTAATTAATTTTTTAACTTAATTAAATTAAGATGATATTAATTAAAAAATAAATTAAAATAATTAAATTCATTTTTTTTAATTAAATCAAATTAATCAAAATAAATTTTAATTAAAATAAATTAATTAAGTCGAGAAAAAGATGAGATAGAGATGAAAAAAATAATTTAGTTTAATTAAAAAAATTAATTTAATTACTTTAATATATGTTCAAATTAATTTCATTTACTTAGTTTAAATTTATTAAAATTTAAATAATTAAATTAATTGTTTTAATTAAATGAATTAATCAAATTAATTTTTAATTAAATTAAATTAATTAAGTCGAGAAAAAAGATGAGATAGAGATGAAAAAAATAATTTAATTAATTTTGTTTAATTAAAAAAATAAATTTTAATTACTTTAATATATATGTATATGTCCAAATTAATTTCATTTAGTTAGTTTAAATTGAATATTTAAATTAATTAATTAATTAATTTTTTAACTTAATTAAATTAAGATGATTTATAAATTATAAATTAAAGTAATTAAATTAATTTTTTTAATTAAATGAAATTAATCAAATTAAATTTTAATTAAAATTAATTAATTAAGTCGAGAAAAAGATGAGATAGAGATGAAAAAAAATAATTTAATTAATTTAGTTTAATTAAAAAAATTAATTTAATTACTTTAATATATGTTCAAATTAATTTCATTTAGTTAGTTTAATTTTTTTAAATTAATTTAAGTTTGAATTAAATATTCTTTAATTAATTAAATTAAGTTTTTTTCTATCTAATCTTATTAAATAAATAAATAAAATTTTGGAATTCCATAATCCAGCAGCCGTTCTTCAAGCGGACTTCCGAAAAACATTAGATGTCTGTCCGAGAAAAATTTTGCTGCTGAAAATTTACTTACATCCAAAAAATAAAAAAATATTGTAACAATAGAGGAATACAGAGAAATAGACTAGTCAAAATTTTAATTTTTGGCAAAATAGCGGCTTCCCAAAAAACATCACTATTTGTACAAAAATTTAACCTTCAGTGTGGCTTAAATATCGAAATTAATAGTAAAATCGTATGCGTTCGATCATTACCTGAAAAAATTATCTAGAAAGGTCGTGGAAAATTTAAAGATGAGCGGTCCAACCGTTTCGGAGAAGTGAACTCAAGTTGAGCGGTCCAACGGTTTTTGAGAAATTTGCGTTTCAAAATATGCGTTGAAATATTTGATACACTTATTTTAGTGTTGACCTGTTTAGTCGAGGAGACCAAAATCAATATTGTCATCTTCCTTGGACTCCAACTCCTTCTTTTTGAATTTTTCCTTCTTTTCGGCAGCTGCGCCTGTACCAGTCACTTAAAAAGTCCGACCAACCATAGAGTACTGTAACCATATAAATTTTAACCATAGTGAAACATATTACTCTTTTTTTTTAATACACATACCTAGTCCGCTTCATAGGTGCTGCACTGACCCTCTCCTCCCTTTTTGTCACCATTTTTGTAGTACAATTTATCCTTTGCTTCAAAATAGGACTCGTCCTCGGCGAACGGTCCAAGAACGCTATGTAATAGTCGCCGTTGGGGAAAGAATACGATTTCGCCTAATAATAACATTATGATTAAATTTAATTAAAAACATGTACAATGATATTATTAATAATATTTTTCTATCTTTCTGGTAATCTTGTGGACTCTATCTCAAAAGAACTGCACCGGCTTGGCGAACAAGAATATACCAAATCAACTTTTCATATCTTGTTTTGATGTGAAACGTTTTCCAGAGAGCGTGTTTTGAAACTACCGGAACTAATAGCAGTAAGAAGGGGCAAGGTTTAGGCTACAAGACAAAACTTTCCAGCCGTTGTTTTCCAAATAGTTTTTAACCGGTCTTCCAACATGAAGCCAAGCGTCTAGCATGCCCTTCTGATCCCGACAATTGCAGAGCAATGGCGTGGCATCATATAGAGTCGGCTTTGCCGTTGGTTTGGCTGGTTCGCCAGGTTTCACAGCTGATTTTTATACCCTGAACAGGTTATATTAAGTTTGTCACGAAGTTTGTAACACCCAGAAGGAAGCGTCGGAGACCCTATAAAGTATATATATACTCGTAAATGATCAGTATGTCGAGCTGAGTCGATTTAGCCATGTCCGTCTGTCTGTCTGTATATATACGAACTAGTCCCTCAGTTTTTAAGATATCGTTTTGAAATTTTGCAAACGTCATTTTCTCTTCAAGAAGCTACTCATTTGTCGGAACTGCCGATATCGGACCACTATAACATATAGCTGCCATACAAACTGAACGATCGGAATCAAGTTCTTGTATGGAAAACTTTCACATTTGACAAGATATATTCACCAAATTTGGTATAGATTATTTTCTAGGGCAACAATGTAATTTTCGAAGAAATTGTTCTGATCAGATTACTATAGCATATAGCTTCCATACAAACTGAACACATAGTTACCAACAGAAATGCACCTGTGAAGGGTATTTAGCTTCGGTGCAACCGAAGTTAACGTTTTTTCTTGTTTGCGTGTAGAATTGCCGTAATAGATCCATTTTTCAGCACCTGCCACATTTTTTTGAAGCGTTTAAGCGGCATTTTTGTAATGCAAAATCGTCCTTCAATGCTTCTTGGCTTCAATTCATATGCCCCCAATTTTCTTGAATTTAAATGTCGCCTGTTAATTTTAAACGTTTTCAAATGACGGCTTAACTGAATTTGCGAGTTCTTCTTGTCTCTGGAAACAATTTTCATTTTCAACCACACTTCCTATTCTCCCTACTGGGTGTGTACTATTGAATTTCAAAGTACTTAAGTGCTCGCCTAACTGGCAGTTCACTCGCAGCGCGTATTCCCCTATGCCCTCCAGAGGCTATTTCCAATGCAAAAACCAATGTAAGTGAGTGACAGAAAGTTGAATAATCACAAAGGTAGCATAACATGTTGTTGTGAAGCAGCAATGACGGCAGATTTGCTCGGGCGTGCCAAAGAATTCAGAAGCACTATCATAGATACTCTGATGTAAAGCGAACTCCGTAGGAAAAATAGTTTATAGAAAATAAATTTCAGTGATTGCCTTTCAGGTTTATGTATTTGCTCGTGGCGTTACTTTGTGGTTTCATTTTAGACCTGACTGAGAATAAGCTTTAATTAAACAGTTTTAGCCCATTATGCTTAAGTCTACTCGATACAACGTGGATCATAAGGGACCAAAGCTCACTTATAACCAAAATATGCAATCGAAACCTGAGCTCATTGTTCATTCATCACGAAAAATGTAAAACCAAAGTAAATTTTTTCCAACAGGGTACTCCACAGCATAACAACAACACAACACATTCTAAAATCCCGTTTACATTAATATTCCTATAAAGTTCAATTTTTTTAAAAGCACTCGAAAAGGCAATTAAAGGCGTCGAACGTGTGGGGACTGGCGCCGTTATGTGTAATCGCATCGCATTGTTGTTGGCATTTCCCCCGATTACATGAGAGTTTAGAAATTTCAAAATAATTGGATTTGCGTGAAAGCTTGCTGTCTAGTACACTAAAAGGCGGATATGAAACAGTGTTCGGGCTGCCGAATTTTCAAGATAACTACAACAACAAAAAAGGTACAATTGCAGTGATTTGTGGAAGAGAATAAAATTTTATTGTGATGGGCAGATATGGAAAAAATAAATAAATAATAAATTTAATTGGAACTTTGTTGAGAAAAACCAAAAATTTGGTAGTTTGTCGCTTTGAGAATATTTGAGGATAGGTTAGGTCAAATAAAAGAGCAGAATAAAGAATCTAGTTCAGAGATCTTTTAAGATAGCACTAAAAAGACGCAGTCAGAAGAACGTTTCCACGACAGCCGGGTATACGAACGGACCCGGATTTTTTATCCGGCCAAAGACTGTCAATTTGGTCAAATTCGGCCACTACAACAACAATAACGGCGTAAGAAGATTTAATATTCATTATCTATAAGCTCTGTAGACAACATTTCGACGACGGACCAGCGAAGCTTACGATGAATGTTGAAGGGATAATCTTTTGTCTCAAGCCATATTGGACCCTGCAGTGCATTTTAAGCAAAAGTAGCTACTTTCGAGGTGTAAAGTGCACTTATTCGCAGTGATGAAGCAGATGAATTCGTAAGAAAGGGCACCCTTCCACAAATTTCATCTGGCGGGGAACGAGTCGGTATTTCGCTGGATCTATGGAACTCTCGTGAGCTAAGCATTGGTCAGCAATCAGAACATGTGTGGTTGCGATATCTTTATGGTCAAGAGGTGAACGTGGGAGGTGTATTGAGTTACTTGTCCTTAGCAAGATTCATCTTGCCGCAATTGTAGGAGTTCTGACTGGATACTATCCTACCCCTCCCTTTAAGAAGTCATACGCTAAAGCCATAACAATAATGGACGCAAATTGGCAAAGCTGTATAGAGGAAAAGAAGGTGAAATCGTGTAGAATCGTCTTCACTACCCAACTTCCACTACAGCGGTCTAAAAATCTCGGTAGTCATACCATCGTGGAACCAAGCGAATTAGCTGCAAATCATATAAGCCACAGCAACAAATATGCGAATGAGTTCTTCATCTTCTTGTCGTTTTTTCTTTAAACTATTTGACGCTAATTAGATATTCTAAATATAGCCTGGTCCCCCTGGTCTTTCCAACGGAGTTGAGGTCTTTCTCTTCCTTTGCTTTCAACGGTGCGTACTGAACTATAAGCCTTCAAAGCTAGAGTGTTCTCTTCCAACCGGACAACATCGCAGACGCTGTCTCTTGATTCGCTGAACTATGTCAATGTCGCTGTATATCTCGTCCCATCGACTGCGGTGTTCGCCGTTGCCAATGTGCAAAGGACCATAAATCTTCCGCAAAACCTTTCTCTCGAGAAATTGTAATATCAACCATCATATGTCATTGTCTATGACTCCGCACCATATAGCAGGATGGGAATGTTGAGGGACTTGTAGAGCTTGGTCATCATTCGTTGACTTTAATTGTTATAAAGGACCATCACGCATAGAAGTAAAGATCCAGGTTTCCTAATCCTTGATAGCTGAGAGCTATCATATCCTACTTTGAAGAAACTGTTGATTTTATACTAGGAAGAACCACAAAGAGAAGAGCAGCCATATCCTCTGACAGTGTTATGCCGGTCATGAAGTGTTTCTTTTCGCCAAATTTGAGAACAATGGAGCTTTCTTTTTTAGATGCGATCTCTTGACGCGTAGAACCATTCTCCACATCGAATTTCTAAAGTCATGTCGCTATTTGTACCAAGTTAAGCTAAGTTTGGTCAATTTCTCTCTTCTTAATTATCAACCGATCTAAGTTCCAACAGCTTCTTGCTCGTTATCTCCTTACTCTTTCATATTGGGAAAGTTTTTTGTTATTAACAACCCGATCTTGTAAAGTAGACAGTTAAGTCATGTAGAAATGCATTTTCAATCACGACCTTTGTTGGCAGCACAGAGATAGCAAAGGATTTCCACATCTCTTTTGAATCGACTCAATATATTTTGGTTAATGTTTTAGGTATGAAAGGTGTCAGTGCTAGACTCATACGAAAAGGTCTGAATCTCTTGCAAAGAGGGCGACGAGTAGAGGTCGTTCGACAGCTTAGCTGAGGATCTTTACATTTATCAAACGCATCATTACTGGTGACGAGTCGATGAGTTATGAATATGACGACGTAACTACCCAAAAATCCAGTTAGTGACTTTCCAAAATTTAGACAAAAACAGAAAAACCAAAACTCGCTCGAGTCACTGAGAGCCAACCCAGCCGAGGTTTTAAACAACGGTATTGGCACGACAGCCGGGTCTGCATAACCGGAACGGACCCGGATTTTTATCCATCCAAGGGCTGTCAACTCGGCAGATACAACCACACTGTTACAACAACAACAATACCAACGTTAATAAACATCTGTATTAAAATTCGAAACTATAGGTCAGTCCGGGTCAAATTTGATCCTATGATATCGGAGCCTGCTTTAGAGGCGTTCAAGTATGAAATAAATACAAGTACTTGATAATTTTACAACCCTGACTTTAAGCGATATATTTCATCAACTTTATAGGGGAACTGTATCGAGAAAAGATAATTGATTCTCCAACTGAAAAATACTTCCTCAGAATAAAATTAAACCAAAAGTGGAAGCACTTGGCTTCATTTGGTAATTCTTAAAGACGTGCCTTGGCAAAGCCAAGAAAAAATGCTGACGCACTTTATTACATTTAGCTTTTGTGCTGAACAGAAATACGAAAAAGAGAAGATGAAAAAGAGAAGCGGAAAAAGACGAAGAACTCCATTTGGCAGCTGCTCTGAACACGAGTCATTCACTGTACATTTGCCTAGATGAATGCGTTTAATTTTCTCCATCGAACAATTTCGCAACTTATTGCGTAAATGCACACAAACACACATGGACACTCTCTCATATAAACACACATGTGTGGAAATAAGTAAATTTTATAAAAAATATTTTTTTTTCTATTTTTACATTTGTGCGGAAATGTTGTGGCCAAAACTGCAACAATCGTAATTTGACCACAAAATAGCCGCTTGGCCTACAATTGCACTTTACACGCACACAGCCACACACACACCGACATTTCAACACTCCGCAGCGCAGCATTTGAGATTTCAACACAAACAGTTGCCAAAGGGCAAATAGCAAAGCGCCAACCCGTCTGACTTCACGGCATAAAGAATGCAAAAAATTTTCGCATTTTTGAATTTGCCGCAAAATACCGTTGGCAATGAGCGTGGAATGCAGTGTAAGCAGCGAACAATGAAACAAAAAATTATGAGTTAAGCGTATTGCTACAGCAAAAATGGGTTTCAATGGTCTCCAATATATTTGAGTGACCTCATGCACCTTTTTGTTTTGAATATGGAATGGAAATGTGAGTGCAAAATTTTGAAAGGCTTTCTTTTGTTTATTTAAAAAAAAACATGTAAAATCGTATTATTCAAAATATTACCCAGCATTAATTTTTGAAGATTAAGAAGAAGAAAAATCTGTTATGTGAATCTATTTCCGAGGCTGGTTGTTGCTATTCGCTGGGGTTGTTTTTGTACGTGGCGGGTCCTAAACCCAGCGCATAACCCTATGTAGGGGATATTTCGCCTTCTCACTTTAGCTCGCCTTCAAACGGATGTTCTTAGGCTACCCAGAGGATACTTGGTCAAAGACCGGAAGTCGTGAGCTGCTTGAGTCATATGTAAAAGAATCGTTTCTGGCCACTCCCAAGTGAATGGCGATCAGAGAACTTTCCTCACTTGCGTGAACTTCTACACATGACTCCATCCTCCACCAGCGTAAACACCACCAACAATTTCAGCTTAGAAATCCAACACAGGATAACTCTTGCCAACAGGTGCTACTTCGGACTGAGTAGGCAATTGAGAAGCAAAGTCCTCTCTCGACAGACAAAAACCAAACTCTATAAGTCGCTCATAATTCCCGTCCTGCTATATGGTGCAGAGGCTTGGACGATGACAACATCTGATGAGTCGACGTTGCGAGTTTTCGAGAGAAAGGTTCTGCGAAAGATTTATGTTCCTTTGCGCGTTGGCCACGGCGAATATCGCATTCGATGGAACGATGAGCTGTACGAGATATACGACGACATTGACGTAGTTCAGCGAATTAAAAGACAGCGGCTACGCTGGCTAGGTCATGTTGTCCGAATGGACGAAAACACTCCAGCTCTGAAAGTATTCGACGCTGTACCCGCCGGGGGAAGCAGAGGAAGAGGAAGACCTCCACTCCGTTGGAAGGACCAAGTGGAGAAGGACCTGGCTTCGCTTGGAATATCCAATTGGCGCCACGTAGCGAAGAGAAGAAACGACTGGCGCGCTGTTGTTGACTCGGCTATAATCGCGTAAGCGGTGTCTACGCCAGTAAAGAAGACCCTGGCTGATTTTTTGGTTCCACGTTTAACTTTAGTCATGGAAATGACTTTAAGGTTACACCTTTTGACCACGGTTTTCATAATTCTATTTATGTATATCCGGTTTTCTCAATATTAAAAACTGTGATATAAAAGCGATAGAACATTTATCAGGTCTTCAGATTTTTAAAATCTCATATTTTCTTACTTTCTGTAGAATTGAGTACAAATTCTGTCGTGGTTTCGCTTTCTGTTAGGAGCTTCAGACACTTGTCAGAAATATTTTCTCACATAAACGATATAAGATGGCAGCATGTCTGTAATGATTTCAATAGTTCTGTAACGGACTTCTCAAATCGAAAGTCGTACCGCGTTCGTGGTAGTTTATAAAAGCTATTGTAGACAACTGGTAGAGGTTGGATTAGCTTCTTAAGATCTTGACAACAGAAAAACCAGAACATTGAGTGGCTCTCTTTTCCACTTTTCTCCAATATTTTTTGAAGTACTTTAATTTTAAGAAAGCGATTTTACAGATACATTGGTATCTGGATAAGTTCAGCGAAATGTTCTGAAGAAAATCAATATCTCAAAAGCTAGTTCCAACTTTGAACTGTGAATATTTTCTGGTTCTCTGGGCTTTTAATGGTGTTGTAGTAGTTCTAAAGGAATAAGAAATGTCCTTCCCAGTTATAGAAAATTTGTGAGTTGAATAGTCCTTGACAATATACAAACAAGGCGATTTTGTGGTTTTGTGGACACAACTATTTTGGAAACTTGTGGTTAGTTTATCTCTCGCTCTTTCTTTTACAATGGGAGTATGATCTCAAAACGCTACTCTCCTAAGCAAAAATGAAAAATTGGAAAATAAAACATTTAACGGTTTGGTCAAAGATAATGTATCATCACGTGGAAGATACTAAAGGTATATCGCTTATTTATAGCAGATAAGAGAATGAAATTCGCATTTTTAAGTTTATTTTTATTTCACTATTTTACTTTTGTACTTAAATTTATTTTATTATTATTGCTATTTGTCGCTCACACACTTTATTTACACTTGTACGACATGCTGCAGTGCTCAGTTTTCATTGTCTCACATTTTTCTCGCCCTCTGGCAGCTTTCGAACTGAACTAACCGTTCAGAAGCATTTCGATTGCAGCATGACAACTCAATCCCGTTATACATCAATTGCTTTCAATGTTTTGTCACCACTTAACTACAGACGTATTTATACACACATATGTGACAGCTGCAGACTCCTACATATGTATAACTGTAATAGTGAAGACCAACATGCATTTAGCGAGACATTGAATAGTCGTGGAAGAAAGATGCAGTCTTCTGTAAATATATACAAATAAATACCATTTTATTTGCAGAAAATAAAATCAAAAGATAACACAACATAGATAGAGGTTAGGTCAGCTACTCGCTCAATAAGAGCTGGGATTACATGTGTATAAATATTTGCGTATGTGTGACCTTGTCCAAGAAACTAGTTACATCGCAGAGAAAGTGAAAAGTGTGCAAGGAAATTCGAAATTGTATGGAAATACATATTGACTATTTAAATATACGATTAACTGTGGTCAATTTGACAAGCTTTGAGGAGTGGTGAACAAGCAACTAGTATAACTATTGAGAGAGACGGAATAATAAGAGATTATAACACTTTAATGTGACATTCACAAACTCTTTTGGCTTGAATTCTATTTGTTGTTTACCTCTGCACATTTTTTATTAGGGAGTCGAGCCTAACTTTTTCTTAATTGACGTAGACGCCATTTACGCGGTCTTAGTCGAGTTTACAATAGCGCCCCAGTCATTCTTCCTTTTGGCTCTTTGGCGTCAAATTAGAGATTCCAAGTGTAGCCAGGCCCTTCTCCACCTAGCCTTTCCAACGGAGTGTAGGTCTGCTTATGCTTCCCCGGCGGGTACTGCGTCGAACACTGGAGCTGGAGTGTCCGAATCTGGGAAGTGGGTGGGTAGAAGCCGCTGGAGGAGACGGTTTGAGAGCTTATTTATGAAGAAGTCAAAGCTTCAGGGTATGCTGATGACGGAGTCTACCATACAAGATCTGACATTCGTTTCAGTCAGTAGTTCTATTTTCTGGCTTCACATATTACTGCAGATGATAATCCACACCACCTTTAGGATCAGCCATTGAACCTCACCCAACTTATCACACGATGAGACCTTTGAATACTAGCATTTCTTAAGTTGATACCGCCAGCTCCTTTCTACTAACATATCAATAGCTAACTATGATCCACATAAGTATGTATTGAACATTAATTGTATTTAAGACCACACCCGCTTTTACTGAGAGTATACTAAAGAGAGAGTGTTGGTATAGAAAGGCGACTTTCATAGATTCTCCTTCGAAAACCTCTACCTATAATTACTTTATTACACCTTGCAGACCATTCGTCAGTACTGTTCGATAGCAAAGTTTTTTAACCTGGTACTAAGTTCTAGGAGATTCCAGGAGATTATACATCTTTAGATTACTATAAAATTAGATCAGAATCGGGTTCAAAATTGTGGGTTTTAAACACTCTCTTGTTCATAACTCTTGTTTGATTTTTGAACAAATTGAGAACGTAATGCGGCCATTTCTTCATCTGCTTATTGTAGTTGCCACTGAAGTGGATCCACTACCCGTTTTCTCTTTTCAAAGATTATTCTATTAATTTGCTATTTAGAGGCTTTGTACCAAGAAAATTTGAATAGCCACTGCCAGCATCTATATTCATAGTAGTAATTAATATTTATTTAAGTATTGTTGCCATTTGTTTTCAAAAGCTGGAAGCCTTTAAAAATTTATAATATAAATGATCACTACAATGTGGCTGTCAAAGTAAATATAGCTAACATGGGTTTCAATTAAAAATTTATTTGAAAAGGGTTGCCACCTGTTTTGCATTATTATTTATTAAAAAAATACAATGAAACCGTCAAAATAAAACACTTAGAAGTGATGTAAAATACTAAAATTTTTGACGAGAGTTGCCACCTGTTTCATCTTTCGATCATAATTTTAAATATGTAATTAATTGAAGCATATTTTATGGGTATAAGAGAAATTAACATTTACGAAAGTGGATAGTGGAATTAGTTTTTGGGAAGTGTTGCCACATGTTTAAAATAAAAATGTTTAATTTAAATTTATTAATAGCAAGTAAAGGAATGCTATAAACTGAAGAGGTAAGAGAAACCATCAATTTAATATATATTTTTAAGGAAGGGTTGCCAGACTTGTAAAATATTTATGCTATGAAAATAGCAGACAAAAATCCAATATTGCATAGGTTAAAAAAAATTCTATGAGAAGTGGTGTTGCTACCTGATTTATTTTTTGGAAGTGCTGCCACAAGTTTAAATTTTTTTTAATAATAGAAAATAAAATAATACTAACAACTGAAGGGATAAGGAATACACTTAATTTAATATATTTTTTTTGAAGGGTTGCCACCTTTTTATATTATTTATGCAGTGAAAAAATTTCCAATACATGCAATAACACAATAATGACATCGTATAGGTTTAAAAAATTCTTTGAGAGGAGTTTTCTGAAAGTATTGCCACCTGCAGTTATTTAATAATTTTTTGTTGGTCTAATACACATGCTCACAGAAAACTGTGAACTCTTCTACTGTCGCTTGGCCTGATTTCATTAAAGCTTAAAGCATGGCATGCCAAAATGTGCCCAATGAAGCGTGCAAAGCTCCAGTATACACTTAGGCATAATGATGTACATATGTATGTATGTATGTGTCGCTGTGTGAGAATAACTTTATTTGGCAGCTTTGCAAATTGCACACCTGAGGTTCTTCTGTATCAATTTACCAAATACTATTTACTTTACAGCCTTGACAGTGTCGGCTAATACGCCTGTCAACTTTAGACATTGCGCCGTGGTCCCTTTGTCATCCGCCTAGCCTAGGTCTGGCATACCGACGTACACACAATTTACTGTTAAGCTTTATTCTATTGCGGTGTAAAAAGTACATTAGCCAACTTGTCAGCGTTCGCCGCCTACAAATTACAATTTTCTGGTAACAAATCCCCTGTGGGGGTCGGAGGGAAAATAGCGAAAAGTGTTGTTTGTTGGTATAATGAATGTTTTTGTTATTGTATAATGTTGACTTTATATGACGCTGTTGGTGAGTCTCGTATTTTTAAGCTATTCTTAAATTTTGTTGTTGTTGTTTTTTCTTATAATGTTGTTGTTGTTATAATGTTGACTTTATACAATGTTTTTGGTGGATTTTGTATTTTTTGTGTTCTTATTTTGTTGTTGTTGTTTTTCGTATAATGTTGTTGTTATATGACATTGTTGCAAAATCTTGTATTTTTATTTTCTTTGTAATATTTTGTTTTATTTTCTGCATTCCTGTTGTTGTTATTTTATATTTTGTGGTTAATGTTATGAATTTTGTTATTGTAATATTTTAGGAGCTATTGGTGGTATTTATCTTGAAAAAATTTTATTTTTTCTTTGGTTTTGTTGTTGTTGTTGTTGTTGTTGTTGTAATGAAATATTGTTATCTTTTTTTGTATTGCTTCCTTGCATATATCTTTATAGCATTTAAGGTTTTCTTTCTTTTTGTTGTTGTAATAAAAATATTGTTGTTGTAGAAAAAATGTTGTTGTTGTAATTTTTCTTTTTTATTTTCCTTGTATATGACTTTGTAGTACCATATTTTATTTATTTTTCTTTATTTTTGTTGTTGTTGTTGTTCTTTTCTGAGGCAACCCAACTCCTTCTTGGCATTCATTCTATAAGCTTCCAGCACTCGTAAGTCATTCCACAATGAAACGGCATAAATTGAATTTTTCATGTTTCAGCGTTTGACGAGCGCGAAGTGCGAAGTTTGCGAGCGAAAGGCATGCTAAGCGAGCGAAATAAATACGCCATTAAAGCTATCAAGTGGAATACGGAAGATAATAGAAATACAACAAAAACACAAATAGCAGAGAGATTACGGCAGGAATGACGAGCAGCATAGACGCACACATACACAAACATGCCCGCACTGCTGTCCGCCATCATTTTGTTGTAGCAATTTTTTCATTACCCATTACAACAACAACGCATACTTAGTTACTAGATAGCTGTCTGCCGAAAAACATTTCTATCTGCTGCGAAGTATTTTCCTTTTTAGGTCACTGTGCTCAACGCTTTGCGTGTTTTCCTTTTTCTCTATTTTTGTGTTTTTCTTGTTGTTGTTGTTTTTCGTTTACGCTTAAAACGCGGTTGCTGTTTGTAGATTTGTATTTCTGCTCCGTCTGGCGAATTTCCCTGTTCGGCTAATTTTCTTTAAATTCTCGGCGAAGATTGACGCGGAAATTTGGAATTCTTGTGTTTCTTTGTCAACTCATTTCGCTTTTCGACCAAAAAAAAGAAATTCTTGCTTTTTTGTTGCAATGTTCATTTTAGAAGTGTGCACTATTTCCTTAAAGAGTTCGTTTAGAGCTAAATAATGAAAAAGAAAATTAGAAAATTGCTTGGCAAATAAGTAACGGAAATCGTTAAATATTTAATACATTTGTCAATAAAGGGTGATCCATTTCGAGCTTCCGTACTTTTTAAAATAAAAAACACAGAAACTTCAGATTTAATTGGGAAGGATTATTTTAATTCGAAAGAACTTTCTTTAACATTTATCTTTTGGTCCATCCTTTGAGTACAATTTTCTGTGACTCGTTCGAGGTGTCGAAAATTTTATTCATTTGAAATTAATATTTTCTTAAATAGGTGGCAACCATTTTTTAAAACCGCAAGCTACCTAAGCCATGTTTTTTTTGTGATTTTTAAAATATTTTTTAAATTATTTAAATTAATTAATTTATATTTAGCACAGGTGGCAACATTTCTAAAAAAAAATATTTTTCTCTGAAAATCTGCTTAAATAAGATCATTTCATGGTATTTCTTAAACTTAAAAAATTCTTTATACTTACAATTGCAAACAGGTGGCAACCCTTCCACTCTTTATGCCTTAAGTAATAGCTAGTATAGGCACAAAAAACATTTAAATTGACTCCATTTTCTTATGGTGATGAATACTTTAAGCATTTCATTAAATAATTTACTTTGAACAGGAGGCAACTTTCATGCAAAATATTTTCAATACGCGAAAGGTGGCAAAATTTTTAAAAATACTTTTAACTAACTATGTTAAAGAAAACCAGCATGTCATTTGCTGATCTTTTTTAACAATTTTTTCTTATTTATAATTAAAAACAGGTGGCAACTTTCTCACTTTGCATGTTTTAAATAGTAGTTATTATATTCAGTTAAAAAAATATTTAAATTAGCTTATTATGATGACAAATATTTTACACAGGTGGCAACCTTTCATATTGGTGTAATACAGAGACTAATATTTTATGCATTTCATACAAAATATAATTTTGATCAGGTGGCAACCTTTATAAAAGTAATGTTAAAACTGTAAGATTTTTCAAACTCCTTATTATGTCTTATTTCACTAATCTAACAACTTTTTCTACTTTTAAATTTTAAAAAGGTGGCAACATTATTTTTTAATTTTTCTTTTATTTTTAAATCTTACCGTTTAATTAGCATATGATTTATATTCCAGTCAATCTTGGTAAAATGACAAATATTTTCATTTAATAGATACACATGTATGTATGTATGTTCAACAGGTGGCAACCTTTCCAAAAAATTATTTTGACAACAAAATTTCTTGAACTTTTATACCATTTGGAAGACCTTATTCAAATAAAAAAAGATATTTAACAGGTGGCAACCCTTAAAATAATTGTTAGCATTTTCTCAGCAAGTTACTAAAACTTTTATATCGTTCGGATGTGTTAATTTAAATTTTAAAAAATTTAGACTTAAAAATTTCAAATAAGTGGCAACCGTTTTTTCTTTAATATCAGTAAAATTTCTTATTTCTCTGTAGCATTCGGTAGTGTTAAATTTAAAATTTTTCGAATTAAAATTTTAAAATGGATGGCAACATTCTTATTTATAACTATTCTCGAGGTCTGCCATATAAGGGCAACATTATTCATTAATTTATTTATTTGCTAAATTTAATAAAATAAAAACGTTCAACAGGTGGCATCCGTATTTTTTTAATTTTTTTTTACTTGATGCGTGCCTTATAACGACATACTCATACATATGTACATATGTACGTATATGGATTACATACTTTTTAAATTTAATCATATAAAAATTTTTAACAGGTGGCAACCTCTCAAAAACATTATTTTAACTGCAAGCTTTTTTTATCCTTCACACCGTTGAATGGTGTTCCGTTACTTAAAAAAATTAATTCTA
The DNA here is from genome assembly GCF_023373825.1 of Bactrocera dorsalis. Classification (NCBI taxonomy): domain Eukaryota; kingdom Metazoa; phylum Arthropoda; class Insecta; order Diptera; family Tephritidae; genus Bactrocera; species Bactrocera dorsalis. The sequence goes on along the minus strand of NC_064307.1, from coordinate 21,301,953 downwards.
TTTGAAATTGTAAACAGGTGGCAACCTTTACAGAAAATTGTTTTAACTTCAAGATTTCTTGTATCATTTAATGGTGTTTCTTTAATTAAAAATTTAATTTGATTTAAAATTCTAAACAGGTGGCAACCTTTTAAATTTTTTGCTGACATTTAACTTTAAAATTTTTATTAATTATTAAAAAATCGTTTTGCTAACAAGTGTTGTATAAATTTAATCACATAAAAAATATGTAACAGATGGCAACCTCTTACAATAAATATTTTCTACAGCAAAATTTCTTATATTTCTACCATATTTGGTACTGTTACTTTAAATTTAAAACTTTTCGAATTAGAAATTTCCGATGGGTGGCAACCTTTTAACGTTTTTTTTTTTTTGTTTTTTTGAGGTGTATAACTAGAAGTTCTAATTACCGGAGATCATGGTAGTGGACGTGAACAGTATCTTATATGCGAATAATAGTGAACTTCTTCTAATGACTTCAGTCTTTGCTTCACCTTTATCAAAACCGTATTCGTAATCCCTTCGAGAAATTCTATGGCAAATATATAATAAACTCTCTTTGAGCTCTAGGTAACAAAACTTCCTCAATTATACCTCAAAATTAGGTTGTCAAAGTACCGCGAAAACTAGTATTCCGTAACTCTCATTTGCACCGTTACAAATATGCAAATGAGCGCGCTCAAATAAAGCAATCACCCTCGTCATTCAACTGGCAAACGCTCCGTATTCCGAGCATACTAATTATGAATGTCAATATTTTCCAAGGAAATACAAGAGGCGCGCGCGTTTCCTCATCAAACCGAAAATGAAATTTTTTACGCCAATTTTTCCTTGTTTGCCGACAATTTGAAAGATAAATACCCTGGGCCACGTTCTAGTTCAATATTTACCCGAGAAAATTACAAATGCTATTTATGCGCGGCAACCTTAGAAATTTCTAACACGCTAATATATTGCGTAATCGCAACGTGGGTGCCTATGTATGTGTGTTTGCGGATTAGCGTGCGCCCAAATGTATGCTGCGATTTGAGTGAGTGAGTGAGTGTGGAAATGGCTAAATTTAATTTGTATGAGCAAAATGTCACGTATACGCACGGGCACACCAAACAATATTTCGCTGCAAATAGAAAATGTGAAATGAGTTTTGGTGGATTTCGAAAAAAAAAAATATAAAATTAACTGTTTCGGTTTTAGAGCACTTTATTCTGAATATGGGATAATTTAAGGATCGCGGATTATATATTTGTCTATATAATTCACTGATTTTAGCTTAAAATTTAATAAAAAAAATTATGAATTAAAATTGAAAGTATTGAAGACAACCAAAATTTCCATAAATTCGATATTCCCAACAAATACTTTCATTTAATGCGTTCGAATGCTCTCATCCACATGATCGTATGTGTGACATTGCTGTCATGTCTGTGTGTGTGCCTTTGCTCTTATGGCTGTATGCCTGTGTGCTTGTATCAGCTTTTCTAAATGTCCATAATTTAACTGTTTTAGTAAAAAGTGAAAACTTATTTTGCCTGCAGCTTTTCTGCTTACTTTGCTCTCAAACGCGTTAACAAGCAAGCAACAAAAATAACAACTAAAACAACAACAACCGGCATGTGTGACAAATTGTTGCAATTTTTGCATTGTAAACCATTAAAAACAGAGCATTGCATTTGATTTATTTTATTTTATACACATTTATTTCTGTCAAAAGCTGACAGAAACACTCACAGTGCACACACACAAAGACACACACGTACAAATATTATTTGATGTGGAATAATAAATTTAACTGTGTACTTGTGGCTACCAATCGTAAGTTATTGCAATGCGTGTTTCACTTAAAGGGAGGACTTTTTCTGGCTTTAAAGAGAGGAAATTTTTTTACTTGTATGTCAAAGCTTTGAAATTTATAAATTTTATTTAATACTTTTTTTTGTTTATTAATGCCAATATTAATTTCTGTTCTTTTCAGATTGTCCTTTGTCTGGCTTCCGGCCGCACATATATATGCAAGTAAGTGGATAATTTGACTAGATTTTAGCGTTTATTGTCATATTTAGTACGCTTTTTTCGCTTTATAAATGTTTGAAGTTGGCAGCTTTGGTCTGAAACTTTTCATAAATGTTTAATTTAATATTTGTGATATTTTATTTGTCTGTAGCAGATAATTTTAATTGACTTTATTACGAAATAAAATTTTTTTCTTGCATGTATCGATATTATAGTATTGGATCAGGTTAGGTTAGGTTACATTGATTGGCTGTCATGCCATACATGAACTTACATGTCGTTTGTAATGCCAGATAGCGGTTTAGTTCAATATAAGTTGTAGTTTATGTAAGAATGTCAACGCTTTCTGCAAAGAGAGCCTTAATAGTTTATTTTGATAATTCATATAAACCCTTGTGCTGTGAAGCTGCTAGATATCTGATATGAGTTCTAGATAAGGCTGGACGGAAGCATCCCTCTCTTGCTTACTTCCCTGCACTTTCTAGCCCATCCAGCTTCACATGCAAGCCAATCACTTATGACCTCTACAGAGACCGTCAAACTACCTTCCCTTCTAGATATGGATATTTCTTTTGGATATTTCATTATATCCTGTACTGGTTGCGTAACCAAACGGTTGGTACTTCTGGTAATCTCATCAGCTTTGAACATTCTCTTGCCTAATACGAGATAAGATTACTGACTTAATTTCCGATTGGCTATCGACGTATATACTCTTCTTATTCTTTTAATTCTAATAATACATCTTCTTTATGTTGTTTCCAGTACTATTAACTGCTTTAGCTTTTTTTACAAAAGCTTGAGAGTTGCTTAGGATCTAGCTGCGAGCTATAGATTCCGGCCCCCTCTTCCTTAACCTTATTTAAACCATTCATGTAGATGTTGTACGTTGCGCTGGCGAGTTGCTACTTCTACGCCACACACCCTATTTTAGTGGGACATGATAAAATGTGGAGAGCTATCCACTGTAATGCCGGTTGGTGGCAGGTTGAGTAACCATTTTAGTATAGTCATTAGAGCGATTTTTAGTGCTTACAACAAGCCACCATATCCGCTCTAAAGGATGAGGTCAACTGATGGGTCCCATGTAGACCCTCTCATATTCTTATATGTATAAAGGCCTCCAGTGGCATTTTAGCTTACAGAAACAAATACAAAAGGGTCATTTGATCGGTCAGTTTTTATTTCAACTATATGATACATTGAACGTTTATGTACAGACGGATGGACGAACAGACAGACGGCCATGTCTAAGTCGACTTAGCTCGTAAGAAATTGACTATAAGTTACCGTCACCCTTACTAAGAGTCATGATTTTTTCAACTCCATAATTTATGGTAAACTCGTCTTGTATGTAAGTTAGTCACCTCTAGAAAACAGCTTCTCATCATAAAACATATATATGCTCCTTTTCCGGAGGGCGGTTATAATTGTGATCCATCTGGGATCACCTAACTCAGACCGAGTGATCTGATTTTTTGCTATGAACCATCGGCAAAGCAATTTTCAAATATTCGGATCTGTATGTTAAATGTTCATATATGTAAATGACAAAAGAAAATTAATAAATTGCTAGGGTCCGGAGTTTGAGAAAAAAAAATTGCAATAGCTTCTCAATTTCAATTAAAGAAACCACGACCTTTTCTTCACTTTACTCAATATTTGATTTCGAGAATACCGATTTTCCAAGATTAATCCAAGTTTATGGAGTTTCTAATTGTCAATTGCTGACAGTCCAGGATTTGTTTAAGTATTAGTTATTACTACAATATACTTTCCACTTTTTTTCTCTCTAGAGATAATATGACGTTGCTGTCATAGGGTTGAATAAGTTCTATGATACATTGCAAGTTAAACTGCGCGAGAACTGAATCGTGTACCTAAGTAAAAAAAGATTCCATCGCAAGCTCCTGACAGGAACAGGTGGTAATCACTTGGCGCTATGTCCGGGCTATATGGTGTATACGATAAAATCTCCCATCAGAGCTCCCGTAGCTTCTGACGAGTCATCAACCAAGTCTGTGGTCTGGCTTTATCCTGGAGGAACACAACACCCTTGCTGTTTTCCAATTCTGGACGCTTGTGGTCGATCGCCTACTTCAAGCGGTCCAGTTGTTCGCAGTAGATGGTAGAAATAAGCGTTTGGCCATATGGGAGCAGCAGTGGATGATTCCTCTCCAATCCCACCAAACACACAGCAAAACCTTCCTGCCCGTCAACCCCGGTTTGGCTACTGTTTGGGACGATTCACCGGCCTTCGATCACGACAGTTTTCGCTTGATATTGTCGTATGTGATCCATTTTTCGTCGCCAGTCACCATACGCTTCAAAAATGGGTCGAGTTCGTTCCGTTTCAGCAACATATCGCAGGCGTTGGTTCGATCCAGTAGGTTTTTTTTTGCGTCAAATCATGCGACACCCAAACATCAAGCTTTTTTGTGTATCCACTGACTAACTCCCATCTTCTGGGCGATGTCACGAGATGCCACATGCCGGTCTAACCCGATGTTTTCCATGATTTGATCGGTATTCGTCGTCACAGGTCTTCCGCCGGCTGGCTTATCCATGTCGTTTACACCCGCTCTGAATCGTTGACACCATTCCTTCGTTTTAAAATAGCGCGAATTTCGGCGTTAGTGAACTCTATGTTTACACGTCTATAACTGTTGAACGCAATATCCAAACTAATCATGCATAGCGTCATTTTGTAGGTTATGTCAAGACCTTTCAAAGATGTATAGTATTGCCAGATACGAGCTCTGTAGCGCTTTATACATGGTCGCGAAATTCAAAAGACAGAAAGGCGGATATTTGACAACCGTGATATGTAGATTGAAAATCAAGTTCTGGTATAAAAACCTTTTCATATCGAACGACTATAGGATATATGTAGCTGCTGTAAAAACTGACCGATCAATATCAAGATAAAGATCATCAATCTCCATCAGAAGAATATTGCATGTCTTCAGTCACAAATTTGTTCTATTTTGAGGTTCGAACTCGAACCTTACGTCGCGGTAGTCATGTACAAATTGTTCTACGTTTTCGCAAATATTTTTTATTACGTCAAATATAAAGATTTCCATATTTATAAAGAAAAACTAGTAACTTTTTCCGTCCATAATAAGTTATCGTGTTCATTTGCACACACATGCATACAAACATAGCGCAAAATACAAGTATATGTACATACATAGGTATAAATAGTATACCGGCAAGTGAAATAAAAGCTTAACAATATTCGGAAGTAATTTGCCCAAACTTGCAGTAAATTCTCATTTTACAACTTTTTTATGCAAATTGGATTAATGAAATGGAAATTGAGTGCTTGCACAGGCGCGCATTTCAGTATTTGCATGCATGTGTGTGTGTGTTCATTTAATTGCAAGCGTACTTTGGATGGCAACGCGCAAACGTGCGTTTTTTCTTGCGGCAATTAACGAACTATTTACGATTGAAGCGAGTGGATGCAAGTTATATATATGTGTGTTTCTACATTTGCATACGTGTTTGTATATAATTGTATCTGTGTGCATATATTTATATGTGTGTGTATATTTTTATATGTATGTGTGTAAGTATATATTGTAAGTAATGAATTTATAAATGCTTTTTAGGCGCACAAAGATTTCCCATTTGCTAAGAACCGGCGCAAATCGCGCTTTGCGAGCGGCATTTCAGAAATTAAGAAGCAAACAAGAGGAGAACGCCGACTTTGACTGCAACGGGGCTAGAATACCCTTTCCAGGTGCATTTCATGTAGAATAAAAGAGAATAAAAAGAACTTTAACTTGATTTTGTTCGGTCAGTTTGTATGGTAGCTATATGTTATAGTGGTTCGATCTGAACAATTTTTTGGGAGATTATAACATTACTTTAGATAATAATCTGTAAAAAAAATCGTGAAGATATCTTGTCAAATAAAAAAGTTTTCCGTACAAGGACTTAGTTTTGATCGTTTAGTTTGTATGGCAGCTATATGCTACAGTAGTCCGATCTAAGCAATTTCAACAAAATTTGTAGTGTTGCCTTAAACAATAACCCATGTCAAAATTCGTTTGGATATCTCGTAAAATAAAAAAGTTTTTCTTACAAGGACTTATTTTTCATCGGCCAATTTGTATGACAGCTATATGATATAATGGGCCGATCTCAATAATTTCCACACTGATTGTAGTATTGACCTGAGTAATACCCTATACCAAAATTCATTAGGATATATTTTCAAATAAGAAAGTTTTCCACACAAGAACTTCATTTCGATCTGCCAGTTTGTATGGCAGCTATATGCTTTAGTGGTCCGATATCGACGATACCAACATATGACCCGCTACTTGTGGACAAAATGAAATGTGCAAAATTTCGGATGGTTAAGGGTATAAAAAGTGCAATTAAAATAGCAAGCTAAAGAGGCAATGAGCCAATATGTATGTATGTATGTATGTTCATCATGAATTAAAAACGATACAAACACAAATTACTCAAGTATATGTATGTGTATGAGTATTTTCCACTGGTGGCACAAAGTCTTCTTCTTCAACAAGGCACTGCGCTGGCAAACGCACTTACATACATACATACAGACACACGTATCCGCCTCATTTGCATATTTCACATTTGTACTTCGCCGCATTTCAAATGAAATTAAGTGCAAATGTGCAAATTCAACGCCGATGAATTGTTTTCGCAATTATTTTACTCAAAAACTACACAATGCTTGAGCTTCAAGTGGCTGAAAATGCACGACGCACACACACACCCACACGAATAAAACATATTATGCAGCAAGTGTGTTCAGTAAATGATGTTGAGCAAGACAAGAAATTCGCGTATATGGAGTGTTTAACGGTACAGCCGACAACAAAAACTGCAAAGTTTGCCATAACACACATGTATGTACATGCATACAATTATATACATGTATATACATACATACAAATATATATGTATATACCTATATATATATATATGTATACATATGTATATGCTCATCTAAGTACACATACAGTATGTGCTTATCCTATCGTGAGCCGCATGGCTTTTTCTCACTGCCGTTGCTGGCAGTTTGCCGTTTCATGCTGTGCATAAATTAAAAAATTATATTTTAATTACACATTACTTGGTATGCAGTAATGAATGCGCAAAGTGATTACTTCACAATTAACTACTTGTATGAACAAATACATTGTCCCATGTCATTAACATTTTCAAATAGTTTTACACAGTTCTACTATTTGAGTCAGGTGGCAACTCCATTCCAAAAATTTATTGCTACAGCACCTCTGAATAATTTTTCGCAAGCTGCCACATCTCATACTAATAATACATAATTTTTTTATGTGATAAATTTGCTGTAGGGTGGCAACTCCATTCCGACATATGTATGTTCAAATACATCAGCTCTGAATATTTTTTTGAAAGCTAACATACTCTATTTACACATTTTTTTTGTGTTAATTTTTCCTTGGGTGGCAACTCCATACCGACATGCGTTCAAATATAGCGGCTCTAAATATTTTTTCGAAATGTAATATATCCAACTCTATTAATATATAATTTTTTTCTAAAGTTTTTATTTCCTTTAGGTGGCAACTCTATTCCACCATATGCAAGTACAGCAGCTCCGAAACTTTTATTTTCAAAAACTAGCACATCTAGTTCTAACAATATACTATTTTAAAATTATTTAATTTTTTATTAGGTGGCAACTCCGTTCCGAAATATGTACATACATACATACATATGTATGTTTAAATACAGCAGCTTTGAATATTTTTTCGAAAGCTGACACATGTAACCTTTTTAACACATCATTTTTTCTAATTTGAATTTAGATTTTGTGATTGGTGGCAACTCCATTCCACATCCATATTTATATGCTTTACAATAATTCGAATATATTCAGAAAAACTTTGCTAGCTGCCAAATCTGTTCAAAACACTTTTAGAAAAACCAGCTAATATCCTTAGAAAGTGGAATATCTTCTATAAGTGGTAACTCTATTCAAAATTTTTTTACGTTAAAGTCTTGCTGCACACTGAATGTTTTCTCAAACGACTTACTTTCACCAAATTTTTTGAAGTCTTCATTTTTTTTTTTATTATTTAGCTATATGGCAACGCCATTCAGCCATATGTTTAAATACCAGATATGTTCCACTCCAAAGCTCTGAATATGTATTCAAAGCATAAAATATCTAATTCTAATGATATTTGAACACTAATAACATATAATCTTCTGATGTTTTAATTTTTTGAGAGTGGCAACTCCTTTTCACATATGTATGTATATATTTAAATAAAGTGAGGACTACCTTTCGTTAACTTCGATAGCTGCCAATTCTATTTTTAATATACATACAGACATATGTATGTAGAAAAACCAGCGAATATATTCCGAAGGGCTTTTTCCACAGGTGGTAACTCTACTTCAAAATACTTTGTCGGTTGAAGTCTCCTTGAAGACTCCCGCTAAGGTTTTCGCAAAACTTTTACGCATTTTGTGTATCTTTTATTTTTTAGGTAGGTGGCAACTCTACTCCTAAATGAGATTGAAAACTTGAGTATTTACCGAATGAATTTTTAAACTCCCTAGTTGTATTACATATTTTGTTATATACGAGTAATACCAAGTGCGAGTTTTATGTATAGGTGGAAACCCAATTTCATAATATACCTCGACTCCAATACACGTCTTACCACAAATGCCTTTGAGTCTATTGATAGCGAGGTTAAACAGTGTGCCACGAGTCCTGAACGCACTGTAAATGCGTTCAAGGCTAGTATCGCCGCTCTGCTATCTGAATGAATGGTCACCTCTCTCAAGGCGGCTGCACTCCGGAGCAGCAATTCTACTGCTACCTTAATAGCTGCAATCTCAGCCCTCTGGCCCCAAGCTTTGACCCACCCATGAAGAAGCTTACTGCCCCGCTCCTCCAACGGTTCGCCGGTATGTAGGTAGAGAAGGAGCCTCCCGAGTTCGGATTGGCGAGTCGAGTGATCCAACAGAAAGTCAAAATAAGTGAGGATTTGCCAGTGTTCAGACCCGTGTTCTTTTAAGAGTTTAGACTCTCTGAGTCCTAGATGCTTACATTTTCCTAATTATGTCAACGAGTTTTTGCAATTTATCTAACTTTTTTTTTAGAAATTTATAGCATATAATCTGTAAACTCCAGACATAAGTCTTTCAGTCAAAAACTTAAGTAGATTTTGACGTTGTCTTTTTTAGTTCTTCGATAAATATATATATGTGTTCTCTTGATAAAAGGATCTTCATTTTTCTTCATTCTAAGTTTAAAAGTTTAAAGTAAAAATTCCCACAAAAAGCATAAAAAGTCTTAATTTTTCAACCAATCCTCCGAAAGACTGTTGAATTATTTCTTTGCCTGCTTAAAGGTAAGTGCTCTCCCATTAAGTAATGGCTGTCTTCGATAAGGAACTTCTCTGTCTGCTTTGTTTGATCTCTGCTCTCTTGTCTAAAGTTTTCTAAAGAAAGGAAAAGTAAAGTTGAATTTGATAAAAGATACAATGTATATGATGCCATAATCAATTGGTATAATCGTTTCTAATTTTATTTCTGGATAATTATAGCACTTTATATCTTTCATACCCATCGTTTCTTCGATTTGCTACTTTGCTACTTTTCAAGATTTTTTGAATCGAATAGAGCTTCTATTCAGACTAGTATTTTTGATTTATACTAGTTCTTAGTTCGATTCACCTCTCCAATTTAGTACTGAGACATACAATAAAGTTTCCCTGTTGATTTTAGTAAAGGAGAAATGAATACTTAATTAAATTCACCTAGTTATGCCAATTTTTGAATTTATACCAATCCTTCGTTCGATTAGTCAGATTAAAAAAGAATGGAAGAGGTCTTCTCTTTATACCAGTTTACTGTATTAATGCCAGTTGTTTGTTCTACTCGTCACTTTTCAAGCCAAATTGAAAGAAGTCTTCTCTTTCGACCAGTTTAATATATTTATTTGAATTGATTGATTGATTCATGACATTTACTTTGTTTTTCATTTATACTAGTTCTTTGTTCCATTCGGAAAGTCCAATTTTGGGCAACTTTTTCGAGCATTTCGGCCGGAATAGCCCGAATTTCTTCGGAAATGTTGTCTTCCAAAGCTGGAATAGTTGCTGGCTTATTTCTGTAGACTTTAGACTTGACGTAGCCCCACAAAAAATAGTCTAAAGGCGTTAAATCGCATGATCTTGGTGGCCAACTTACGGGTCCATTTCTTGAGATGAATTGTTGTCCGAAGTTTTCCCTCAAAATGGCCATAGAATCGCGAGCTGTGTGGCATGTAGCGCCATCTTGTTGAAACCACATGTCAACCAAGTTCAGTTCTTCCATTTTTGGCAACAAAAAGTTTGTTAGCATCGAACGATAGCGATCGCCATTCACCGTAACGTTGCGTCCAACAGCATCTTTGAAAAAATACGGTCCAATGATTCCACCAGCGTACAAACCACACCAAACAGTGCATTTTTCGGGATGCATGGGCAGTTCTTGAACGGCTTCTGGTTGCTCTTCACCCCAAATGCGGCAATTTTGCTTATTTACGTAGCCATTCAACCAGAAATGAGCCTCATCGCTGAACAAAATTTGTCGGTAAACACATTTCGAACCGAACACTGATTTTGGTAATAAAATTCAATGATTTGCAAGCGTTGCTCGTTAGTAAGTCTATTCATGATGAAATGTCAAAGCATACTGAGCATCTTTCTCTTTGACACCATGTCTGAAATCCCACGTGATCTGTCAAATACTAATGCATGAAAATCCTAACCTCAAAAAAATCACCCGTTAATTCAACTCGCACCAACATTCAAGACAAAGGGTATTTCTTCCTTCAAAGATTGTTTACTACAAAGAAGTTTCCAAAATCATAAATACACAGTGACATGCCATAATTAAATATTTCAAAATTCCTTCTTCATATTTATCTTCTTTGAAAACTTCAACCTTTCTTCTAACCATGCCCACACAAGTCGAAAGCCAACACCCGAGAATGGAAGCAAAGTTTTCCACAGCAAACATCTCAAAGAAATCATAAATTACCGAAGCATTGCTTTTACCGTTAAGCAGTGAGCACATACATATTTTTCATTTCCTCTCTCACCCACGCACTCTCGCCTCCACTGCACATTCGCTCGTTTGGCAAATACCGTTGCACTCAATTACTCGAAAATCATTTACTATTGGAATTGTGAAGTCAAACAGAAACGGCTGGTGCTAATGTCAGCGCTGACACATTCATTTCATGCAACAGCAACTCGAAACAAAGCAAAAATATTTGCCAATCAAAGACACATTCATTACTCAACTGCACTTCTGCTTCTTCTTCGTGCGGAGCGGAATGTGGAGCAAAGCAAGCGCGCCAATAGAAAAGCGGATGCTCTTCGAGAAGAAGTGGAGACTTGAAAGTAGCGACGAAAAAATCGCACAAAAACAACAAAGAGTAAAACATGAACTGCCAAACCGACGACCGACGACCATTGATATACGAGCATGCACAGGGTGCATGTAAAGCAAAACACAATAATAGCAGCAACACCAAAGATAACAACAATAACAAATAGCAATAAAAGCCAGTTAGCAGCATAACAGTAAATACCGAACAATTTATTTAGCTTAAAATAGTCATTTATAATAGCGTCTTAAATTTAACACATTGTTGTCGTACTCTACAGTATTTCCGCACAACAGTAACAAAAACACCAGCAACAACTATAACAAAACAACAAGAGCCGATTTCTCAACGGATTTGCATTCACATGCTGAGACAAGTGTAAAGGCAAAATGGATCACAAGCGCTTGTAGAGCTATGAAGCATACGAGGGCGATCCGATAGGTACCTAGAAAAAATTAGAATTTCGAAATAGTGGCTATTTATTTCGCAACATCCGATAATAAGACTGTAACTACCTCAATCGACACAAATCTCCACGCGATTAGTTATTTTGACTTTGAAAACAAAGAGAGGTCGCTCGAACCCAAATCTAGAGGTTACGTTGAATAAGGCGGCAGTTCATATCCCAATTTGACTAATATGACTATGCGACGGCACTGTTTTGTCTGCCAGCCGGCAGAGTGCAACCTGTCACCATTTTGTCGAATAGAACATACCTCGTGAATCCCAAAAACGGAAGACGGCCTAATAAGTACTTAACCTATAAAAGTAAGGCGAAAATTCTCTAAAAGTGATCATTTATTTCTGAACAGTTATGAAAAGAATGATAATCTCCTCGTTCGATCCAAATTTCTGCCCGATGAGTGATTTTCGAACGTTTTGAATCGAAAAGATGTCGCTCAAAGTCATATCTAAAGATTTCAGTGGATAAAGCGACAGTTCGCAACCTATTTCGACGCTAACCCGCTTTGTCTGGAATTTGGTGTCAAATTGGCCCAATAACTTATCACGCTCGAATCTGTGACCATTTTATCGAAGTAGATCAAACCAAAAAATGGAAAGCGGCCCGATAATTACTTAAACTATTAAATAAAAGTGAAAAATTTGGAAACACGGGAAGATATTTCTCAACATCGGTAAACGACGATGATAACCCTCTTAAACTCAAAAAATTTCGACCAGTTGGGTAGTTCTTCCAAATTTGGTATCAAAAAGAAGTCGCTCGGGGCAAATTTAGATAATACGGTGGATAAGGCAGCAGTGCGATAAATCAAAGTACTAATCCGAATAAAAAGGTTCTGGAACGCGACCGTTTTTCTGCAACTCGGTGTCGAATAAACTCGCAAATTCAATACATTGCAACCGTTAAGAGGTTTTTTCGAAGTTGGACCTACCTCGTGATTCCTGAAAAGCGGTGGATATAACCTTACCCTACTCCATTCCGATGACAGTCGGGTTGACGCAACCGGAACGGACATGGATTTTTATCCGCTCAAGGACTGTCAACTCGATAGGATTCTGCCGCTACAACAAAAACAACCTTTCCGTTCTACCATATTCGTTTCAATCGGAGTAGGTACACTTTTTCGGCTGTTCGTTGTATGTTCTAATGGATTCGTGTTTCAACGATGGTCATAAAACGATCCAGAAAATCTTTCAGATTGTGCTGGAATAATGTGGAGCTCTGCTTCGACGTGGTCACACACTTAGATTTGATGGGTGGGTGTGAGCATACGCGGCATCCATCGACAGTCGAATGATTTCCCACGCCTCATGCTTCATGCAGATTTTGACTAACGCGATCTTTTGAGATATCTGCTACCTCAGCCCTAACGCGCTCCTACAATCGTTGGTCTATCAATACGAGATCGAGTACTTATCTCACAGATACTCAAACCCGACGTGAGATCTCTTTGAGACTTGTTGGAACAAAGAGAAGAAAACCACCGAAAGGGAAGAGTAAGCTTACGCATCAAATCTTCCAAAAATAATAATCGATTCTCCGACCCCTAAATTTTTCTAAAATCCGCGGATTTTAAGCTTCTAAATAAAACAACGTATCTGATTCACGAATTTCGAGAGTGAGCTTCTAAGAGTGCATACTACACTATAGTAAATTTCTTTATTCTTCTGTAAGGCTCGATTAATATCGGACCCCCCTCGTATATCTGTAACCATATAAACCGGTTAGTGCTTTGTGTTTTTGCAGTTGTTGCAATTTGAATTTCATCGTCGCCAATTTTCCTCGAAGGTCCCTTATTGTTTCAAGCAGCGCACCAAGCTCCCGCCCACCCTTTCGCTAGCCGCGCTGCAACAACAAAACCGCCCACTTTACAAGCCGATGATGAATCTACGAAATCATTTGAACGACAAGTTGCCCGGGCAAGTGTGTGGGCGGCGCTGCTGCTGCCGGTAAAGTTGTCGTCTTTGCCTCGGTGGCTTTAAATAAATACACGATTTTTGGCAAGCGCATTAATTTTTTACACGCTCTCGCCGCATATTCTGTACACAAAGTAATAAATTTCCCGATAATGCTGCCGAGCGATAACGAACTTTTCGAGCAGCAATGTAATTTTGTGCTAAACTCATCGCTCGCCGCACTAATCCGCATACACTTTTAAGTCTACCTTGCGGACAGATAAAACCACAGCCGAGAATAAGTCAAATATTCGACGACATGTAAATATCTTGGGATAAAATTACGAAAGATTTACATTTATTTGAGAAAATTTAGTGAATTCACTGCCGTCTGCGCTAAGCGGGGTTATAAGCGGGCAAACGTTGTGGTTGGTGGAAGAATGAGAGCAAGAGCATGTGTGAGAATACAATTAAATTTAAACCCTTTTTTGTATTTCTTCTAATGATCATCTAAAGTAATTGCCGATGACGCTCTGGAACCAACTGTTGTTTTATCGAACCATTCTGACGGATATGCGCTTTTAGAGATCGATTTGAAAACCTATTAAAAAAATCAGCTCTAGGATTGAACTCAAGTTTCCTTTTCGTTTACCTTGACAAGCTCTCTTTCCTCAATTTTTTCACTCCTAAAACTCTACTGACTCTTTTTCATATGGTAGTTCGGCTTTATATTTGTTATAGTTATTTTATGTTAAAACCCATAATCTTTTGGAACTTTCTTTATGTGAGATAAGTAGGGAGGCTGGTTGAGATCCTTTCAAATAAAACTACTCTTGTGCTTTTTCATTGGGGGTGCTTTTTACATAGCAGGCCCCAAACCCACCGCACAATCCTGGGGAGGAATGGATCGCCTCTCATTTTAGCTCGCCTTTAAATGTAAGTTCTTTGGCTAACCAGAGGATAATTGGTCTAAGACCGGAAATAATGATCTGCTTGAGAAAAAGACCCATTTCCCGAGTGAATGGTGCTCAGAGAACTTTCTCCACTTCCGTGAACTTCTACACATGACTCTTTTCTCTTAATAAACTGTTAGAATGAATAATTTCACTACTTCTAATATTGTTCATAAGGTTCTTTCGACAGTTTTCGACAGTAAGACCATTGTTTCTTTAGATTTGGAAAATTCACCAGAAACCAGATTTTAACTAAATATTAAACAGATCGACGCCAATCCGTTTTGTCTATTTCAAAACCGCTTTCGACTGCACTGAGCTTCTGTCAGCCTATTCGACGCCATGTCGAGAGTGTATTCCTGTGAATCTCATACGATTATGCAGAATGACGTTGAGCACAACTATAAGCTCCTTCCAAATAAGGTACGACCTCTCCGAGTCGTTTGATACCAGACGAGGTTTTAGGCACAATATACTCTCAATTATAGAAATGTTTAAACGCGCCAATAAGCTGAACCGCATGGAAGAGTTCTCTCATCCTGGGAACTCCGTCACTGTTGGCAGGTATCAATTTGTAAAATGAACTTTATCTATCTAGGAACCAACGTTAGTTTTACGAACTAACTAAGCCTTGAAATCGAAGCGCAGAATAACTCGCTGAACAAAAATTACTATCTCTTCTACCGTTCCCATTCTTCATTCTGCACAGAAAAAGATCGATGAATATCGAAGCAAATGGAATCATGAACCGCATGAGCCCTATAGCGACATGAATATAATTAAGCAAAAGGTTAGGCTACGCATGAAAAATGCTGCACCAGCAAAAAGCTCCATTAACTCGATGGAAAAAGTGATACGCGCCGCTTATCTGAACCGCATGGCAGAGTCCTCGCGTCTTCGGAACTACGTTACATTGACAGATATCTATGGCTGGGCAAGGAAACAAGGATGCCCACGTATCCAATGGGAGGACCAAGTGTATAAGGACCTGTCTGCAGCCGGTGGTACCATATTTATTTTTTGTCTTTTTAGGACCACTATTTTTCAAGATCTTGTGTGGAATAGGAAAAGAATCATTAGCATTTCTACATCGAGCTCACCTCAAATTCTTCTTGACATAACTCCAGTAGTTTAGTCTTTTCATAAGGCATCAGAACTTGCTTTTAAACCTCGTTCTTTTAAATAAGGTTCCTTTAGAATTGAAACTTCGATTCTCAACCTCAAAGAACATAAAAGAGCATTACGAGCACACTCCGTGATTTATTTCCTATAACTATTTTTCAGGATCGTGTAAGGAATAAGAAGAGAAGTCTTTTTATAAGGCAACTGAATTTCCCGGTTCCCTTAAGTATGAAATGCAGAATTTATTAGAAATTAAAACACAATTTTTAAATTTTTTTTTTTTAACTTACTTTATTAAAAACTACCACATAATCAAATATTGTATTTACTGGACATTGATATATGGATCACTGTACACACTTTGAAAACAATACCTCTCTATTTACCACAATATTTAACCTGCCTACTCAGTGGATTCTGGTCCACTATAGTTTACTCCTAAAGAAACGCAGACGTCCTTTGGCTCTCTTTCGCTTTTCATC
Source organism: Bactrocera dorsalis (assembly GCF_023373825.1). Classification (NCBI taxonomy): domain Eukaryota; kingdom Metazoa; phylum Arthropoda; class Insecta; order Diptera; family Tephritidae; genus Bactrocera; species Bactrocera dorsalis. The sequence continues at coordinate 21,285,604 of NC_064307.1, read as the reverse complement.
AACACTTTTACTTCTCTTCATTGGCTTCTCTTCCGCGTCATCGACACACCAAGTTTTGGGCATCGACGGCCTATGGGCATTTATAAAGGGATTTATGACAGCGGCGCACGCCTCGGGATTATTCAAGTGTACATGGTGTGTACCTTCGATTTCGTAATACTCGAAATGTGGATTATTCCGACGTAGCACATCAATTACTTTATCAGAGTCCTCTTTTATCATATCCGACATACTGCCCTTGATTACAAGATAAGGTACGTTCTTGATACGCTTAGCCATTTCCATATGTAGTGGTGGACATGAGATGAAACGTACGTAATATTTCAGACGGGCATCACGCGCAAAGTAATATTTATCCGGATATTTTGCGGATTTCTGTATATTACGTGTTAGCAAGTGTTCACAGTTGTCTAACTCAACTGAACCCTTTGAACCCTCGTATAACATTTGCTTTAATTTCTCGAACGTGTATGCCGGTGGTTCATGCATCGTCTGCTTTTCGGCGCGTTCGACTTCCACAAGGAATCGCTCGGCGTTCGTACGTAACGCTTTGATTTCGAAATCTGGTGTATTTTGTACCGGTATTATGAGATCAATAGCGATTAACATGTCCACCGTCTCGGGGTGCAATGAGGTGTATATGAATGCGACGAGTGAGCTCAGTGAGTGCGTTAGCAGGGAGACCTTTTGCCATTTGTACTCTTTCATGATACGTACGATCAAATTCACATAGTCGGTAGTGTGATAGGGCAAGCCTTTAGGAAATTTCGAGGAGTAACCATGTCCGGTGAGTTCAATGCATAGTACGCCGACGTGTTGTGGCAGTAGTGGTAACAGTGTGTTCCACGTGCCCATGTTATCGAGCCAACCATGTAAGGCGAGTATGGGACGTGTATTACGATCGCCATACCAACGTCCCGCTAGATGACCCCACGGTACGGGAATGCGTATGTCCTCATACTGAAAAAAGATAGAAAAGAAATATAGAATTCATAACTGTATTCACAACGCGGTTGTACTGAAACAAAATCTTGCCTCAAGAAACAAAACAACAGCAAGAAAGTTTCTTCAAACAATTTTTTCATGGAATATTTTAAAGAAATCGTTGTAGACTTTATTTCAGCAAGTATATATATGTAGATTATACGAAAAGTTTGTTTGTAAGGTTGTATGCTTGAATTTAAACCAGATAAAATAATTAATTTGGGGACAGGAATTTATTTGTTTAAATGTGTCTCCAGATAGCTCCTTAAAAACTAAAATAACAATTTTCAAACAAAGCAAAGACAATAAATAAACCAACATAAGTATGAAATGGAAAAATTCTGAAAATCTATAAATTTGACACTTGGAACTGTCACCTTTCAAAAAAGTATAACTGATTGATTAGACGAGCTTCCCCCCAAAGTACACCACAACCACGTAAACCCACCACTCCACAAAGCACAACACTGGCGCACTCCAATACACAACACCAATACAATTCACTGACCACAACACCACACACCAATGCAAACAAAAACTCAACCATATCCTGTACAATACAAAAATGACCGACGATTGGAGTCAGACTTTTCCACGAAGTTTGCAACACTAAGAAGGAAACGTGTTAGATCCTAGAGAAAATATATATTTATGGGTAAATGATCAGCTGGCTTGTCTATCTGTATTTACGCGAATTAGTCTCTCACTTTTGAGATATCAATTTGAAATTTGGTCACGTAATTATCTCCTAAAGATCCATTGGTTGGAACCGCTGTTATATGACTACTATAACAAGTATTAAAGTGACCTTACCATGAGTGAAATTTTTCTACAAAGATTTTCCATTCACTTTTGGTCGCGGAATCAAAGTTCTGGTGCCGTTCAGAATGTTAGAAAAAGACATCGGTGATAATTATTTGTCGCGAACAAGTATTTTCGATTGGTACAAATTAAGAGGGTTCAGGACGGCCATCAACAACAACTAATGACCAACAAATCAATAAATAAAGGAATTGGTGTTCAAAAATTAAGGATTAACAGTCAGAGATCTTACTAGCAACGTCGGTGAACAATGCTTTTGTGATACTTCGGACTAAGTAGGCAATTGAGAAGTAAAGTCTTCTCTCGACGAACAAAAACCGAACTCTATAAGTCACTCATTATTCTCGTCCTGCTATATAGGCATGGACGATGACAACATGTAATGAGTCGACGTTACGAATTTTCCAGAGAAAGGCTCTGAGAAAGATTTATGGTCCTTTGCGCGTTGGCTACGGTGAATATCGCGTTTGATGGAACGATGAGCGGTATGAGATATAAGACGACACGGACATAGTTCAGGGAATTAAAAGACAGCGGCTACGCTGGCTAGGTCATGGTGTCCGAATGGACGAAAACACTCCAGCTCTGAAAGTATTCGACGCAGTACCCGCCGGGGGAAGCAGAGGAAGAATATGACCTCCACTCCGGCCAAAACTATTATCAACAAAGAATACTATTTGAGTGTTATGCGTTGTTTTTTATGCGAAGCTATTCGTTAAAAGAAGACGGAATTATGGGCCAGCAACTCTTGGTTTTTGCATCACGATAATAATCCTTTCGATACGTGTTCAAATTACCTTTACAATGTTTGCTTTTTATTTAATCATAACAAATAACAAGTTCTACAAACAAAAAAGGTTATTACATAGTTCGGCCGTTAACCGATAGCAGCAATAAAACAGAGGCCAAAATGCATTTCCAATATTTGAGCTTTGCCCTCACACGCACGTACATATGTACGAGTATGTATGTAGATTTGCTGCTCGCATAATGTCACTAATATGCGGCTAACCAATCTTATCAGTTCTCTGGTCTAACGTATACTCATAGGTATGTCTCTAAAAAATCAGCTGATGAGAATGAGAATGCTCTCATACTCTCGCCATGCACAGCTGTTAACAAAAACACCTTCTATATGAACACACACACACACAACCACCCACATATGCCGAACTACACTTTCACTTGCTCTGCTGCTAACATGAGAACACACACGTCATTGAAATGAGCACACTGACGAGAGCGAGAGCACGCTCGCTGACTCACCTCACGTGGCGCTGATTCTGTCATTATTTTTCTGCTTGTGCGGCGTTTTGCCAATAAAATCAGTCTGCTCTTTGAAGTTCACTTTATTTATTTATTTATATTTTTATTCTTTCAAGTAATCACTTAAGTGCCACAGCCTCTTATCCGCTTCTCTGCTAATCGATTAAAATGTATATTTTCGTTATAAATCCACTCGGCAGCTGCGTACGTACGTGCGCTTGGCATCAGCTATGTACACTTTAGTGGCAGCTAACACCCGGCTAGACCGACCAACGACCGCGAAATGGCGAAACTTAACTTGAAAATGGAAATGTCTGTAAACAAAATGCTCGAAGAGAGCATGCAATTGACTCTTATCGTTTTTGTTGTTGATGGTAACGGGTTTCGGTGTGTATGTGTTGTATTTTGTATAGGTTGGTGAGATAGTGATTAAGGTAATGGCGCTCACTAAGCGAGTACTTATTATAGAAAAGTGATAAAAAGCTTAAAAAAAGTGATGGAGAGTAAGAACAAATAACTGTAACGGGTGATCCAAGTATACATATGTATGCACTTTTCTTTTACGTCGAGATCTTAAATTGAAAGTGTATGAAATACAGCTTGTGCAGGAAGAACTCAAGTGCTCTACTTTCTCAAATAATTCGTTGTGTTCCAAGAAGATCCGACGTGTTCTAGTCCAATTTTGTTCAGTAATGAGGCCCATTTCGGACTCAATGGGTATTTAAACAAACAAAATTGTCTATTTCGGACGAAGAGCAACCCGAAGAGATGCAAGAGCTGTCATTTAATCCAGAAAATACAACGGTTTGGTGGGGTTTGTAGGTCGGTGGAATCACCGGTCCATATTTCTTCAAAAATGATGCCGGTGAGAACGTAACCGCCAATGGCAAACGTTATTGCGCCATGATAACGGAATATTTGATATCTGAAATTGAAGCTTGTGATCTCGTCGAATTTGGTATCAACAAGACGGTGCCACTTCCCACATATCGCATCAATCAATAGATTTATTGAGAGAATAATTCGAAGAACAGATAATTTCACGTTTTAGACCGGTCGATTGGTTACCAAGATCGTGTGATATCATAGATATCGTTACATTTTTTCTTGTGGGAATATGTAAAGTCTAAAGTCTATGCTGGCAATCACGCTTCGATTCAGGCCTTGAACTTACGCGTGTCATGACTAGGTACCACTCGAAATTTTCGAATGAGTCATCGAAAATTGAACTCAATGAATGGATCATCTGAGACTTAGTCACGGCCAACATTTGAAAGAATAATCTTCAAAAAATAAATGCCTAAGAATGTTCTTTCTATTGATAATCAACATTTTTATAAAATTTTAAGTTTCTGTATTTTTTCTTTAGAAAGAAATAGCGAACCTTGAAATGGATCACCCGTTATAAGGAAAGATGTATGTATATTTGTTTTTACTTCTAATTTTTTACTCTCATCCGTAGTTAAATATATTAACATACAATTTTGTTAAATGTTATTCAGAGAATGTATTAATAATAATGAGTTGAACTTTAAAATTTGCGAAAGGAAACTCGTTTTTTTCTAATATTGACTACAAATGAATTTTTTCCATACTTATAATATTATTTCCGGCGATATCCTATATATTTTATCTGAGCTTAGGCTTTGTATGCCTCCAGGACCACGAAAGTTTCGTTTTACAAATGGGTGCCTTGAAAGATGCGAACAGAGTTGCCTGTGACCAGAGAAAATATATTCTCTTTTCTTTCTGAAAAAGAAACAACTCGAACAGTCATAAAGAAAACTCATGGAAAACTATTGCCGTCTCCCAAAGATATAGCTATATTTTTCAATTTATTTAAAAACTCTACTTCAATACTTCAAGAAAAGCGACCTTAAGATAGGAGCTCGAAGGTCTTCTTTGAAATACTGCTGCGTATAAAAATCAGTTATGTTCATATACGAAGGTTCCGCAGTACTTTCTGAAAGTTGAGTTGGAATGACTTTGTACTTATTAGATCTTCCTCTTCACAAATCGAACATGGAGTTTGAACTCGGTAAAGGCTTATCGATATACTGTTTGCTGGATTGTAACTTACGTTTATATTGATATATACTCCACAATAACTTAACAAACCTCAGACTAACTTTAATAACTTTCCATGAAATGTTATCGAACCCAATTATCTAAGGTCCAAGTTCTTGAAAATTAAGCAGAAACAATTTCGACATGTGATTCTGAAGGGTTCTTCGGACTGCTGTCGGCTAAAATGGCACATCTAACACAGTTCAACTCCTAGATTGTTGCTTCTCAAACTTAAATGTCGAAATGCATTGCTGTCGAAATTGGTCAGAGATCAGAAGACGATGAGATGATCAATTTGCTTTCAATTAAATTTAACATTTCTCCAAAACCTTAAGGTTTTAGCATAACGGTGCATACAAATGTATATTTTCCAAATTCTAATTGTTTTAAATACGCATTTGGTTAAGTGTTCCTCTCCACGCTCTACTCCTTCGCAGCACTTCAAGTCAGCGGCCACTTTATGTGTCACTCATGCATTAACCGCACCGGATATACGAAATCACCGCATCCTTAAGCTTATCACCACGCTGCTGCAGATTGGTATGTGTGTGTATTGTAGAGCCATCTGCCGCTACTGAGCAGCAATTGGAAATGTACTTCCGTTGCCGATAATGACATGGCCAATTGCCGTCTGAATTTTAACAAGCTAATCGGCAGCTGGCTGCTTGTGACGCGGTGCCACAGCCTGCCTGCCAGGATGCTTCAATGCGCCTCATCGCTGTGGCAGCTTCACTTGGCGAGCCTTGGCTCCACTCGTAGTGCTGTTGCAGCAATTTTGCTTTCTCACTTAGCGACTTTACAATTTAAAATGTTTTTCGATAAATATTAATGCGCTCTTCAAATGCAATCTTGCTGATGTTGCATATAAATTTACTGGTATCACTGCGGAGCGGAGTTAGTGCACGCGACGTAGACACGCACGCGCCAACGAGTCACGAGATCGCTTTAGATTTCTTTCTGCGCTTGAAGTTCGCTTTTCTTTTAATGGAATTACAGAAAAGTTGCTTTCAAATATTGATGGTGTCGATTTTTATTTAAGTGGACCGTGCTGAACCACAGTGGAGCTATCATTTTCTAATATAGGATTACTTTCAAACGTTTCCAATAAGCTCTAATCTGATATTGATTAAATATTTTGAAAATTACGTTCTTCAATCTTCAATGAAATGGAAGGAATATTATTAAGAATATTACTATTTAATTTATTTCTGCTTCCATTCCCACATATTTCCTTTATTTGATAAAGAACTGTTTCGATTTTTTCTTTGCACAAAATGTTTTTTTTTTTAACTGGCGCTCTAATGCAGTAAATTAAATATTCTCAGATATCCATTAAACTATAATTCGTCGCGAAGTGTACTAACTTATTTATCTACACACTCTCATAGCCAGCAAGGTTGATTTGATGATAATCTCCAAGAATATGATCCCATTTAGACATTTTTTTTCTGTTTTATGAATTTTCAATACGCAAGAACCACTATATATAGACGAAACAACCATTAGATATCACATATTTTCCATGGATGCCTTAAGAAGTAATAGCAAAATACTTCACCATAAGAAAAAATTAAGAAAGAGTTGAAAAGAAGCACTGAGATGGTTCCAGCTCACCATCTTATAAAAACTTCAACAGTAGAGATCTGTATTCACCCTTACCACAAAAGAATGGTGAATTGTTCTGCTTTCACTTAGGTCCATAGAAATTCTTTGATTCACTTCATCTTAGAAGGATTTTACAACATAAATAAAAAGGACAGTGTAGCATAGATAGAATAATGTATACATAAGGACTAGAAGGCTCAGTCATATCAGCAAAAATCTTGCTTGCGATTTGGTAAACGAATCAACTTAGTTTCATTGGACTAAACGTAAATAGGTGAGCTTAACAAAGGCTTGAATTTATTTAAGGCTGCTTTGCTATCTGAGTAGTCAAAGACTTTCTCAACATCCACGTTTCTTCAATCTCAAGCTATCCGAATGTGACTTGTCGGTATTTTGGCCCACTCACGGGCAATGGCTTTCTTCAGCATCTCGAGACTGGTGTATTTTTTACTTCCGACCTTGCTCTCCAAAATGGCCCAGAGAGAATAATCCATTGGATTCGCATCTGGTGAATTCGAGAGCCATTGTGTGGTCGTAATGAAGTTCGCAGCGTTGTTTTTAAGCCATTCTTGGTTCACTCGCGCTTTGTGAGATGGTGCTGAGTCTTGTTGAGACGTCCATGGTTTGCGACCGAAATGTTTGTTTGCCCACGGCTTCAAAGCAACCTCCAGAATACTTTTCCGACAATATGTCGCTTGAAAACAATTGGATTGCGCCCATCTGTGGTGACAGCGTTCGCAAACCATTATTTGTGGCGGGTGCTGCCTCCTGGTGGCCAACCGATGACTTAGATTCTCGTATGAATGGTCGGTCAAGTAAACCCTATCGTTTTGAGAGTTTACGAATTACTCAATTGGAAAAAATTTTTCGTCAGAAAACACAATGTTCGGAATTTGACCGCTTTCGGCCAAGCGAAGCAACTGCTGTTGGTTACACTTCGAGTGCCGGACCCTGAAGTAAAGAATAGATTTGGATTAATTTGACGGGTTTATTTTGCTCACAGGTAGAATGCTCTGATTTATTTTGAATATTTACCGTCTCGTTCGATAAGGTAATTTCAAAATTCTATTCTCATAGAAATCCTCATCTGTATTAGCTGAAAGCAGGACAATCGATTTTTCCAAGCTTCTATTGACGCGGACTTTTCATCAACAAAACTCTACGCCAAAGACAGAAACATGTAGAAATCTTTCGGTTCTAGGTTCAGACTAAAAGGAAGATGTATAAGGTCTTGCAAAGAAGCTTAAAGAGCTTCTGTCTTTGTCTTAACGAAACCCCAATTTATGCTGATTGATTATGTCAGATGGTCCAATTGTTAATAGTACAGGTAGGTATGAATTAATAGGGGAATAGTTCATAGTACATGATCCCCTGACAATCCCACCAAACACTCAACAAAGCTTCCCTGACAGTCAGGACTAACTTCATCACCATTTGCATTTTCCTCTTAGAGATGCGCAACCACTTACTTTATATATATATATATATCCAGCTTAGGACCGAAAGGATCAGTGAAAACCATTTTGTAAGATCATTTGGGCCTAAGAAAAACGAAAGCACGATTGGTTCCAAAATAATACAATTTTTTAAAAAACCAGCGTCGCCTATGAAACAATGCATTCCGACTACCGTATTATTACTGGCTATGAGTCTTGAATCTATGCTTACGACCCGGCAACAGACGATCTATCGGCCGGATATCGTGTGAAAGTTGAGTCGAAGTTATTTGTAAAAAGAGGCCACAATTGTGGGCGGACAACGCTTTGTAATACACCGTCGCATGCTGCATTGATCTTCTTGAGTTTTTCGCCATATTTTCTACCAATACCAATAGCAGCCAAAACCACCGCATTCGCCTGATTTAGCTTCTTGTGATTTCTGGCTATTCAGCAAACCCCAACGACCGCTCCGACGATGTCGATTGAAGACATTAAACGTTGAAAGCGTGTTGCAGGGTTGCATTTACTAACTATCCGCACTAAAAAGTCAGTGACTTAGCGAACAGTTATTCCATATAGAACAATATAATATCGAGTTTGTTTAAATTTATTGTTTTTAACGACAGTCACTTTCGCTCTCCGCTGCCTGCCTGTCGGACTGGTTTTCCCACCTTACTTTCACTCCAACGCTTTCCACACATTTTACAAAGCGAAAAGCGGGCGTGTCATTTCTGTTGTAACAAAAATTAATTCTAAAATTGATACAAAATGCTTGCGCTGCGAGTATAACAAATTGTAAACTTTCAAGAACATTGGCGCTGCGAATTTCGAACGAAGGATATTGCAGGATTTTATTACAAACATTCGAATGTAATATATGGTCGTGAATCTGTGTACGAATACTCAACTACCAGCGACCACCCACTTTCATTCTCATACCCTCTCTCTCTTTCACCCCCAAAGCAGGTTCCGGTGGCCTTCGTGCAAACATGCAAATAAATCGAATGAATTGCAACTGTTGAAAATTTAAATACAAACAAAAAACACAGGAAAAATGGTGGTTTCAAATAACGGCACTGGCATTGTCATACCTCCGCTTCGTTGCCATTTTTTCACGCCGATTAATTGCTTTGTTTGAATCGATGCTTTCGTGCTTTCGTTCGCGGCGAGTAGTACAAATATCGGTTGAAAGGCAATAACTCTTTAGTCTTTTTCAATATAGACTCGTGAAAGAGTTACAAGCTATACGCACATAAACGTAGACAAATATATAGTGTCGATGGTAATTCGAATGGTAAACTTTTACATCGAACATACCCTGTAGGAAATTCATATTTCGAATAAAAAAATATTGGCATCTTCCTTTAGGTCGTTAATGTCACACACATCAACTCACTTTTCGATATACGAAAATATATTTCAAAGAGAAATATCGAAATTTAAAGAAATAAAGTAAATTCTAAAATTTCTTTCAACCCATAAACCTTTGATTCAATCCAAATCCGACCGAAATATTTTAGCAGTCTAACTTCATTTGATAAGTTACTGACCCTTTCTTAACCTAAAGAATGAGACAGATAGACAGATACTTTTTCTTCCGAATTTCGGCAAATACTTTATCAGTGAAACCTTGTCAGGTAGGTTAGGTAAATAGGTTGACAAGACAACGGATAATTCCACCTGGACTGCTAGAGACGCTTGTCTGTTGATCAGAACTCCTGAGGATGGATCAAAAAGACCGTCGTTTATCTAGAAAGCACCTAGACACAGCAACAAATTTATTGAGCTAGCCAATATCTATTCCAACAAATTGGTCGGGTTCGTAGAAAGTATGGAAACCGAGATGCTTCAACCTTAGTCAGATGATCATCTACTTCCCTGTAATTTTATAGAATCTAAAATCTTTAACCTCACAGCGTAAATGCCAATGGGACGCTGTTCATTTAGAACACCTATCTTTGCTGCAATGTGAAACTTACTAAGAACTAGTAGTTCCATGGATCTTTTCCGTTCCCTTCTGGGCCAGAACTAGTAGTTCCATGGATCTTTTGCCTTCCCTTCTGGGCCAGAAGGCTTTCGAAATCCCACAAGTACTGATGCTGACCATCGCTTATTAAGTTCGCGCGAGGCCCATACATCCAGTGCCTGTGTGCACGACAACAGGGAACACCTAATCATTTCCTTCCTAGTGGTATTTAGGTATGGGTGGTTTTTTTTTTGCAAGCTCATCGGCCTTACAATTTTCGATGATTCCGCTGCGGCCAGGTACCAGAGTAGCTTAATATGGAATTAGCTTGATGTTACTGCTAGTGAGATCAAACACTCATTGGCTAGCTTTGAGCTCACTGTCAGCGATCTCGGGGACTGTTCAATTCCTATGCTATCGGAGTAGATGCATACCTCCCTAAAATTAGCCGCACTTCGTTGAAGTACATCTGCTGCTACTAAAATAGTTGCTACTTCTGCTGGAAAGGCACTGTAGTAGTATAATAGTCTGAAACAAGAGTTAAATGAGAGTTTCGGACAGAAGATTCTCCCTCCAATCTTACAATTGATTTTCGATTCATCCGTGAAAAAGTTCACTGCGCCTCTTCTCCAGCGACTCCGGCCTTAAGTGTTAATTGAGTTCGAATTATTGCTAATTGTAGAACAATTAATGTTAATTGTTTGACAAATATGCTTAATTTGTTTCATAATTTGCATTAATTTTATCACAAAATAGAACTGATTTACTTAATTGAACTGTCTGAGTTTTGTTGTTAATTTCCTCTTCGCGTAAACGGTATCGCAATTATTCGTTGAACAAAGTAACACCTTAAATTGGCTAAATTGACTTGTGAGAGCTTTAAGCATTATTTTCATCATAATAAGTATAATTGTATCACAATTATCCTTAATTGCTTCAATATTTGTGTTAATTGTTACAAAATCAGTGTTAATCATATCAAAATTGTTTCACTTGTTTAACAATTACTGATAATTGTATCCCAATTATTTGATAAATTTATTAAAATTAAGCACTACTTTGTCTAATTTAGTTTAATAAACCTCTCTGAGCCTCAATTGTTTTACAGTTAGTATTAATTGTATCACTCTTTGTGCAAACTTAATGACAATTAGTGTTAAATGAATGCTAATTAGTGTAAATTTAATGACATTTAGTGATACATTTTTCCTAATTAGTGTTCTATTTTTCTTAATTTGTATTAATACAATCACAATTAGTGTTAATTGTATGGAAATTAGTTTTAGTTAGTGTTAATTGAATAACAAATTTTGTTTGACAGTTAATGTTAACGGAATCACAATTAGTGTTAGTCATATAGCTTAATTTAAAGTCTGACTTTAAGAATTAATTGTATCACATTTATACCTTAATTTTATAACAATTAGTTTCATTTTTTTAACAATAAGTGTTAATTATGTCACAATTATGTGCTAATCCTTTCACAATTAAGCATTACTTTACTAAATTAGTGTAAAGTGTATGACAATTTTTGTTAATTGAATGACAATTAGTGACAACCTTTTCTCAATTAGGGTTAAGTTTTTCTAATTAGTGTAAATTGAACCACAATTAATGTAAGTTTTGTCACGGCTGATGTTAATTTAATGACATTTAGTTTTAATTGCATGACTATTAATGTTAATTGAATCACAATTAGTTTTAATTGTATGACAATTAATGTTAATTGAGTCAAAATTAATGATAATGATATACTTTCATTAGAAGTCTGTGTTTTGGCTTTAATTGTATCACATTTAAACCTTAATTTTGTTGCAATTAGTGCTAACTGCATCACAATAAGTGTTAGTTTTATCAAAATTACGCTTCAGTCATAACACAATTAAGCATTAATGTACTTAACTAAGCTTAATTGTTCAATTTAAACGCATTCATTATAACTCAATTAATATAATTTTATCCGTGAAGCTTAAACATCCGCTTCAACTCCCTGTTGGGTTTGCCAATAAACAAAAATTTTTCAATAAAAGTGCTCGCATGTGAACACACTACACACCTGTATATCCTATATGTGTGTATGTATGTAGTCTTCATTGCATGACCTTTAATACCTTGAGTCTCCAATAAAAACGGATTCAAAGTGGCATCAACATTTAATGAAATTGTTTGGAGAGCGCGCAGTGCGCAAATTTAAATGGATTCCATCTCAAGTTAAGTGACCATTTGCCGAATTTGCATGCGCGCCGCAGAAAAACAAATGCAAAGGCTTGCGTATGCGTGTGTGTGTGCTTGGGGCAGCCATCAATCAGTGGCATTAATGCAAATGCTAACTTACACAACACTTGCGGCGGCCGCACACTTCACATTCAATTTAAATGGATTTGTTTATTTGCAACATTTTGCGGAAATGTATTTAATTAATGAAATAATTAGTGAACGAGCGGTTTTTGGTAAGGAAATATGGATGTAAATTTGTATGAAAATATACGTGTATGTATGAAAATATGTATGTATGTTTGAATATATGTATTTACATTGATGTGTGTGGTAATGTTGCAAGCAACGCATATTTTTTCACGCACTCAACGGAACTTTGTGGAACAAAGCAAACAGCTGAGTGTTATGGCGTGCATTTGTCGCACCCGGGCATCCTACCGGCCGCCCAGCGTCGCGTCGCCTCTCAATCGAGCGTGCGGTGGGAACAACCAGCGTCCACGCGGCGCCCCAAACCAGACCAAATTCACGCGCTCAAGGATCGAAAAGTTTTTACCAAACGTAATTGCCACCAATTCAATTAATAGCCAACGCGCGCAACAACATAAACACACACACATGTATTTTGAGTGTATGTGTGTGTGCAAAAGCTTGCAGACTCGAGCTGTGTGGCAACTAACGGCGCATTGCCACACTTTAGACGCGGCGCCATGCGTTGAAGTGGCCTTCTACGCGCGCGCTTGGCATGCTACGCGTGCACTAGGTATGCCGTTAGTCGTCGCTCGTTGTGTCCATCAAGCACTTGAGCAGCGCAAATTAAGGAGAAACTTTTGAGTGCCGCAAATGAAACGAAAAACGCAACGAGAATGAAATGATTAAGTAAACAAATGGTTTGCATGATTACCACAAACAACGGCAACAACAAGTACCAAAAAAAAAACAACTACTACAAACGCAAGAACAGCAAGCGTAAAAGTTTCGTTGGACTGGAAGAAAAAATTCGTGGAAAAAAAATTATAGAAATTGAAAACTGCTCCGGACGCTTGATAAGTGAAATGAAATAGCAGAAATAAAATTAAGAATGGCAAGCGCATAAAATGGGCAGGAAAGTATACATATACGTTTACATAACATATAAAGGCTGATCCGTTTCGTGGAGCACTACTTTTTTAAAGAAACAACATAGAAACTTCAAATTTAATAGAGAATGTTTACTATTACTCGAAAGATCATTCTTTGGCAGTCATTTTCTCTTTCAAATGTTGGCCGCGGCTACGTCACAGATAATCCATCCGTTGAGCCCAATTTTAGATGATTCGTTCCAGCATTTGGACTGGTAACTCACGAATGACACGCGTATTGGTTTGCTCCAAGACCGGAATCTAAGCATAGACCTCAGACTTTACATATCCTCACAGGCAAATGTCTAACGTTGTGATATCAAACGATCTTAGTGGCCAATCGACCGACCAAAAACGTGAAATTATTTGCTTATAGAAGCGTTCCCCAATAAATCCATAGTTTGATGCGATGTGTGGGAAGTGACCCATCTTGTTGAAACCTACCGGAATTACGATCATCAGTTTCAGGCATCAAATAGCAGATTATCATGGCGCGATAACGGTCGCCATTGACGGCTACGTTCTCAACAGCATCATTTTAGAGGGAAAGGAAGAGATCGCTGATGAAGACCGGAGCAATGAGTAAATCCAAAGTAAAAACGATGCTTATTGTCTTTTTTGACAAGGCATTGTCCACCATGAATTCATTCCTCCTGGACAAATTATTAATGCCAAGTTTTACGTAAAAGTCCTCAAGACACTCAAACGAAGGTTCAATCGGGTCCGACAAGGCATCGCAGCCGATTGAAAGTTGCACCACGACAACGCCCCGGCTCACACCGCCTTTCTTGTGAACAGTTACCTAACCAAGGCCGGCATCCCAACGCTTCTGCAGCGGTCTTCCAGCCCAGATGTGGCCTCCCCGGATTGTTCTTGCTTACTTGCCTGAAAAGACCGATGAAAGCCAAGCATTTTAAAACTACAATCGGGATTCAAGCAGCATGCACCTCGGCTCTCCAGGCTAATCCAGAGAACGCCTTGCGTGACGCCTTCAATGCTTGGAAATCGAGCAGGCGACACTGCATTGACGCAGAAGGAGAATATTTTGAAAGCTTTTAAAAAATTTTAACGATTGGCTCAAAAAAAAAAAAATTTTTATTGCTTACGTTCTATCACATTCCGGAGAAGCCCTGTACGTTCAGCAGGCTGATTATGTTGACCTTAATTTGAGCGGTGCGCGTGAAACACATTCTCTACAGAACGTGAATTTTTGTAATAAAGTTGAACGATTTGTAAACGTTGTTCAGATGTAAGTCTTAGCAGGACTCACGCAAATCGAAAAAAGGCTATAGGAAAAACTACCTCTAATTGGATCACCCGTTATGTAGACGTACATGCCTACAAAAAAGTCCATTGGTTTATCACTCAAACGGAGTAATTTTTCGCGGAAAAGATCAGAAATGCTTTTCATTTCCGCAATTCCTTTAAGTTTTTTGTTGTTGTTACTTTTTTTTTTGCTGAAAACTTTCCAAACGAAGTGGCATCGGAGTGATTTTAGCGCACAAACAAACATACGCGTACATACATTCATACAAACAGCAGAAGTATTTCGGCAAACAGTGAAGCCATTGCTATTCGCTTTATCCGATAAATGAAAGATATACCAAAAAAAGCAAAAAACCAAAAAAACAAGAAAAAAAAGAAAATAAGAAGAAACGTTAACTTCGTCTACACCGAAGCTGTAATATCTTTCACAGGTGCATTTCTTATAGTATTAAAGGGCATAAGAATATATTTTTCTTGATTTTGATCAATCAGTTTGTATGGCAGCTATATGCTATAGTAGTCCGATCTGTACAGTTTCTTAGGAGATTATACGTTTGACTTGGCTTATACTCTATACCAAATCTTGTTAAGATACCTAGTGAAATAGAAAAGTTTTCCATACAAGGATTTGATTTTGATTAATAAGTTTGTATGGCAGCTATATGTTATAGAGATCCGGTCTGAACAATTTCATCAGATATTATAATGCTGCTTTGGGCAATATTCTATGTTGAATTTTGTGAAGATATCTTGTCAAATGGAAAAGTTTTCCATACAAGCACTTGGTTCCGATCGGTCAGTTTGTATGGCAGCTATACGCTATAGTAGTTCGATCGCGACAATTTCTTCGAATATTGTACGGTTGTCTGTGCTTATGATCGCTACTAAATTTCGTGAAGATATTTCATCAAATAAAAAACTTTTCCATACAAGTGCTTCAGTTGGACGGGTCAGCTTGTATGACAACTATATGGTATAAAGGATCTGTCATCTGGAAAATATCTCCAGAGTTTATGGTGCTACTTTGAACAATATCTTATGCCAAATTTTTGAAGATATTTTTTCAAATAGAAAAGTTTTCCTTCCAAGGACTTAATTTTGATCAATAAGTTTGTATAGCAGCTTTATGCTGTAGTTAGTCCGATATCAGAGATTCCGATAAATAATAAGCTTCTTGGAGAGAAAAGGACACATAAGAAACTTCAGATCGTTTATATAAATTTTTTATAGAGTTTCTGGCATATCCTTCTGTTTATTACTGTTTATTACAACTTTTGTGACCAACCTAATATATCCTGTTTAGGGCATAAAAAATTACAAAAGAAAAAACATAATAAACGAAGTTACACGGAAAAGAAAAAATTTTTAAAACACAACAACAAATAGTAAAAAATAACAAAGAAACAAAAAGAAGGAAAGAAAGAAAGAAAAGAAACCATTCAGCCAAAAGCCTAAAAATAAAATAAATAAAGTGACAGCAACAGAAACGACGCAAAAGCCGACACTCCACGTTTAAAAAGCAAAAAACTTTGCCGCGCAAACAATTTTGGCAATTCTTCATTGGAGTTACAATACTCGCACAATTGCACACTCTTCGCTTTGACCCTTTGTCGGGCGCTGGCATTGATTGCCTCACTGTAGAGCAGAAGTTTTCATTGAATTTGTTGGAAAGCCACCACAGGCGGTGAACGCACAGAAGCACTTCGGTAGCGTTGTATATAAATGTCCAGTTGGTGAGGTTTGCGGTGTTTAAGAAATATTATTCGGAATTGACTTCATGTGAAGAGTGTTGGTTTCTTCTTTTTTTTCTTCTTTTACTTTACTGGCGTAGACACCGTGGTTATAGCCGAGTTTACAACAAAGCGCAAGTCATTCTTTCTTCCGGCTGTTTGGCCTCAATTGAAAACTCCAAGTGCAGCCAGGTTCTTGTCCACCTGATCTCTCCAATGGAGTGAAAGTCTTCTATTTCCTCTGTTTCCATCGGTGCTTACTTTCGGAGCTGGAATGTTTTTGTCCATTCAGGCGACATGACCTAGCCATCGTAGCCGCCGACTCTTCATTCATTGAACTATGTCAATGTTGTCGTATTTCTCGTACAGCTCATCAGTTCCATCTACTATCCAAAGCGCAAAGGACCACCATAAAGCTTCAGCAGAACCTTTTTGGCGAAGAGGTGGTGTATGTGTCGATTTTCTTTTCACTGGTCTTTTCCAAAATATGGCGCGTGGTGAATGTTGTTGTTGATTTGCCAGGCCTGAAGCCACACTGATAAGGTCCAATCAGATTGTTGACGGTGCTACTTATCAGTTCTTCGCCGCCGTGTTTGAATAGCTCGACCAATCCATCAACTCCCGCCGCTTTGTGGTCGTCAGACGGGTAATTGCTGCTCGAACTTCTTCATAATCGGGCAATGGAATATCATCTCCATCGTCATCGATTGGGGAACAGGGTTCGCCATCTCTAGGCGTAATACTTTCACTGCCATTCAGTAAGCTGGAGAAGTGCTCCCTCCATGATATTAGTATGCTCCGGGCATCAGTCACTAGATCACCTCTGAGGGTTCTACAAGAGTCTTCTTCTACTTCATGCAAAAGCTCTGACTAGATTTTGTCTATTATTTTGTTCGTAGTAATACTAAATATGTTGTCGAATTCAAATTGCTAAAACTGTATGGCAGAAGGGGAAGTGGAAGCTGCAGAGACTGTCGATTCAAACATTTGGGTAGTCACAGCTTTGGCGAACCTAGTGAATTAGCTGGCATTGATAAGGAATTTGTGGTAAGCACGAAATGCTTCGTTGATCTGGTGAACCAAATCTGTGGACATTTTGGGTATCATAAAGAAAGAACGATCAAAGCTGTCTAAGTAGGATCCACTTTGATGCGATGTTTCAGCTCTTAATTAATTTTTTTTTTAATTTTATTAATTTTTAATTCTTAATTTTTAAATACTTTTTATTTTTACTTTTGTTCAAATTGTTGTCCCCATTTTAATCTGTATCAGGCAGTTTAAACATAAAAGTTTACTTCTCTTTAAGCGCAAATTTTTCACCGATTTTCAGGCACTCTATTGATTCACACTATTTTCTACGTATTAAAACGCTACACACATGCAATAAGTGTTACGCAAACACACACACATATATACATATACACAGAAGACGATTGGCTCACCTTTTCTGTCACTCAGCTCCGTATTTGGTGTTGTTGTTAAGCTGCTTTCATTTATTACTGATAATCAAGCCGAAATTGAACATATTTTTCACACGGCACACAAATACATCTATATGTTTATATAAATATACACACACAACTACGCACGTAAAAGTTTTGTTCAATAACAAATGAAAGCAACAACAAAAATACAGAAAAAAGTGAAATATAAGAAGAACATACAATGAACCTGTGAGCCACCTTCAGCTTAGTCACTTAGTAGTATTATATGGATGTGTATGTACTATATATGTATGTGCATGTGTGTGCATATATGTTTTTGGGTGTGTGTGTGTGTGCGTTTTGAGATGAAGTGATATTTTTTCTCATTTGTTTTGCGGTGAACGCCGCCGCAACAGTGCCATTAGTTGTGTTTGGCCCAAGGGTGAAATTGCCTGTTTACGGGGACACGTTTAGGCGAAAGTTCTTTTACAGCACCTCACGCCCCAACTACCTCGGCTGTACTACATCTCGTATTGTGGTTGCTTAAATATGTGAAAAACCAACAACAATAATAATACAACCTTTTTTTGCTGGCATAAATAGCCACACACAAATGCATGAGAGTGTGGGCAACAACAAAGTTCACACACACACACACACTCACAAATAAGACGCACACATATCAGCCACTTAAGATTTGCCAGAATGAGCTTGGAGTGAAGGCCAATAATCTGCGGTTAGCTGTTGGATAAGCGGCTGAAATTGAAAATCGAGGGAGCAAGGGCCAGCAGCACACACACACACACAAGTCACATATGTATGTATGCGTCTATGAGTTGGTACGTGCCTGAGTGTGTGTGTGTGTGTGCGCGCAGAACAAATTGTGAAACGTTTTTATGTTTTGCCGGCTGTCCGTCATTCGGTCCGCATATATTATGGCCATGGTTGGGATTTGTGTCTGCGTGTGTGTGTGAAAACGTATAAGCGTGTTGCATTAGCTCCTTCAGGTGATTATGTGTGGGGATTTTCAATTTGACAAAGAAAGACGACGCTTCACTCCATGACTAACTAACACGCACGCACATTCCGCACAACATTGTGTTAATAAAATTTAATGGTCGAACATGTTGTGCTGAAGGGTGAATTTAGTATTCGTGCGCTTGCCATGCGCCAACAGGTTGCTCATACGCCACGGCGTGCGCTGTGACAGAACACATACAAAGTTTACATGCGATTGGATAGATTACAAGCAGCGCGCTAACATTAAAATTGTTAAGACAGTCAAATGCGAGTGCAGTTACGTGAAGGCGTGCATAAAGATTTGCGATTTTGCGGTTACAGTTGAAGCGGCTGTGACCGACATTAAAATGCGACAACACACACACACACGGCCAGTACAGATGGATATCAAGAATGTCGTTCAGTAGCTCGTTGTGAAATCATGCGCTGTAGAGCTCATACATAGATATTTTCCATTTTTAGTTGTTTCGGGATTATATTTTCGGGATCCCGAAATTTTGAGGTTAGTTTCAATTACTTACTTTATCTCCATTTATTACGTTTTTAAGCATAAAATATTTTGTTTGTTTTCCCTTATTTAGTAATTTCGGGATTGTCTTTTCGGGATCCCGAAATTTCGAGGATAGTTCAAAATTACTTACTTTCTATTTATTTGATGTATTTTTAAGCATTAAATTAATATACATAGATACGTATGTATGTTTTTTCATAGTTAGTATTTTCGGGATTGCGTCTTCGGGATCTCGAAATTTCGAGGTTAGTTTAAAATTACTTACTTTCTATTAATTTGATATATTTTTAAGCATGAAACATTTATTTTCACATTTTTTTAAGTGCTTTGGCAAAATAAGTCTGCCATATAAATTTCGGGATTTACAGTCCACAAGAAAGTATTTAGTAGCGCGATCTGGGAATATGAATTGTGGAGCTATTTATACACATTTTTCGTGTTTAGAAAATTTCGGGATTGAGTTTTCGGGATCCCGATATTTCGATCTTCTTTTTCAATTACTTTCTTTCTATTTCATATGTCTATATTTAGCCATGAAAATTAATGTCTTTCTAAATTTTTGAAGGGTTTTGCAGCATTTTGGGATTTTCGTCATTATTCTGTTTTCGGGATTGCTTTCATAGTCCACTCTTGATTTTCAAGCTTGGTTGAGGAAAGAGAACTGTACAAGTTATTACTGTTTTGTTACTGGAATGCAATAAATACTTTGCTTAGTCCCGAAATATTTTTGCACTTCGGAACTGTCATCAATGAATCCCGAAATTTTGAAATGCTTTTATTTGTTGTATGTTTTTTTAAATTTTTTTTTAAGAACTTGTTTTCATTAAATAATTTGTGTAAAAGAAATCTTCGGGATTTCGGGATTACAACGTAATAGCACCTAAAAAAATGCAAAATATATCAGCGATAAAAACTCTTACATAAAAGCTTTTTCATAATATTGATACCGAAAATTTTGCTGCTTCGGGACTATTATCATCGATAGGGAAATTTTATAATTTGTTAATTTTGTCGTTTTTTATGGATTTATTGAAATAAAAAAAAAATATCTTAGCAATTTTCGGGATTTCGGGATTGCAACTTTCCAATACCAAAAGAATAAAAGCAACAAACTAGTTCTGAAGAATTCTTAAAATATTTTATTTATTGAAACAAAAAATTATTTTGGCAATAACAATTTTCGGGATTTCGGGACTACAACTTTGCAATACCAAAAGAATAAAAAAAAAAACAACAATCTAGTTCTGAAGAATTCTTAAAATTTTTCAATCCCGAAAATTCGGGATTTTTTAAATATTTCGGGATTAAATGTATTATATACATACATATACACAAATATTCATCAGTTTTTTATGGCTATACATAAATATATCTAACTATAAGCTTCAGTATCTCATTATGTACATAAGAGTGTGTGCACTCGTACTGGTATGTATTTGTACCTGAACTCCTGACGATATGTGTGTGTGTTCTTTATACCGTTGAAAAATATACCTGTATTGATACTTGAACATTGTGAGTCGCATAAAAATCAGCACTAAACTTTACTGAGTAACCTGGAATGTAAATTCGCACACATTTCACATACACATACACCCACACAACTGCTAAAAAACACACACACATACATAAATCCATACGAATGTATATAAAAATGCGACTGTAAAAACTTTTGCGACTGATTTACTTTACGAGCGCGTCACGTCACAGCCAGCTTGCGCTCTTTCATTTACATATACGCCCACATGTATGTGAGCATATGTGGCTATGCGTGTGTGTGTGTGTAAACTTGTTTGAGACATAAGCCTCTTTCCGGATTTATGATACCTTTTACGTTGGGGTTTCGGTGTAATTTGACATGATTTAAATAGATTTTCTTCGCAACCCGATGTATGCGACTGTGGAATACACAATGCACCCCTCACTCCCAGCTTCCTTCCTTCCTGAGCTCGTTTACCTGCGTGCCAGTATTATTGCAACTGAGTGGCTTTTATTGGATTTTTAATGTTGCCACTCGTAAACACAATACAATGTGAATAAAACGGTACGTTGATACATCCAACTTGAGTATTGGTGGGATGCAAAGTTGTCGGGCTATTTAGTATCGAATGTTGGTGAGAGGCATTGACATATCAAAATTTATTTCAAGTCACTACCTCTAGTTGATCCTTAAAGGATAACAAGTGTAATAGGAAACAGGTTTTATGAGCTGCATGACATACTGAATTATAAGATATTGACTCCATCATGCTAATCCTTTGTGAACTTGACTAATTTATGTGTGAATAGATGGTTTTTTCGTGATGAGTGCTTGAGATTTCCAAATTTGTTCCTCTGCAAATTTTCTTAAGTTAATTGCTTATGTACAGTCAAAGTCATAGTTGGCTATACCAAAAGGCATTTAGGACGGTATCTTGAAGATTTCGACACGAGGGTTCCCCTATTGAATTAAGGTTTCAACAAGAAAAAATGGTAGTTTTGGCTACACCGAAGCTATGAAATCTATCACAAGTGCATTTCTTATAGTATGACAGATTATGAAAGGTTCTTGACTTTGATTTTGATAGCTCAGATATATGCTATAGTGGTCCGATGAGAGCAATATATTAAACGGTTACACCAGTACCTAGCACAATAACCCATGTCAAATTTCGTAAAGATATCTTTACAAATAATAAAGTTTTTCGTACAAGAACTTTATTTTTGGTGTATCTTATAGTTGTCCGATACAACCGATCTCAACAAGTGAGCAGGGTTTTTGGGAAAGAAAAGAACTACTACTATTTTCAGACCGATATCTTAAAAATTGAGGCCTTGTTCACATACATACATACATATACCATATACAGACTGACTGTAAATTTAGCTCGATTACGCAGTTTGTTTATATATATATACATTATAGGGGATCCAAAAGTGCTCCAATACTAGAACATCCGACCAAAATTTGCATACCCTTATTCCTTTCTTATCATATTTACTCGTACTTACCTCACCCTATAATCCTAAAATCTTCATAATGTTCAACAACCTAGTCGAAGGAGTTGGATTTTTTCTTGTACTCTATAAACAAGGGAACAAGGCTTAACAAGGAAGGTAAATAATAAAAACTTTCATCTAATGTGAAATTTTAAGCCAGTATTGAAGATCAATAGTTTTCAAATTTCATATGGCCGACTTTTTAGACGGGGTTGTACCAGTTCTAATACGTATATAATATTTTTGGTTTGATACTGGGACTAAAACTAAATTCAAACCTTTAAATAAGCTCTTCTGAGCAAAATGATTAGATCTTGAGCTTCATTCGAGATCGAGTCGAAGATAAAAATGTTGGAACGAATTTTCTGCCAGATCACTGTAGTGTCTTTCAAGCAGAAGTGGCAGCCATCAAGGTTTCAGAAGATGTGTGGCTACGAAGTGCGGGTTTCCATACTATAACCTCCTTATTAAACCTATCTGGGGGCCTGGTCTAAGCAGATTCGTTGGAAATTATATGTAACGCCCTGAGCTTGCAAGAAGGTTCACTGGTTCCGCTACTTGTTAAAGTTGTAAAGAAGTCGAAACAACTAGACATTTTCTCCACCATTATGGGGCTTTCGGTTGTCGTACTTTTTACGAACCCGGCGAATTTGCTGGAATTGATGTTAGCCATCTCAATAAATTTGTATAACGTTCTAGGTGATATGCGAAGGTCTTTTTGATCCAAACCTTAGAATTCTGAGTATTACAACGTACAAGCGTAAGGAGTTTTTCATTAGGGACAGAAGTAGACTGATAGAAGAAATTTGGAGTCTGTGGCCTCAACTTTAAGCGCGCTACGTTGAATTTACGGTCGTCCTAATCGTGAATACTCGTAGAAAAATTGAATACACAAGCGTAGTACAAAATTTAGTGTCGAGAATATTGCTGCCCACATCTTTACAAGAACAAATTGGCGCTAGAACTGAAGCCGCTTAACCACCAGAATCGTCGTATATTCGTGGGCTGAACAGCAACTTAAAAATGATCCAGATTTTCATCGAAATATTGTCTTCAGCGATGAAGTTAATTTCTAGCTTCGTCAACAGGCAAAATATGCGTTATTGGTCAGGCAGCAATCCTCCCGTACTCCATGAGTCACCATTGTAACCCGAAAAAATTACGGTTTGGTGCGGTTTATGGGCCGGCGGCGTTATTGGGCCGTATTTCTTCCGGATGATCAAGAACGGCACGTTGCTGTGAATAGGAATCGCAACCGCTCAATGATAACTGAATATTTTTGGCCCGAATTGGATGATATGGATTTGGAAAATATGTAGTTCCAACAGGATGGCGCTACAAGCCACACAACGAATATCACAATCGATTTATTGAACACAAGTTTTGTGTTATCTAACGAATTGCCCCAGTCAATTGGCCACCTCGGTCGTGTGATTTGATGCTGTTAGACTATTTCCTGTGGGACTACGTCAAGTCTATGGTCTATGCCAACAAGCCAACGACGATTAATGAGCTTTGTACGAATATTCTTTTGTAATAGTATCGGCCGATTTATGCTTGAAATCGAAAGTCGAAAACTGGGTTCAGCGTCTGCAAGGGTGTCCGTATAGGCCATGCAAAAGAAATCGAATTATATACATACATAATGGCATGGAATGTACTTTCACAGTAAGAAAAATTTTCATTTCGTAATTCTCTTAAGAAGAATATTAACCAAAACAAAAGGAAAGTTTAAGTGACAACTTATATAAAGTTTATAAACGCTAAAATATGCCAACCTTTAGTTAAGATGTTTAAGTCTTCCTTGATGCTTTGGATATTAAGAAATTCTACAAGAATTAAGTTCATAATTCTCATAAAAATTTAAGAACTAACCTGAAAAACACATACCTCATACATCTTTTAACATTTATATATAATAAACAATATTTCCCATAATAAACATTTCGACTTTGAAGTCATATATCAGTACATATTATAACGGTACAATATATACATAAGTAGATTTATATCCGGCCAATGAATGTCACTTTTTATTAACCTTCACTTGTGCTCGTTTAAGCAACTACAACTATAACAAAAAGTAACTTCGGTAAGGGGTATGTACTCGTACGTATGACACTTCCGTTTGCGCATTGTATCGCACTTCCGGTTAACTTCAATGAATATCCGGTTGCTGCAAGTAAAACGCTCTCTTATAATCGCTTATATAAACTTGAGATGTGTGAATGTAACTGATACCTATTGGAGAAGGTTGTGCCGTTATTTGATTAGATAAGTGTGTTATGACGCCACTCGCGATAGATGGCGAGTAAGTATATAAGTATAGTGTTCGTTAGATAAATATGAAATACGATATTAAGGAAACTAAAATATTATGATAAAGTAGTAGCAAACAGTGCTTCGGGACATCGTTCTTTACAAGCACAACCAAAAGCAAAACATTTTCAGATATTAAAATTTTAAAGACGATACTATAACTGGAGTTTAATTGAAAACCCTTGCCGTGTAAAAATCCGCTTAAATCAAAAAAAAAACCAAAAAACCTTTTCGGATTGCTGAAAACGGTAAAACTTCTAATTTAGATGTAATTTTTTCATTCCCTTCTATTCCTTGAAACCCGATTTAGATCATCAGAAGAGGTAATCCGGACTTTTTGAATTACCCAGCATTTTGGTTTCTCTCAGAATCAGAAACCTTCAAAGACGGACTGTTCTCTTCCATCCGGACAACATGACCTAGCCAGCGCAGCCCCTGTTTCTTGATTCGCTGAACTATGTAAATGTTGCCGTATATCTCGTAGAACTCATCGTTCCATCGACTGCGATATTCCCCGTTGCCAATTCTCAAAGTATCAGGACTGATGTCATCGGCTTACGCCAGCAGTAGTACACTTTTGTAGAAGATTGTAGCTTCTCTATTCATATCGAATTATTTTCTCCAGAAGTAGGTTGAAGCAATCACACGAAAGAGAGTCGCCTTGTCTGAAATCTAGTTTGGAATCGGACGGCTCGGAGAGGCCCTTCTCGATCTTGACGGAGCTTTTGATATTGCTCAATGTCAGTTTACACAGCCGTATTAGTTTTGCAGGAATACCAAATTCAGACATAATGGCAGTTCCTTTTCACGTTGTGTTGCCAAAAGCTGCTTTAAAGTAGGCGGAGAGCTGATGTATGCCGATCTTTTTTTCACGAGTCTTTTCGAATATTTGTAGCATAGTTAATATCTGATCAGTTGTTGATTTGCCAGACCTAAAGCCACGCTGATAAGTTTCAATCAGTTTGTTGATGGTGGGCTTTAATCTTTCACACAATACGCTCGATAGAATCTTATATGCGATGTTGAGGCGGCTTCTACCACGGTAGTTGGCGCAGATTGTGGGTTTCGCTCTTTTTGTGGATTAGGCGGAGCAAATTTAAATTCCAAATCGTCAGGCATGCTTTCGTCCATCTATATTCCACAAAGAAGCAGATGCATGCTGCTTGTCAGTTCTCCGTCGCCGCATCGGAATATCTCGGCCGGTAATTCATCGGCCCTCGCCGCTTTGTTGTTCTTCAGACGGGTAATTGCTATTCGAACCTCTTCTTAGTCGGGCATTGGAACAGCTATTCCATCGTCATCGATTGGGGAATCAAGTTCATAGTCTTCAGATCTTATACGTTCACTGCTTTTCAGCAGGCTGGAGAAGTGTTTCCTCCACAACTTAAGTATGCTCGGCACATCAGCCACTAGATCAACTTTTTGTGTCCTACAGGTGTATGCTCCGGTCGTGAAAACTTCTGTAAGTCGCTGCATGTTTTCGTAGAATTTCCGAGCATTACCTCCGTAGGCTTCTTAAACTCTTCATATTCACTTCACTTCACATCTCGATTTCTGTCTTTTTTGATCTGCATTTGCGTCTCGCTTCCCTCTTCAACTCTCGGTGTCTATCCCGCGATATAAATACATGTATATATATATATATATAATATATAGATAGTAGGTAGAAAGTACAGAGAACATAAAAAAGCAACCGGAAGTGTCTATTGATGGATATATACGGTTGCTATTTTATGTTCTCTATACTTTCTATCTACAATATTTGTCTGTGTATGTGTGTTCTAACGGATGTGCGCCACCGTGAATCCTTTGAAAGTAAGTTGACGACGTTCGCACGCACATAGTGACGGTTTTGACAAAACTTTTCAGCAATTGTTGATATTTAAGTTGTTGTTGGGTGAGGTTTGCGCTGTCATATCTGCGTGGGTGTTGTTGTTTTTGCATTTGCTTCTTAGTTTTACAACTATATTTCTATTTCTATTTTGTTTTCTCTGGTGTGTTTATCCAAAGTAAACTTCCTAAGAAAATTCAATTCACCGCACGAGCGACTGTTAGCGACTGACGGTGAATGTGTGTGTGTGTGTATGTGCTATATACATATATGTACATAAGTGTGTGTTTGTATGTTTCCAGCGACAATATAAACAGAAATGAAATTAGATTTGTTCGTAAAATTTGTCAAAATGTTAAACTCGCAAAATTTAGAGACAATTTTTCAGTAACTATATATACATATAAATGTTTTAGTGTGCGTGCGTGTGTGCGCGTCGGCAGTACACCAATTTTTTGCGCTTTTACAATTCAATAAATTGCAGATTTTTCCAATTTTCTTCACTCTTTACTGGCATCTCCTTTGTGACTGCGTCGCTTCAGTGGCAACGTGCCTGCAGTTCACGTACAACACACACACACAAACACATATACAGTTAAACACACATACAGCCATGCAAACAGCAGTCCATACCAAGTTATATAACTGCATTCAAAGTAAATTGCTTACCCCTTTACTCAGTGGACACAGTGTGGCAACCGCTGGCTTTGAGTCTCACACGCTCACTCACACATATGCACATATACTCACACATGTATATATACACACACACACACGCATTCGAAACGCGCAACTTTTGACTGTTTGCTGATCTTGTTTAATGCTGAAATACGATATGAGCTTTCGGTTTCGTTTTCATTTCAATAGCGCCGTTTCGCCTTTACCCTTGACTGCGCCGCGGCTTTGGCTTCATTTTTACGCGCGCGTTTTCGTTTGCTGTTGTAGCGGTAAATTTCTTTTTTAGCTTGTCAAGCCTTTTATTGCTTTATTTATATATTTAAATTTTTTTTATTTCAACGTGCTGAGTGTTTGAGCGGCAAAGCTTAACGTTGCACGCGATGTGCATGTGGTTGCCAGGTGGGTTTTATTAATTTCGATCGCTCCAACCGAGTTATGTATTTGTTTGATAAAGTAAGATCATGAATTTACACTTTTTATACTCTCGCAACAAAGTTGCTAAAGAGAGTATTATAGTTTTGTTCACATAACGGTTGTTTGTAAGTCCTAAAACTAAAAGAGTCAGATATAGGGTTATATATACCAAAGTGATCAGGGTGACGAGTAGAGATGAAATCCGATGTCTGTCTGTCCGTCCGTCCGTCTGTCCGTCCGTCTGTGCAAGCTGTAACTTGAGTACAAATTGAGATATCATGATGAATCTTGGTACACGTATTTCTTGGCTCCATAAGAAGGTCAAGTTCGAAGATGGGCAAAATCGGTCCGCTGCCACGCCCACAAAATGGCGGAAACCGAAAACCTATAAAGTGTCATAACTAAGCCATAAAAAAAGATATTAAAGTGAAATTTGGCACAAAGGATCGCATTAGGGAGGAGCATATTTGGAAGTAATTTTTTTGGAAAAGTGGGCGTGGCCCCGCCCCTACTAAGTTTTTTGTAGATATCTTGGAAACTACTATAGCTATGTCAACCAAACTCTATAGAGCCGTTTCCTTCAAGCATTTCCATATACAGTTCAAAAATGGAAGAAATCGGATAATAACCACGCCCACCTCCCATACAAAGGTTATGTTGAAAATCACTAAAAGTGCGTTAACCGACTAACAAAAAACGTCAGAAACACAAAATTTGGCAGAAAATGGCAGAAAGAAGCTGCACCCAGGCTTTTTTTTTAAATTGAAAATGGGCGTGGCGTCGCCCACTTATGGACCAAAAACCATAACTCAGGAACTACTCTACCGATTTAAATGAAAATCGGTATATAATATTTTCTTAGCACCCTGATGTCATGTACGAAATATGGGTGAAATCGGATCACAACCACGCCTTCTTCCAATAGAACGCTATTTTGAATTCCATCTGATGCCTTCTCTGTATAATATATACATTAGGAACCAATGATGATAGCGGAATAAAACTTTACACAAATACGGCATTTGAGCTGAGGTATCCCTTGTGGAAAAATTGTCGTTATAGTCCGAAACTTTTCAAGGTCCCTGATATCGAACACGAAGAACTCAGTGCCTAACCTAACCTAACCTAATTTTTCACCGAAAATATCGGTAAATCTCTCAGAATTTAATTCTAATTAACTTTACAGCAAAATAAAAAAATATGTAAATGGTGGATAATGAAATCTCGATTATCACTTTATCATGCGAGAGTATAAAATGTTCGGTGACACCCGAACTTAGCCCTTCCTTACTTGTTTTTCATATATTTAGGATTTTTCCTAACATTTTCATTTCAAAAAAACAAAAAGAGGTTTTTTCTAAAACTAAAATCACATATATACCTGGTACCTACAGTTTATCGTCCTTCAGATATCGATCTAAGATTTTGTACACGTCCCTTCCTCTCCAAGTAGCTGATTATTTGCCATAACAGCCGATATCGAAGCATTATATCATATAACTATTTTATAAACTGCACAAACCTGAAATTTCAGCCATGTGGCAACCACGAATCAATACAATGCACTTTCATTCAAATGATGAGCTGCTAAAGCGCCGTTGAAAAAATCTAACGGTTTAAGCGAGTATTGTTGAACATGAATGCGAAATCGCAATTCTAAATGCGCAAACAGTAATTCTCGATTCGTTTTTCTGCTGACTGAACGAGTGAGCTTTTCGCACCCAAAGTCATTGTGGCAAAAACGGCGGCGAAGCGGGCTTACACGGCTATCTGAAAAGTATATAACCGTTATGTAGAACCATGTATGACGATTTACATTCGAAATCTAAAACTGCACTCATGTAACTGTAAACTTCGATATCAAATATTTTGAATATTTCAGTTGATTTTACACATTTCCTTTTTTAAGCGGCACACCTAGTAGAAAGTATGAACTTTTTGGCAAAATTGAACTTTTTTTTAACGCGGCGAATTCGTGAATTGCTTATCTTTAGGTCATTTACGAACTTCTTCTAGTTTGAAGATGTGTATTTAGGCTTTATCCGCAGAGAACGTCGGAATCACCGCATAAATGGTGGTTGGATAGCGTGGAACTCGAAAAATATTAAACTTTTTCTTCAAAAAATGTATTTCGAAAATATGTATAAATACACCATTAAAATTTGAAATAATTGATACAGTATTTTTTTGTCAGGTTTTGAACGGTGGTACTAGATGTGTTCCTTAAAAACTCACGGCCTCAGAAACGAGACTATATGCGTTTCAATTATACGAACATTTTTTGGATGGCATGAATTCCACCAAACGCTTGCATTTCTTGAGAGGAATGGCCTTCCATGCCATCTTCACAGCAGTCCATAATTGCTACGTCTCTTCTCTTCCCCTACAGCTACAGCTTCTTTGACTTCTACCCAAAGACTCTTAATTGGATTAAGGTCCGGTCACTGAGCCGGTCAACCCATAACCTCAACTCCATCTAGAGCAAACCAATTTTTCGCCAACCTGCTGGTATGTTTGGTGTCGTTATCTTGTTGATAGACCCATTTCAATGGCATTTTCCATTCAGCGTGTAGTAGCATAGTCGCCTCCATTATTTCAACGAGTAATTTGGCATCTATGTTTTCTTTAATCCAAAATAACGGACCTGTGCCATGTTTTACCGTCCGTGAAACATATTTTTGATCAAATGAAACGTTTACTGGCCTTCGTACGTACTGTCGCCGTCTGCAGGAACCAAATAAAATAATTTTTGTTTCATCGGTTAACAATATGTTTCACCGTTTTTCCACTGACCAATGCAGGTGCTCTTCAAACCATTGCTATTATTCACAAGCTACTGCTATTATTTACAGTTGTATACTTGAACTTCTCTAACTGGAATCACCATAATCCACAAAAAACTTTCGAGTTAGACAGGTTAAAAGGTTAAAAGGTTTTTTAGAAAAAGAAAATCTTTATGTAGTCATAGTACATGGGATGAGGATAGTATCGACCCGATTTTATGTATATTTCCTAAAACTACCTTCCATATGCCACATACTAATAAAATGTTCCCCGAAGTTCATTAAGGTACAATCACCAATCATACGGAGTAATGCAACCAGGATGATATATGATTCTTATTTGGGAGCTAGGTCAAGTGTATCTCACTGTTATCAGTAAAACACGCTCCCTCACTTTCAGAGACATTACTCACATATTGGCCGTTATATGCGGTACAAAGTTCGATAACCTTTATATTCGGTATATGGAGGCTCATTGAAGTATTGCTATGATTCTATCCATTTTTGACACACAGACACTCCATTGCCAGGAAAAGATACACACATTTTCGATTAAAAGTCAACTATGGGTACTGGGGTCCAGATATTCGGTACCTAGAGGCTTAAACAGTTTCATTGGGATTTGGACAGTTTTTGGTCAAATGGTGGAATACTCGGAAGAGATTATTCGTGCAAAGTTGCATTCCACGAATCAAGTGGAATTTAAAATTGTGTTATATGGGATGTAGGCGTGGTCGCTTTCGCCCATTTTCTCACTGTGAAATAAGAATGTTATGCACCGAATTTCATAGAAATCGGTCTAGCAGGTCTTGAGATATGTCATTTTACCTAAAAGTGGGCGATGCCACGCCCTTTGTACACTTTTTACATCGGTTCCATTAAAGCCCACTCATATCATCTGAGGGGTAAAATTTAAAGTCTCTGGCGTATTAAGTTATTGATTCATCGCGTTTTAAGTAGTTTTTAACAGTACCGTTATGTAGGCAGGGGCGGAGTTATCATCCAATTTCATCCATTTTTATTGGATTAAAATTGTCATAAGCGAATTTGCCTATTGTAGTTGTAATGGTACAGAATATATGTACATTAAATTTTTTAGGGGGCAGGGCCACGCCCACTTATTCAAGCCCCTTGCTACTACGATCCTCTGTACCAAATAAGAGTTTTATATCTTAATTTAGTGCTTATTTATGGCACTTTATAAGTTTTCCTTTAATGGTGTTTGAGGGCGTGGCAGTGGTCTGATTCCGCCCATCTAGGAAAGGGTAATTTTTTACGCCAAGGAGCAATTTTCATCAAGATATCTTTATTTGTTCTAAAGTTAAAGCTTGCACGGACAAACGGATGGACAGACGAACAGACCTCAGTCATCCGGATTTCAACTTAGTACTCGGCGACGGAGTCTCTCTTCCACCATGAATCCCACACCAAAATTGCGCTCCTTTATATTGCCACTGTAGCAAATGCCACAAGGACCTACTCGTCTCTGTCCTTGTCCCGTCCATCGCATTTCTTGGACGGAGGTGATGTCAGCCTTTATTTTCACAAGGACATCAAGCAGCTGGGCAGCGGCACCTTCCCAATTAAGGGACCGGACATTCTAGGTGCATGCCCTCAATTCGTAGTCCTTATTTCGTTTGCCATGGTCGACATCACTCGTCCGAGGCTTGTTGTTTCTTTTCATTGGTATGGTTTTTTACGTGGCGGGTCCCTGTGGAGGGGATGTTTCGCCTTCTCACTTTAGCTCGCCTTGAAACGGATGTTCTTAGGCTACCCAGAGGGTACTTGGTCAAAGACCGAAAGTCGTGAGCTGCTTGAGTCATATGTAAAATAATCGTTTCTGGCCACTCCCAAGTGAATGACGATCAGAGAACTTTCCTCACTTGCGTGAACTTCTACACATGACTCCATCCTTGTGGAGTGGAGAATCAGGCTGTTTCCTAAACCGAGATTCGTCAATTTTTATTTTCACAATACGTCATCCCCTCCAAATGTTACACATTAAATTTTCTGCTTGAATTTGTATGCCAAAGTCCCCGCAAAGCACTAATTTCCCTAAGAATGTGTGTAGAAAAGAAATAATTAATTTGATCATAATTTATTTTAGGACCAAACAACTTTTAATTAATAGAAACTCATACTTTAATCACATATTCCAATAAGCTTTAAGAAAGACCGAAAAAAATTGTTAAGAAAATCGTTCTTTTTTTTATTTTCTACAATCTATTATCCCCAAGTATCAACTGCATGCCTCAACTTTTAATAAGACAAGCCCACAAAATATTTTCCACTGAAAAACAAAAACCTCAGCTTAGCCTGTCGTGCCCACACGAACCTTTGACATCGCGCATTTCCAAAGCAATAATTCGCAATTTCCGCGGCGTATTTTAATTAAGGCTAAATACATAATTGAATTACACCCACGAATCTCTAACCGGCCAACGGCGGTGGCGTCTGCGACGGCCATACGCGCGAACAATCAGAAAAAGTTTAGCGACACCACAAATGAGTTGTCACCAGCCTTCGTACATAGCTATCTAATATACGTACTGCGTGTTTGCCTTGTCACTTTGTGGTTTTTATAACCCATATTCTCTATTTATGTCAGTATGTATTGTAAGTGAGATGAAGAATTATGCTAGACGCGTTCCGGTAGCTATGGAAGCGCGTGGCTAGTAACCTCGTTGTTTTTGTGGGTGATTAAGATTGCCATAATTAACACTTGCCAATTTCGTTGCTATGTCTGGTGGCTGAACCTATGACTTATACATATATATTATAAGCATACAGGGTGATGACAATAATATTTTAGGTATTATATAACGTTATGAAATCAGACTCGTAGTGGTCTTCAGCTTGAACGATGTTTCATTTCTCTCTCCCAATTTCTTGGAGGCCAGTCCACACTCTACAATGGAAAAATGTATAAAGGTTAGGAAAATACCGAGATAAAATGAAATATTGGTGGCTCTTTGGTGAGTATTGGTCCAAAAAAAAGTTTCTTACAGAAAATTTTCATTTCTTCGTAGGTGATTCTGAATCACCAGAACTGCAAATTTTTATAAAGGGCGATCCATTTCGAGGTTCATTACTTTTTTAAAGAAAAACACAGAAACGTCAAATTTTAATGGAGAATGTTTATTATCATTCGAGAGAATATTCTTTGGCATTTATTTTTTGAAGATTAATTCTTTCAAATGTTGGCCGAGGCTATGTGTTAGATGGTCCATCCGTTGAGTCCAATTTCCTATGATTCTTTCTTCGCGTGATGTTTTGATCCTAGGCCTGAATTGAAGCGCGTTTGTCCGCATAGACTTTAGACTTTACACATCACAACAGGTAAAAGTCTACCGGTGTGACATCACATGATCTTGGTGGCCAATCGAACGGCCCAAAACGTGAAATTATCTTCTCACAGAAGTGTTCTCTAAATATATCCTTTGATTGACGAGATGTGAGGGATGTGGAGCCATCTTTTGGAAACAAAATTTCACTCAGATATCGAGCTTCAATTTCAAACATCAAATAGTCGGTTATCATGGCGCGATAATACATAGTCACCATAGATGATTATGTTCTCACCTTCATCATTTTTGAGAAACTATGAAGCGATGATCCCACAGGCCCAAAAATCGCAACCAACAAACTAAGAATATGGCGACCATTGTAACAATTCTATCATTTATAACCGGAACAGATCCGGGTTTGATTCGTCCAAAGACCGTAAGCTCGGCAGCATTCTGCAAACGATTTTTTCAATGCTTCATGCTACTTCGACAACCACAACTGAGTCTTCCACTCCACTGCTCGATACACTAATGAGTTGTAATACTTCCACTGAAATCCAGATATAGATTTAATATATTCCTTGAACTTTCATGAACAAAGAATTTATTACAGAACTGCTTTGGCTGAGATGTTACCTTTTTTGGATTTTTCGGCTCTTCAAGACACATGAAAACCAGTCCAAAAGTAAGCTATTCATATTAGAGAACTTTTTAAGTTTACCATTGTCTTCCAAATGGACATTATACTCATGGTTCTCAACTTTTTGTTCATCGATGCGGGGTTCCTGGTCCGTCTTCGCAACTTCCGACGCAAAGGTCA
Organism: Bactrocera dorsalis; assembly: GCF_023373825.1. Lineage (NCBI taxonomy): Eukaryota > Metazoa > Arthropoda > Insecta > Diptera > Tephritidae > Bactrocera > Bactrocera dorsalis. Next base: position 21,251,058 of record NC_064307.1, on the reverse strand, counting down.
CAAAAGATTTGAAAGCCGATGTCTCAAAATTCATGAATGTTAATCGAAAGTCTTAGACCGATAAATCTTCTTCTTCTTTATTATGATAGGCACCGCTAACCAGGTTATAGCCGAGTTTACAACAGCGCGTCAGTTGTTCTTTCTTTTGACTTTTTGGCACCAATTGGAGATTCCAAGTATAGGCAGGTCCTTCTCCACCTGGTCTTTCCAACGGGGTGGATGGAGGTCTTGCTCCCTTGGTACGACATGACCTAGCCAGCGTAGCCGCTGTTTCTTAATCCGCTGAACTAAAGAACGATCCGAGAAAACCGAGATGTCTTCGTTCACAAATAATAACTGGAGCTTTCCAACATTTTTTTTCGATTTTATTATACTTTTAAGGAACTTTATGGCAAAGTCCGTCATAACTCGGGATTCACCTGATTTACCTTGCCTTTACTTTGGATAAAGGGGGAATTTCCATCCAAATTATTCTCTTACTGTTTTTAAATTTGAGCCAAAGAACATTCATTTTCCTACAACTTTTACAGCAGAAATCTCATTTCGTTTAAATATTTCCTTGCTATGCACCCTGTATCTCCATAAATCCAGCTAAGAAACTCTTTTTGCGCCTACTGCTGTCTACCGTTACTTGCGGTCATGTCTGCTAATTTTCAAGTTTTTTGTTGCGTGCCGCTATTTCTTGTTTGCTATTGTTGTCGGAAAGTTTTAATTGTTGTTGTCATTGACCTTGTTGCCGCTAACGGAATTCGGCAGCTGTCACTGTGTTGCCATTGACAATGTTATCGCCCGAAACAACTTGTGCATACTTATTCCCAACGTTGTTTTTGTGCTAATGTTGCAAGTTGTTGTTGTAATGTTTGCCAGTTGTTGTTGTTGTTGTTGCTGGTGTATCGCCTTGACTGTGACTGCTCTACTTTTGTGGCTTTTTCGCGATTTTGCGCGGTTCACGGAAAATCAGAATCAAGATTTAGCTGTGCGCTTTTGAGGGTGTCTTTCCCAGCCGTTTTCTTGTTTTTTTTGTTGGGAAGGTTACACGCATTTTTGCGCGTTATCTGTGGAGCCCACGCATGCAAACAATTGCGTTGAAACAGTGAAACTTTATATGACGAAGCTGAAAGTGCCATAAGATAGCGCTTTCGATTAGGGAGCAACCTCTTAAGCGCACTTAACACACACTCCTCTTCATTTTCTCTCACTCTCTCCCACCCTCGTACCCCTTTCACCGCAACACTTAGCAAGCAATAAATCGACATCATCGTCGAATTGTAACGGTAAAGTATGCCAATATAGAAAACATGTGTCAGCGATAAAATTTCACGCGACACTTTGCACGCCCATACCCCTTGCCACACCCCCGCCACCCATCGCGCACACGTGGTGGTCCATTCACGCCAGCTTTGCTGCATTTGTCTTCATTCGATTTTCGGCTTTCACTGCCGCCATTACAGCATTTAACGCCACAACATAATTCGTCGAAATCCACCCGTCCAGCGACTCCAACAACCAACACTCCGAGCTATCCGCAAACACGCTATGCCGCTCTACATTTTCCTCTGCTTGAGTTGTTGTCATGGTGAGCCGACCGACCGGCGGTGGGGAATATCAGTTGGGTGCTTCGTGTGTAATTTATCATCGCCTGACAGGGAAATCTTGTCTGATTATTTGTTAGTTCTTCATTTGTTGTTGGCCTAAATCAACAAAAACACAGACAGTCATATATTAGTGTATGTATAGATGTACGAGGACGGACCGATAGGTGATAAGCCATTAAAAGAAATACGAAGCTTTTGGAAAACTTGTTATTTATTTCTCCATTAAGCTCGAAGTACAAGACCCAGGGATACGCCAAAATCTTTAACTTGTTTGAGAAACATATTTCCTTGTAGGTCTGCAAAGTAGACCCTCGTAGCGTCGCATGATTTTTTCAAGTTTGATAACAAAAAGAAGTTGCATGGGCCGAATCTGAGGAATACTGTATATGGATCAGCAGTTCATGGTTTTATTCGACTATTATTTGGTCAAGGATATAGTGGAAGTGTGAATGGGGGCAACGTTCGGCCCCGAAATTCGATATAATAGAACTCAGTGATTATTTTGCCTTCCTCCAGGTATTCAAGATCCCCCCTTGTGAATTCTAGAAAATGAATGACAATACCATTTCGTTCGATAGGTCTCTGATAATTTTGCCCTCCTCCAGGCCGTCAATGAAAATCTTTCCTTGCGGTACCCAGAAAATCGATGCCAATACTATTCCGGTCGATAGGACGGTCTTCACCTTCTCCAAAGCAGCTTCGATGTGTGGAGTCCACTGCAGAGACTACTCTCTGGTCTCTGCTTCATATCCAGCGAATTCATGTTTCAACACCGGTTAGCAAGCAATACACAAACTACGTCGGAAAACACTTAAATATCGTCCAAAATTGCTGTAAAGTGGTCATACTGTAGTGACTGTTGTCCCTGATGAGTTTCGACTTATCGCCGGGTTTTTGAAGTGCTTGCTGTCTTAACTATCGGTCGCACTTTCAGTAACAGTCTGCCAATAAGAAAACGTGGAATTTCGTTCTAATAACCCCTATTATAGCCGTTTTCGGGAAACCAAAGCGTGGCTCATTAAAACCGAAGTGCAACCACGATGAAACTCAAATTTTGACGGTCGCCGAGGAGATACCCGCTTTCAAAACAACATAAAGGCTCCATTTGGCAATAATACACTCCGCAATGGCAGCGCCAACCGACGGTAAGGCTAAGTACATATCGAACCAACCTCGCATTTGCACACATGAGCCCAAAATGAAGCTCGAACTCCATTCTATGAACACATACGAACATAAATGTGTGTATGACGGTGAGGCTATATGCTTATAAGTCCGCCTGTCTGTCGACGAAATGGTCATGAATATTTCATTCAACTATAAAAGGGTATTTTAGCAGCGTCAAATTGCGTGAAATTTATTTCCACACGTAGGCGGTGCTGCCTTGGAGGCACACTGCGCCACTTAGGCGCAAAATGCTCGAAATTCGCTGGCAAAACCATGGACATGCCTCACGTGTTTGCTTTGTTTCAAGCCATTCAACAGTCGGACCCCTTTCGGCGGCATGCAGAGGGAATTACAGATTTATATACAATGATTGAATTAACTTTTAAAGCTTCTTTAATGTTAGCTAGTTGCCTGGGAGACGCCATGGAGTTGTGATATACATATTAAAAGCATTGTACCGTTATGCGTGTTACTAGGCACTTATGCGCTATAAAATGTGAAATTGTTGCTGTCATTTACAAAGGGTCCCAAATGACATTAGAATAAACTGTCTTTAAAAGGGTTCCGTGATTGATGAAGGTGATAAGGCTATGCGTATGTGTGTGTGTGTTGGTAGTGTAGCTAATCAGTCACCTTTGCGTTCACCGGTGCTAATTAGGTGCCAACTTTGTTTTGTGCGATCGTAAATGTTGATACGAAAAATAGAAAATGCCTATGATATATCGCGTGGTTACCCTAGGCAACGGGGTAGTTGACATAAATAAAGAAGAACAACATACATATTTCCAAATTTGTTTTAAAACTGAAAATTCCTAAGCAAATTTCATTTACATACATACATATGTATATTTTTTCTGATTTTTTTTTGACCTCTTAAATTGTTACTGTCGATTAGGAGCGTTCAGATCTTCTCCTTGGGTTTCCACTACACTTAGTTACATGGAAATATTTAATGAAGAAGCCTCAGGTCATTTCTTCACTTTAACACCCAATCTCCAGAATATGAAATTCAATATTTTGCATTTTGACTTTCAAGACGAAGAATTTCCTTCCAAACGTCTTTGTATTAAACACTTTTACAGTTCGACAGTCGAATCCGACGTTAAATACTCACCAGAGTTCCCGCACTCTACCGAGTGGAATTTTGTCGATGCAATCAATTAGTTTGAAGAACTTGTGGATCTATCTGGTTCTACCATACATTTTCTTTACTTCAATCTTTAAGATCTATAAATCTTTGGTGGCATATGTTTCCTTACAACTCAAGATTCTGATCAGAATTATCATCTACTGTGGTAATAATAGTTGTACTATATAAAAACCCAGATCGGACTTTTCTTTGATAGAGGGAAGACTTACTTTCCTGAAATCCAAAGAGCATATTGTCTTATGGCCACATTTGCCTGAAGAAAGGAAAATAAATTTTCCCGTGTCCTTCCAAGAAGTCATCTTTTACTATATACTCTCCGAATTATAGTGTTTTATGACTAGAAATGAGCGATTGAATACAGTTACAAAACCTTCTCTATAGTAATTCCTTTCTTGTTTTATTGGTTAATTTTGAGTTGTCTATCAGATCTGTATAATTATTTCATATATAAAGATTGATCCAGATGAAAGTTCCCTATTGTTAAAAAAAAATTACAAAACTTTTAATTTAATGAGGAATGTTTATTATTATTCGAAAGAACTTTCTTTGGCGTTTATTTTTTAAGGACTATCTCCTTCAAATATTGGCCGCTACTATGTCTCAACTGGTCCATCCGTTGAGTTCAATTTTCGATGACTCGTTCGAGCATTTCGACTGGTAACTGGCGAGTGACACGCGTAATGTTTTTTTCGAAGCGGGATTATCCGCGAAGACTTTATACTTTACATGTTCCCACAGGAAGAAGTCTAACAATGTGATATCACACGATCTTGATGGTCAATCGACCGGACCAAAAATCAATAATCCATTGATTGATGCGATGTGTGAGAAGGGGTGGGGTCTTGTTAAAACCAAATATTGCCGAAATCATCAAATCACACCAAACCGTTACTTTTTCTGTATAAAATTACACTTCTTGAATCTCTTCAGGTTAACTTTCGTCCCAAATGCGGCAATGTTGCTTGTATATTTAGCCAGAAGTGCGCCTCATCGCTGAACAAAATGTGTCTCAAAAGCGTAGTATCTTCTTGTAACTTTTGAAGAGCTCATAGCGCGAAGCGATGTCGCTTGGGAAGGTCCAGCAGCTTCAGTTCTTGCACAAACTGTATTTTGTACGCTTTCAATTTAAGATCTCAAAGTAAAATACGCCAAGTCGTTCCATACGTCAGTCTGGGTTGCTGCGAACACATTGATCTCGCTCATTCCCTCTTTAATCCAAAGGCATTTGAACCTTTGTATTACCTACCACCATTTAGATTTGAACTAAGTATGTATATCTTTGTGTGATTCATCATTACCATCGGCATTTATAAGAAACGGTATCCCATTTAAGATACTCGCTTTAAAATACAGTCTTTTAGGCCAGATTTTTTGAAACAAACCCTTCCATTTATCGAATAATATATGGTTCAAAATGAAAATATATAATCGATTATGGAGGGCTTGAACAAAGTATCACACTTCAAAACATAATTGACAAACAGAGTTCCACATGTTTGCGTAGCGTTAACAATTAGACGGTCTGAAGGAAGCAATCGCCCAGAGGCGGACAGTCTAGACCAATAGGGGAGCAATCGATAGTGGCTCGCCAGTAGCTCCAGAAGCTTTATTGAGAGGTTTTTGTACATCCACCTTATACATCCGGACCTGGCTACTACCTGGTAGCCTTTTTTGGTAAAATTTTTGTCTCAAGAGAAGCTTTTGAAAATTGACTATGCATTTTTTTGCCAACAGAAACGAGGCTTTATATCAATAACAAATGACTGTATATTAGTATATATTTTACTGAAATCGGGTCATTTCAATTGCATACTCATTCGCGTGTACTAATGAAACGAAAGATATCTGTTTGCACAGGGTAGACTTCAATGAAGTATTCAGAATTCATAAGGTCTCTGCTTTGTACAGATATCCACCGTGAAGATCATTTACTTTCGCATTTTTAATAGTTTCTCTTAACATTGATTATTCTGACACTACTTTTCGACTACTGAACTTCAGTGTTACTCGTACCAACCGACGCCGAGAAAACGCATGGATTTACAAGGGAAGTTTAAAACTAAGAGCGAACTCAGGTGGGGCCTAACTGAAAGACGATAATTCCTCATAATTTGCTTAACTATAAAAAAACGGAGAGCCAATACACCAGCAAATTCGAAATATTACCTTTACTAAGGAAAGCAGCCCAAAATCAAACCCTGACTACCGATTGTTGCTGGATTTTAATCTTCCGAGAGGGTTCATTATTGGCCCTCGTTATTTTTATCATCAGTAAAGGCTTTTTTGCCCAACTTCTTCAACTTGAGAGTATATTTTTAATCGCACTAAGAGAGGTCCAACTACGCCGACTTTAAAGATCATTACCACCTGTCCTCATTTAAACTCTCATTTGAAATTAAATCTTTGGAAGTCATTATGTGTAGCTTTTCATGATCATCGGATGAGGCGGTCGAAATAAAATAGAAATGAATTAAGTTCAGAGCTTCGACTGGCAGTTTTATAGCTTCATTAGTAATCCTTTGCACTTTGGAGGCTGGAGGAATATTCTTGCCCATCCTTTCCAAAAATCTAAGCTTAATGATTCCTAGTTTATTTGTGGATACTTCTGAATCACATTAACAAAAGCCTAACTAAGGAAAGTAAACTTTAACTAATCTCATTTAACCTCACATTTGAAAAGAAACCTTTGCTCTTTTTTCTGCCGACTTGACAGTCCATGGCCTGATAATTTCTGGGTCCGTTCCGGTTACATTAGACCCGACTGTCGTGGGAACGGCAATAAGTTCTTTTCATGGTCATCGGCTGAAGCCGTCGAAGTACATATCATTATTACTTCGAAAAGGACTTAGGTCATGGGTTCCAACTGCCAGATATTCCTAGTCTACAAGTATTGTCAATTTACCTAAGAATTAATAGAACTCTTGAAAGCCATTAAGTCTACTTCTTTTATGAACATCCGAGTGAGACTAATGGACAATGGTCAACAAGTTTACTTACCTTTTGACCCTTCTTTTCTATTCACCAAACTTTTTTCCCATACTCTAACTAAAGTCTCGTTTATAGAGTCTCGAACGCAGCAAATTAATATAATTAAATTTTGTGACTACGAGTTACTTGCATAAATCTGGCACTTTACTACAACAACTGACCTGACCTTGAACGTTTGCCATCGACAAATTCATTTTGCTAACAGTAAATCGAAATTGTTTTTTGCTTTTGTTGTCAACAGTGTCAACTGATTTAAAGCCCGAACACACAATTCTCCTTCACTTTGAGCATCTCTTTTTATTGCTCTCGTACCGAACAGCAGTTAAAGTCACATAGCAAGGCGATAAAAGTGCACATTAAACGTGAAATGTTTTTTGCTGTTTTTTGGGCGAAACTCTTTAAAACGAACGAAGACAACTTAAAACTTTTCCAATCTTAATCCGACACTTCTGCAAATACGCTTGGACGTTGCAGATGCCGAGAATGCTCTCACCACCACTCGAGCGGACACAAGCAATCACACATACGAACCCTCTCAAACACAGACGCACCAACAGCCAACAATTGTAGGTTATGTTTGGAGCTCCCTTCAACTCCCTGTGCGGCGAAAACTTTGCGACTTTTAAGTTTATGAACGCTCAACTGACCGGGTGGCAGTGTTAAACACTTGCCCGACTTGTGTTGACTGCGCGCCGCACAACTCGTACCGTAATAGCCGAGGAGCCAAGGCAAGGCTTGAGCTCATGTGCAGGCAGCTTCATGTGAATATTGCACTCAGCGTTGGCATCTCGCAATTACCACCAATGCCCGTTAGATGTGGTTGCAAATTTTCAATAGAACTTTGCAACAAACGTGTCTTGAAGCTGACAGAAATGCTCCCTTAACAGAATGTGTGTATATTGGTATTTATGCGAGTGTAGCTATGCTTCTTCTTTGTTTATGGGAAAATTTGAAATCTCATCAGGTCATCAGTTTCCCAAAGAGAGACTTTTGATTTCAGCAATTTATTGCATTTTGTCTAAAAATTCGTATGAAGATCGGAATGAGAAGTTGTTTCGATCAAAACTCATTGGAACCGGAAGAATAGGCAATATTTATCCAAAAGAGATACTTAATATGTCATATTTTGTTCAAATGGGTTAAATTTATGAAGGTTTCATAAAAATTTCTGTACTACTTAGTAATGAGCTGTTTATTCAACTCAAATCTTCATTCACGGATCTAAGTTGGGTTGGGTTGGGTTGGGTTAGGTTAGGTTAAGAGGTAGATCCTACAAGGCATATCCCTAGGACAGCTTAGAATGCAGGTTCGTTGAGGCACCTTAAACTCCTATATAATCAATCACAAGACCCTCATAAGTCGACAAAGCGCTTTGAGCCCAACTATGAATTAAGATTCGACTATGCCTTCTGGTTTGCCGAAGGTGAGACAGCCGAAGGCGAGCTCAATCCGAGTCTTGCAATGACTGGAAAATAGAAGCTAAAATGCCTGGATGTTTCCACCTCAACCTCGCCCATATAACTTTGGCAACTTGCGTTCGAAAAGATTTTTAGTTTAGCTTACCACATGAATGCCTTTGGACAAAATGTAAAAACACCTACTATTGCGGTAAGATGATCTTTGTTAAAGGCAATTAGTTCAGTAGATCTTCTGCTTTTGTAGTAATCGAGACTAAAAGGATCTTTCAGTCACACAGACTGCAGGTAGTCGGCCAGCGCCTGCTGGCACACGCGAGGTTCATAGAACACAAGATGACAAAAGAGATCCAACCCATTCCCATTTCGATCTGAGCGGAGCATGGGTTTCCCCTCTGGCTAGGCCATCGGCTTCAAAGTTCCCAAAACTTTGAAAAATCTTCTCATAGTTATGAACCACATCTTTCCTTTTATGATAAAAAACGAAATTAAGTTAAAGCCTGACTGGAATATGTTCGTTTATGACCAGTGCAATACTTTAGTAAGTTGGAGCAGCTAAGCGAAATTCAAAGCAAGTTTTTCAGTTTTTCTTTGGATTTTCGGAAATTTTCTCAGCTTAAGATAATAATTGTTGAAAAAGTGCCTGGAAAGTCGAATAATAGTTGAAACCGGAGACCATATACTGTAAAGTTTATATGACGAGCTGAATCGGTTTAGACATGTTCTTCACTCTATCCATCTGCATGTCAGCATATGTACGAACTACATAGTAGTTCTTCAGTTTTTGATATAATAATATGAAAATTTCCACAAATCTTTTTCTCCCCAAGAAGTTACTCATTTTCTTCTAGCACTGATTTCTAACCACTATAATATATAACTGCTATACAAAGTAGGCAATCGAAATCAAGGCTTTGTATGGAATTATTTTTTATTTGATAAGACATCTTCACGAAATTTTGGATCAGGAGAGTCGCGAGGGTTGAGTGAGTACCATTGAGTTATTTTATAATTAGACTGGTCTGAGCGCCTGACCACAGCGGTATTGCAGGGAACTGTTTGGATGCCACAGCTGGTACTTCACTTTCCATAACTGAGGAATGGGAACGCGTAAGGGCTCCGTTGAATTGTTGTCGTTTCCTACTGGACTGTTGAGCCTCAGACAGCTATGCAAAGGTTATTCAACTACCATCAGCTGGGCAGTCTCAAGGTTCTTCTGATCCAGGGTAGACAGTACGAGGTCTAAGGAACTCTTCGTTCTCAGCAAGGTCAGTCTTTCAATGGTTGTAGGAGTTCTTACTGGACACTGGACGATTGGAAATCATGCAGTAGGATTGAAAATCTACCGGATGCTGGCTGCCTCAGCTGCTTGGGGGAAGACGACATAGAATCATCTCAATACTTCCGCTTCGAATGTCCTTCGCTTTTGTCAAATCAAGGTAAAAACACCTCAGATCTTGTACTTACAGCTTAGCAGCAATTAAGATAGGTTCTCATGTCGGTCAGAAGTGACTTGAAGCAGAGCAGCAATGGAGCGTGTCAGTCGGATCAAGCGACTTCACGTCTACTAGGTGTCAATTCACAAAGGCATCGAATGCAATGAGATAGTGGACGGGATCCAATAACGTGATCGACATTAGTAAACCCATGTATTGTCTTTACGATGATTTGTCATGACAAGGATGGTTAAATTTCGATGGAATGATCTATCGGCATACAAAACTACAAAGGTCATAGGCAAAGCGGTAGATCTAAAATACACAAATATACACTCATAATATCTTAATAGAAGAGACTGTAGGAACATTATTGAATTACTCACTGGTCACAGTCTGGTGGCGGCACACGTCTGCAGAAGGGGCTGACAGATCGAGAGATTGCAGGAAATGTAAAGAGCGAGGCCTCTGAGAAACAATGGAGTATCTCTTGTGCACTTGTTGCATTAATCATTTGATGGTTCCACTATATGAGACTCTGGAAGTGGTATCGATAGTGAGGCCGCAGAATCCATTGAAATCCGAGTTAAAGATGGCTACTCCCACTGCCATCATAAAAGACCAAAACTGGTCTATGCGTGGCTCACGAGCCTGACAGAATAACCCATTTTCCACATTGAAGATTTGACTTTACCACTTACCGTTAGAGTAGCAAAGAATTTTTCTAAGATCTTTTGAATTCACCGGGTGATAATCAGCCGAGCGACGCACTAATCGCTTCATTTATACTGCGGCGAGTGCTGAATTGGACTTTTATAGGTTCTCAGAAATATATATTCGAACTTCGGTGTTTTTGAAAGCCCTTTAAAGATATCGCTACTAGAAAAATATTGAGTAAACGAGCCTCGTACTGACCACCAGCCAATCTTCTACTAAATGACGGCTTCTTTGGTTGTTAAGCTTATCAAAAAACCACTAAATAATGTTTAAAATAACGAGCAGAACACATAATAAATACATAACCGCTAAACGCATACGAGCTCGGCGCACCGTTAATCCACCGGAGAGTGGGTGTGAAACGTTTTCATTAAGTTATAAGCCACTAAATAATTTTCACAGTAATAAATTTTGGGATTCCTTAATGCAGCAGCTCGTCAAAAGTTACACACTTCACTTTATTCTTACGACGCACGCCTCGCCGCCGCCATTTTCATGAGACCAAATATGAAAAATTGTACATGGCAAGGTCGCGAAAGCAAGAAAAGCAAAGAAAGACAAAAGAGTAAGGAGGTACAAAAACAAAAAGTTGTATATTAACTGATAGACAAGTTGAAGCCAGTGGCTGGTGCTCCACAGCCTGACCCCGCATAGGTCAGGCTGGGATTCTGTAGATGCTCGAACATTTACGCGCCACTTTAATGGCGGCAACAATTTAATGGCAGAGGCGTCTTGCGTTTAAATAAATCATAATAAATTATTGTTGCTCAACTCGAGTTATTTTCGCTGTGCTGTTGCCGCTACCGCCTCAGTTTAAAAGCGACTTGACTCAACTGCGCCACAATTCTCTCCCCTCACGCTCTCAACCGATCTTCCTCTGTGCTCGTTGTGTGTTCCACTTCATCTCCGCCTGCCTACACTTTGAGCCTTATGCCGACGCAAAGTACTGCAAAATTTTTCCCCATGAATGCCCTTATCGACACAAATAATGGCTGAATGATATGGTGGCCTAAGGAGTCCACATAAATATTCCTCCACGCACACACCCAGCTACTTATGTACATTCCGCCGCACAGGCATACATGAACATACTCGTATACTGGATGGACTCGTGGAGGGCGTAGTTGACGCATAAACGCATTGTAAACCCATTAAAAAGTCATCTTTTGTAGCGTCGGCCTCCGGCTGCGGGGGGCCTCGGCGTCGAGCGTGGCGCGTTGCTCTTTAATTTATGCTTAAAATTATGAGCGTAAAATAAGCTTTTAGCTGCAATGCAACTCTGACGCGAATAAAACGGTTAATGCGCGTAAGCGTGTAAGTGGCGAAGTAAGCGCGTGGAAAAAAAAAGAATTCTGCAGTTATGCAGTAAAAGTTGTCAGTAAAATATGGAAGGAATTCGCCATAATCACTTTTGAAATATTATTAATAGGGATAAGGAAAATAAATGAACAACACTTCGTTTCCTAAGCCATTCGTCGTTTGCACTTCATATCCACTTAACGGATTACTTAGTGGAAGAATGCATATTCAATGGAATTTATGGAAATATGAGTCAAGAAATAAGAAGTTTGGTCGAACCGGCTATACTTGTACACCGGATGTAAATAAGCTCGAGTATGTTGGGTTTCCAGAAATACCGTTATATGAAAAATAGAGTAACGAGATTTTCATCTAATGGTTTGGACATTTAGCCTTGAAATCCAATGCAGAATAACTCTTTCCAACAGGTGCTGCTTTGGACTGAATAGGCAGTTCTCTCATTGTCGTCCCGCTAAATGGTGCGGAGGCATGGACAATGATATTATCTGATGAGTCGGCCTTAGGATTGTACGAGAGAAGGGTTTTGCTGAAGAATTATCGTGCTTTGCTCATTGGAAAAGGCGAGTATCGCAGTCTATAGAATGATGATCTATAGATAGATAGATAGATAGACATTGCCATAATTCGGTGAATATAGAGACAGCGGCTGCGTTGGCTAGGACATGTTATCCGGATGGAAGAGAACACTCCAGCTTTGAAGTACCCGCCAGTGGAAGCAGACTCGAATTGGTGCGAAATAACAAAACAAAGGAACGTCTGGCGCGATGTTGTTAACTTGGATATAATGGCGTAAGCGGTGCCTACGTCAGAAAAGAAGAAGAAGAAGTTTGGACCTAAAGGAACAAGAATACGGACTTCCATTATGAATTGTAACTCGGAATTACTTACTTGTTTTACTCGAAACGTGGTCTTAAGGATTGATATGGCGTATAAACCGAGGGACCAAGTTTGATTGATTATGTTTATCGCTATGATCACTTTTATACTCCCATAAGATATTTAAAAGAGCATTTAAGTAAACATAATATGTACAATATTATTGCACGGTGGTAATTGCTAACATGAAAGATTTGATGCTGGTATAGACAGCTTATTAAGGACTTTATTCCAGAAATTCGAAGAAGAATGTATCGTATTAGTGATCTCGATTTAATGATTATAAGTGTATTTGACCGTATTTGACTTGAGTTCAACGGATGTCAATTTCGGGAGAAAGCTACAAATATGAATGTTTATACATAATTAGTCTTTATTATCATAAAATCAGGAAAGGTATTAGACTCCATAGGGACTTAGCAGAGAATATACAGAACCATGCAATAACCGTTGCGATGAGTTAACGTGTGTTATTTAGATGTGTTTTTCAATGAGGTAATAACTTTTTCGGAGTTGGTCTTTCTGACAGCTGTCGCGCATCATTCGTAGCTCTCAATATTCATCCGGCATAAGCTAGCAGAGACTATGAATCGAGCAATCATAGTACGGTTTCGGAACACCTTGACTTTAGTGTTTAAGACCCTCTTCAGAGATGCGGTATAGTGCGCACCGAAGACGCTATTGCTGCTGTGGAGCAGAGTATCAATGAAAACCCCCATAGGAAATAGTCAGCGTCAAATCTCACAACCGAAACGGCCAATTGACTGTGGCATTTTGTAAGATGACACAAAACTTGGGTTCAATAAATCGATTGTTATATTGGCTGTGTGGTTTTTGGCGCCGTTCTGTTCTAACCACATATTTTCCAAGTCCATATCATCCAATTCGGGCCAAAAATATTCGGTTATCACACAGTAACGTTGCAATATTGATCATCACGGAAGAAGTACGACATAATAACGACGCTGGCCCATAAACCGCACCAAACCTTATTTTCCGGGATGCAATGGTGACTCATGGAGTATGTGTAGATTGCTGCCTCATCGCTGAAGATGATTTTTCGATGAAATCCGGATTACCTTCAAGTTGTTGCTTAGCCCAATTCACGAACATACAGCGATTCGGGTGGTCAAGCGGCTTCAGTTCTTCGCAAATTTGGCTACAACGATTTCACAGATATCCCCCAACAATTTAGAACGACGTTTGAGAGGCTTATTTGGGTCTTCCTCAATTGATGCGATGTCTTTGTCTCACTGGCATGGGAATATTTTGGACATCTCTCAAGTAAACTTCCGAGTAATATACATTAATGGCCACCCCCGCCTGAAAGAGTGAATTGATGGAAAGCTCCCAACAGAAGACTCCACCACCTACTTTCCCTCTGAACTTCGATGTGAAAAACTCGTTGTACCTCTTTTCCAATGTTTTTGCCCTCTCCACAAATGCTTCACAGGTGTGTGAGGTAATAAGGTACTACCAGTTGAATTTTCTGCGACGCAGTGATCTGGATTGTAAATAATGTAATTAGCTTAGCTTTTGTGTTTTTTTCTAACGCCGTCCACGAGACAACGAGCCCATAAATTATTATATGCTTAACCAAGATTTCAAGAAAACCACCACTTTTAGTGCTAAGACCCACCTCTTTCCAATGGCTCCGCTACAACAATATAAAGCGCCTTCCTCACGCTCTCTTCGATGTTTGGCTTCCATGAGAGCTTTTTACCAACGATAAGCCCCAAGTACTGCAACCTGTGTACCGTTTCAAGAATAGAGCTTCCTAACGGGAGGGGACTTTTTCACTTTATGGATTTTGTATCTTCATCCTTTCTTCTTTTTCTTTACTGGCGTAGACACCGCTTACGCGATTACAACGGAGTTAACTACAGCAAGGCTGTCGTTTAGTTTTCATTGGTACTGTTTTTACGTGGTGGGTCCCAAACCCAGCGCACAACCCTGTGCAGGGAAGGTTTCGCCTTCTCACTTTAGCTCGCCTTAAACGGATATTCTTAGGCTACCCAGAGGATACTTGGTCAAAGACCGGAAGTCGTGAGCTGCTTGAGTCATATGTAAAAGAATCGTTTCTGGCCACTCCCAAGTGAATGGCGATCAGAGAACTTTCCTCACTTGCGTGAACTTCTATACATGACTCCATCCTCCATAATTTACTCCGTTTTAATTTCTGTTACTCCAAAAGTTGCCTTAAGCAAAGCTATAAATACATACATACTATGTACAGATAGACACATACTTACAAATGTTGGCGCCTTTTTCAGGCACAAAGTGAAATAAATTACGGTATGAGGCGCCTGCTTGGCGCTTGAGTTAAAGTTTTTCGAACGATTTCACTCAAAAACACGCTGTGAAATTTTGCGCAGAATTTTTTTTTCTTCAGTGAACCTGAAATAATAGCAACTCACTGCTTGCCATGGCAATTCACTGTAACAATTGAAACTATTTTCGCTAATTGGAAAATTCTGATTTGGCTGACGGCTTTCATAAACATTTCCCACATATATGTACATGTACATATGTACTTATGTCTATATATATGTACATATGTCTGCATATATGTACATATGTCTACCATATATTGCAACATCAACTTTTTAAAAACGCGCAAAACTTCATTGCACGGTAAATTAGAAATTTAACTGCGAAAACATTTGAAATCCAAGCCAAAGGCAAATGAGTTGAAGTCAGGGAAGCACAAACGGTGCAGTGAAACTACAATAATCAATGCTGAATTTTACAATACAATAAGCTACAATAAATAATAAAAAGATTTGGGAACCGCTGACCATCGCGATTTGAGGAAAATAAGGTAAAGAAAAAGCGATTAGCTTCGGGCTTTGCTGTCGGACCAAATGAATTGGTAGCATGTTGCATTGGCGGTAAATCGTTTAAATGACTATGTGATTTGTTTTTGTATAATTGGTAAGCGCGAATTTTCAATAGTTTATTGCTAGCGTTTAATTAACAGCCAGATGGATCACGATATGTAAAATAATATTGATGCTTTGCTCTCCCTTTGGTGAATTTGAATTTAAACAAGGAAAACAATAAACTGGTTTCACAAACGAAAGAGTTGAGATGGAAGGAGAGTTTTGTTAGTTAGGTCAATTCAACGGTATATTATGGGAGTTAAGAGTTTTCTTTGTCGGCTATTTATATATTGGGAATATACTCGTATTGATATGTTAGGTTAAGTTAACCTGCTATACCAATAAGCCACATATCGACCAGTTTGGTCCTTTCCAGATGGTGTTCGGTTGCTAAGTCCTAGAGGAGTAGTCATCGTTTAGGATATCAATACCTCCTCCTGTGTATCATACCGTGGAGATCCCAGATGCTTACAGAGTAGTCTTACTAATGCGAGATAAGTACACACGAGGTGATCTATTGTTTCCCTGGTGTCTTGCTCTAGATTTTTCCTGCAATTTTCTCGATTTGTCAGCCTCATTCTGCGGGCGTGGATTGCCATCAGTCAGTGACCATTTAGTATTCCCATCATTCATTTTCCTGCAGTTTCTTCTGTCGAGTGCCTATAAGAATTTTGTACACATGCCGTTAAACCTTGGATATAGGTTAAGGTGATGCATAATCGATGAATCTCACTTGGATTGATATACGTTCTTTGCGTTACCCATAAGCTCCTAAAAGTGGATCGCCAGCTCCTCATAGATTGGCGATGTGTTTTGTGCTTACCACAAATTAATTAAGGCCGTTTATATCAATCCCATCAACCTCGCTAGATTCGCCAAAGGTACGTCTACCGAGATATTTCAATCTGAGTCTCACTATAAAGTCAGAACACTTCTAATTTTGACGAGATTGACTTTGCTAAGAACTGGTAGTTCGAAGCAACTCTTACGATTCACAGAAGGCCAGAAAGATCTTACAGTCGGACAAGTTCTCGTTGCTGACCAGCGCTTTGCTAAGCTCGCTGGAGGTCTAATGGCCAAACGCCAGACAAGAAAACATTGGAAAACTGGCTCGCTTCTAAACGGATAAAATTGGTGAACGATCGCCCTCCACAGCAAGCTCAGTGGCTTTGCAGTTTCCGGCGATTCCGCTTTGACCAGACTTCCATAAGAATCTAATATTCAAGTAGCTTGAAGCTGTTTCAAGTGAGGTCTTGAACTCATTGACTTATTTTAAGCTCACTATCTGAGTGATGGCATTTTATCTCTCTAAAGAAACCTCCAATTCGGGGCTTCCTTCGTTTGAAACTACCTCTGCTTGAATGAGGGAGTTGATGGAGAGCTCCCGACAGAAGACTCCACCACTTACTCTTCTCTTAATTTCAATCCGTGAAAAAGCTCACTGTACAACTTCTTCATCGACTTTGTCCCGCACAGAAAAACATACCAACTGTATGAACATATTGCATGAACTCTTCAATGAACAATTTTGATTTTTTTTAATATTGAACAAATATTTCCTTAAAAGTGATGGCAACCCTAGTTCACAAAATTATTATAAAGTTACGGCTGAATTAATTTAGTATTCAATAAATTGCTTTTACATTTTGCCTTTTATAAAAACATAATTTTTTTAAGAACATGTGGCAACTCTAATATGTTTTGCAACATTATTAGCCTTTTGCAATTTTCTGTTTACAACGACTAGCTTTTAAATAGTTTTAGAAATGTATGCCTCTTTAAAAATTGTTTCAATTTAATTTTTACGTGAAAATAATGAATTATGCTGAATTTAAAATTTAAATGGCAACACCATTTATTAAGCTGAAAAAGTTGTTTATGAAATCTGTGGAAAACTATTTTTAAAAATATAGTATATTTTCTTAATTAAAAACCGCCAAAAAAATACTACTGTTATTCCGTTTATAAATTCATTGGCAAAAATAGGTGGCAACCTCTAATTTTTTTTTTTCTAAAATGGAATAAAATATCAATATTAAATAAGTTTACAAAAATATTTCTAAATTTTTTGTGAAGAGTGGCAACTTTCAAGCAGGGGTAGGTAATATAATCATCTACTATGCAAAATTTGAATTTTGTTTTTGCTTTAGTGCTAATATTAAAAAAAAACTTTTTTTAATAAGGTGGCAACACTAAAAAGAATTTCACATAGTTTAAGTTTATGTAAAATGAATTCAGACAGTATACGAAAATCTTCACAAAAATATTATCATTTTAAAAAATGTATATCCAAATAAAGCCAGAAAATTTTAAATTTCAATTTAAGCATAAATAAAACACTCTGAACACAAAAAACACCTACAAACCCACGCCCACACTTTTTCCATTGTCATTTTGAACACGATCGCTTTGCTCAACAGCCTGCTATCGACCGTTGCACTCACATAGACTGCAAAAATATGTTTACCACAAATGAGTGTTTTTGTTGTTGCTTACACCTACACATTTACCGTATTTATTGTACGCCTCATACTTTTCTTTAACATTTCTTTTCACTTCCATCGGCAACATATTCTCTTAAATTGCCTTTATATTTATTTACCTTGGACCTTATGCTCATTGGTACAGCCGGGCGTATACGCAACCTGCATGAAATTGCCTCGATTGCCTCCGTGAATGCTCGTCTGTTTGCGTCTGCTCCGTACATCCGTCTTCCTGGTGCTTTTGCTTGGCATTTTGACTTCATTTTCTTCGTTTGCCGTCGATTCTTTCAATAAATGAACACAAAAAGGATTGCAAAGTAAAAGTATCCGCTTGGCTGGTTGAGGTTTTCCGTGTATCTTCCGCATGCAAATTCAATTCGGAATGTTTGCAATTTAACGAAATTTATTTATTGTAGCTGACATGCACATTAGGGTGGCCATTTGGTTGTGATTTGACGTATATGCAATAAGATTTTGGATTCTAAAGGAATGTAGGTTGTCTTGACACTTTTTATTCATGTCGCAGAAGTGTGGTTAAATTATAGCTCTAAGCTTCATAATATGAAATAATAGGAAGGTTGGAGGATGAGGAACTTTCTAATCCATTGTCCAGCCATTGCAAGTCTAAGGCTGAAGCATCTTGGCTAAGCAGAAGACATAACAGAACTGATCTTTCTCAAAGTGCTTTGTCGATATGTTTTTAGAAGTTTAAAGATACCAGAACATGCTATTCAGCAGCTTCATTAGATGAAATATATTCCGATTTCTAAAAATATACACCAACAAAAATTGTATATGTGCATAAAAATAATATTTTTCAAATAATGACACACCCTAATACATATATGAACGTAACTTTTGAGCATTACACATTGAAACATACATGCCACATACTTGCATTGCTTTTGCTCTTGTTTACGACTTCTTTATTTGCTTTATTGCCTCAAGAGCGTTTAAAACAAATTTCTTAAAATAAATACTCATGAACTTACGAAGTACCAGTAAAGTATTGGAGAAGCTTAATTTAAATGGCCGGAGATGTGTCAAAGTAAAAAGTCATTCAATTTAATTCCGAAATATTTCATGTCAAAAGAGCAAAATTAACTTATAACTGTTAATAAATTAAGTAAAGAGGCAGCTGTCTGGCCTGGCTGTCTCCGGATCGAAAAACACCAACCAGATCGATCATGTTGTGATAGACGGAAGACACGCCTCCAGTGTGTTTTAGATGTGCGTGCGCTCCGAGGTCCTAACATCGACTCGGACCATTATCTTGTTGCAGCTAAGATTCGCACCCGCCTCTGTGCAGCAAAAAACGCACGCCAATAAAGGAAGGTTCGACGTCGAGAAGCTGCAATCACAACAGACAGCCGAGCGATTTTCTACTCGGCTTGCACTCCATGCTCTCTGAGAGCACTCGTCAACAACTCGGTAGAAGGGAACTGTGGGACGGCATTTCAAACTCCTTACTTACAGCTGCAACCGAAACATTGTGGTTTTCGGAAAGTGGCAAAAAGAACAGCTGGTACTACGAGGAGTGCCGTTTTGTCGCAGCGGAGAGAAAACAGGCTCTCGCCTACCTCGCAACGTTACGATCGACCACAAAACACGTGCGGGATGGGATAGATACGCGAGAGTTGAAGAGGGAAGCGAAGACGCATTTTGCAGACAGAAGAAAAAAGAGGCCGAAATGCGTGAGTACGATCAGCTTGATAAGCTGGCCGGACAGGGGGTAATGCTCGAAAATTCTACGAAAAAATGCGGCGGCTATACAGAAGGTTTCAAGACCGGAGCAACTCCCTGTAGAACCCCAAAGGTGATCTAGCCACCGATGCCCAGAGCATACTTAGATTATGGAGGGAACACTTCTCCAGACCCGAGCCTGCTGAATGGCAGTGAAAGCCACACCACACCAGGAGAAGGCGAACCGGAAAGGGGGGATTGCGATGTCCCAATCGATGACGATGTAGCAGACGTTCCAGTACCCGGCCATGAAGAAGTTCGAATAGCAATTGCCCGACTGAAGAACAACAAAGCGGCAGGGGGCCGACGGATTGGGGGCCGGCCGAGCTATTCAACACGGGCGGCGAAGAACTGATAAGGAGCATGCATCAGCTTCTTTGTAAAATATGGTTTCGGACGAAAGCATGTCCCAACGATTGGAATCTAAAGTTGTGCGCTCTGCCCAATCCATAAAAAAGGAGGACCCACAATCTGCGCCAAACTAACGTGGGATTAGCCCTCCTCAACATTGCATATAAGGTTCTATCGAGCGTATTTTGTGAAAGATTAAAGCCCACCGTCAACAAAACTGATTGGACCTATCAATGTGTCTTCAGACCTGGTAAAATCAACAACCGACCAGATATTCACCATGCGCCAAATCTTGGAAAAAAAGACCCGTGAAAGGAGAAATCGTGACACTCACCACCTATTCGTCGATTTCATTCAATAGCTGCTTCGACAGTACGAAAAGGAGGCTGCCTTTATGCCGCAATGTCTGAATTTGGTATCCCCGCAAAACTAATACGGGGCCTTTGGTTTTTTTTTTTTTGTTTTTTGGGTTATTTTAAACTGACATTGAGCGGGACCAAAAGCTCCGTCAGGATCGGGAAGGGACCTCTCCGACGCGTTCGTACAAACGAGGTTTTTCAGACAAGGCGACTCCCTATCGTGCGATTTCTTCCATCTTGCTGCTGGAGAAAATAGTTCGAGCTGCAGAACTTATCGAGCAGGTACAATCTTTTATAAAGTGTACAGCCTGCTGGCGTATGCCGATGATATTGATATCATCGCGTCTCAACACCCGCGCCGTTAGTTCTGCTTTCTCCAGAACGAACACGGAAGGCAACGCAAATGGGTCTTTGGCAGAGGTGAACGACCTAGGGGCAAGACGAAATATCTCCTGTCATCAAACAAAACAGTCGTCGCACTCGCGACTTGGCACTCACGTCACTGTTGGACAGTCATAACTTTGAAGTTGTAGATAATTTCGTCTATCTTGGAACCAGCGTAAACACCATCAACAATGTCAGCTTTGAAATCCAACGCAGGATAACTCTTGCCAACATGTGCTACTTCGGACTAGTAGGCAATTGAGAAGCAAAGTCCTCTCTCGACGAACAAAGAACCAAAACTCTAATAACCAGTCACTCATGAATACCCGTCCTGCTATATGTGCAGAGGCTTGGACGATGACACATTCTGATGAGTTCGACGTTGCGAGTTTTCGAGAGAAAAGTACTGCAAAGATTTATGGTCCTTTGCGCGTTGGCCACGGCGAATATCGCATCGATGGAACGATGAGCTGTACGAGATATACGGCGACAGTGACATAGTTCAGCGAATTAAAAAGACCAGCGGCTACGCTGGCTAGGTCATGTTGTCCGAATGGACGAAAACACTAAATCAGCTCATGAAGTTGATTCGACGCTGTACCCGCCGGGGGAAGCAGAGGGAAGAGGAAGGAAGAACCCTCCACTCCGTTGGAAGGACCTTAAGTGGAGAAGGACCTGCTTCGCTTGAAATATCCAATTGGCGCCACGTAGCGAAGAGAAGAAACCGACTGGCGCGCTGTTGTTGTTGACTCTTCGGCTATAATCGCGTAAGCGGGTTCGGATAAAGAAGAGAAGTATTCATCAGTAGTAAAAATAATTTTTAATGGTTTTAGGATTACAGATGATTTTTACCTCTCAATTTTTTTCTTTTTCGAAAATTCTGTATTTTTGTCGTGACATTTATCTAGTCTCCATTAGGATTCTGGATAAGAAGGAGTTTAACATGCTACAGTATCAGAATGAAGTCGCAAAGGGTAACTCTCGATGCTCGCGGTAACTCGTCGTCTGCAATGGCGAAAATTATATGTCTGAAACATTCACTCAAAAATAACTTCAATGTTTTTATTTCCACGTTAAGTATGGAGGACAAAAGTTTGAAGTCTAGTATATGCTATCCACATAAATATGTGCATTACACCTCACCTGCACCCTATTCATTATGTCTCAGTTTTTTAAAGTTATTAGAACTCATTTTCTCCTCCTTTTCTAAAACTTTTTGAAATCCTAAAATAAGTTTTGAGTAAGAGATATCACCTTGAAACGCTATCACTAAGCTTTTTGATGTCTAATCAAACCATCTGTCAAAGTTTCATTGAAACACTTATATACCAATAATTGCATTTTTTGTGAAAATGAAATACTAATTTTGATTAGGAAAGTAAAAAAATTGTTTTCAAAGTATTGACAATTATTTTTTTTATATATTTTGACCACCTTTCCTGCAATTTGTGCATACCATGCCAATAGAATGTTCGTCTTTTGAAGCAAACTAATCAGACACTCAATTCTCTGCTCAGCCAATGCGTGTCCCATCGATGAACACAAATGTTAATCGTATGGTCGCCAAGCCTGTTGAATACGGCCGCGGCGGAGGAAACTTTGATTGTATCATGAACAGATTTAGCTTTATGTGTATGACAAAATAATTTTAAAGTGTCTTCTGGCTCATTCTGGTCTTTTTTTCGATCAAACCACGGTCCACATTGATCATTTGTTGTCTGTAGCGATTAGTGCAAACAGTTTCATCAGGTTTTAGAAGCTTATGTTATACCACACCCTTCTGATACCTACAAACACAGAGTATTGCCTTCTTACCGAATCGGTCTGCTTTTGCAGTCGATGCTGATGGTTATCCAGGATTAACCCATGATTATCTCCACTTAGGCTTCTTAAACTAAATCCATTTTTCATTGCCAGTGACAATTCACGATGAAAAAATTAATTTTATTCGTTTCGGGTTCATAAGTGCTTTCTCGGTTTTTTTTGTCTTTCATTCAATTTATGTGGCACTCTTTTGAGTGAATTTGTGTAAATCTTTCCCATAGCTTTTAAATAGTCTGAAATTGTTTGTTGTGTGACATTTGGCATGGCTGTCAATTGCTTTTGACTCAAAGTATCATCTTCATCCAATATAAGTAGTTGTAGTTTGTCATATTCGGACTTACGAGTATTTGTTTGTCTTCTACTTTCATCATTTCTCATATCAAAATTATTATCTCTGACAATGTTGAAGCTTTCTTTTGTATATTGCTTTTCGGATATATTCATTTTAGACAGATTGAGTCTTATTGTACCATGTTTATAATATATAATTCAATGTATATTGATCTTCAACTATTCTCTTTATTTCAACCATCGCTTTGATCCTCGCTTAAACTTGTTAAATTGCAAATCTTCTAGGTAAGTACATACTAATTTTGAGTCAGAAATCGCTTCTTGGTCTCTTTCTTTGATTTTGTGGAATCAATTTTGAGATTAAGACTCGCATTCGAGTATATTTTAGTATATTTTCTTGTCTGCGATGACACGATCATTTTAAATACTACCGAGAAAGAGTATGGTTCAAGTGAAACTGTATAGGTGGTATTGAAAATAAAAGACATTCCAGTAAATACAAGTATGTAGAAAATATTATTAAATATAATTTTTAGTTTATAAATAATCAGGTAAGCTTATTTTAAGTCTCAAAAGACTTTTTTGGTTCTCTTTACATTACTATTTCTATATATGATATCATTCCTTTATATAACAAAAAGTTCTGTATGAAGGAAAGCTTACTTCACATAACAAATAGGCTTCAATATCTATACCATAGATAACATATGGTATAACCAATACGACTTTAAGATATCACAAAACAAGGTAATACATATTTTCTCCTTTATGGTGTACTTTTATAGGGTCCGTGTAATATATTTCGCTTTGGAAAGTAAAGCTAAGCCCAGAGTCGGAAAAATCTCATTACTTGTTTCAACAAAATTTTATGGCATCCCATTATCGACTCAGTACTTTACTTTTTATACACTAATAGTCTAGATATAGCTCCAAAAACCAACAAACTATCGAAACCAAAAGTGTTTAGTACTCAATTGAAATCACAGTTTACATAACCTCATCTGTGTTGCAATTTGGAAACTGGAACTGCGAGTTCACAGGTGGATCACCTCGATCTCGATCAAATTGGGTTATAACAAGTATATTGAAATCGAACTGTGGCACTCGAGGAATCATCTCCGGTCACCATCGTCTTTGAAAAAAATTGGAAATCATTGATATCTGATAACTACTCAATATTTTTATCCTAAGCCCCTACAACATTATTGTCAATTTCATCCAAGGGTAAACACTTTTGACCCTTTTGAATACATTTCTACAATTAATATGATTTAATTACTAATTGCCTACCGGCTAGTCTCAAAATTAATCACTATTGTACATTAAAGGGTCAGTATGTGTGTAATATTTTTTCTACTATTCAATAATACTTGTTCAAAACCAACCCTTTAAATATGTTTGTAAGTGTTGCTACATGAATAATGCTTTTAGAAGCATGCGACCTCAAAACCACACATTAGCTTTTAAATGATATCAACAGCTTTGTGGGTCATTAAATTTGATATCCGCTTACTTTTTCTCATAAATCTCCGGCAAAGTTTTCGTACAGCGCTCGAAGTCAAAGGTGTTATGTTTGTTAACCGCAAACTTTTGGTGAGCCAACACATGAGATTATGTACAAGTAATCTTGTATGCGCTCTTATAGGTTAGGTATGGTTTGTATACGTGCGTGTGGGTGTGGTCAATGTGAGAACAAAACTCGGTTATACATACCAGAATAAGGTATTAAATGACATAATGTGTCAAGTAATTAGAGTAATTTATTTCATGCTTTTATATAAAATGTTATTTACTTACTTCTGTGTGCATGTAGAGCATGTGGAGGTAGAGATAAGCTTAACAGAACTATTTTTTGTAGACCGAAAAAAACACCATTACATTAAAAAAAAAACAAGTAAGGATTTACTGAATCCATTCCATTCCCTCCTTATGTAAATTTCTACTCTTGCATATGCCGTTAAAAAAATTATATCTGATATAAAATTTGACTTAGGTTTAGGAAGACTTAAAAAATCACCATTTAACTGAAATACATAAGTATGACGTGAAGTAAATATTTACGTACATATTTTTTCTTTGCCTCAGCATTAGTTGTAAAGTGTGCTTCATTTCGAGGTTCCCTACTTTTGAAAGAAAAATCCCAGTGACTTCACATATTCAATTTCATATTCCCCAGTTTATTATTATTCGAAAGAACATTCAATGACATTTATTTTTTGAAGATTATTGGTACAAACGCGGCTACGTCCTAAAAAGTACATTAATTGAGTTAAATTTTCTAGACTAGTTCGAGCATTTTGGCTCCCCACAGGTAAAAGTCTAACGATGTGATATCACTTGATCTAGTGGCCAATCGACCGACCGAAAACTTTAAATTATCTGCTCACCGAAGTGTTCTCTCATAAATCCACTTATTTATGCGATGTGTGGAAAATGGCTTCGTCTTGTTGAAACCAAATGTCGCCGATATCATGAGCTTCAACTTCAAGCATAAAATAGTAGGTTATCATGGCGCGATAACGGTCGTCATTGGCGGTTACGTTCTCAGCAGCATCATTTTTGAAGAAATATGGACCGACGATTCTACCGGCGCACAAACCACACCCAAGCGTTTTTTTGTGGATGAAATGGCAGCTCCTGAATACCTCAGGTTACTCTTCGTCCCAAATGCTACAGTTTTACTTATTTACATATATACACATTGAGCCGAAAATGGTACTCCTCGCTGAACAAAACTTGGTTTGAAAACGTCAGATCTTCGCCCATATAGCGAAGAGATGTCACTTGAAAAGGTCGAGAGGCTACAGTTCTAGCACAAGCTGTATTTTGTCTGCTTTCAATTTAAGATCTCGACGTGAAATGTGCCAAGTCGTTCCATAGGTCAGTCAGAGTTGCTGCGAACATCGCCGAATCGACTCTGAACGGTCTTCGTGTACACCCTCAGCTAAGGCTCTTATATTATATTTGCTCCCCTGCGTGCTGAACGTGGTCTTTTCGGTCAAACATTATCCAATAATGAATGCTGCTAGTCTTAAGTTGGGCGATGGTGTTGCGAATAGTACGCTCAGGAGGCCGATTATGTTGACCATAAGTTTAGCAAAGAGCGCGAGCACACTAAACGTGAATCACGTCACGTTGAATTGATGTTGTTGTGGTATGGCCCGTATTAAATATTTTGGTCACCTCTGAACTAATAAAAATAGACGCTGTTCTCGAATGAAGGCATTCCAGATTATATTGCTGATTATCCTAATATTCCCTTAAATTACTGTCAAGACGACAGACGTAGTGTCTATTAAGTATTGAAGATGGGTCTCGTAATCACCGATCTCTACAATTAATGGGACTGCTAGTCCAGAGAGAATCTCTTTTTATTTTATATGGCTAATCATTTCCGCTTCTCCTATTATATTTGCATACGTCCTTTTCTCCTCTCACTTGTCGGATATCAGATATCAAACCTCAGTAGCATATTTAGTAGATTAGGTTATACTGGCTGGCTATCACACCATACATACACCTACTGGTCCTTAGTAATACCAGACGTAGGTTCAGTTCAGTTTGAAAAGTAGTAGGTTGTAACCTGTCAAGAGTCAACAGCCGCCGGCAGTCCTTTCGAGACCGCGTGAGTAGAGGTAAGCGGGTTTTCTAAAAGGGACTCTAGCACCTTGGCGATCCTGCACAAACTTAAAGCACTGATACTACATAGCTTGTGGAAGACAACAAGAGCATTGTAAGTACAAATTCAATAGCGGCTCTTAAACTCTTCGCTGAAAACTTCAGAGCAAAATCGGTGGGACGCCTACTGGTTGCAGGTGAATTTACATATAGAACCTTCGGGCATAGCTCAGTGGCTAATGGCGGCTGGGCAAACACCAACTACATAATTCCACTTTTCAATTAGGAAAGAAGGTTCAAAGTAAACATAGAAAAATATGGCTAATGTAAAGGTTCGCCGGTCCACTGCAGCATATTTCAGGCTGAGGTCTTTGCATTGCGAAAGACGCGGAGCTAGCATCTAATGCTCCTACATGTAATTCCACATTCAACATATACGTAACCTCGTATCGCATATCGACCCGAAAAAATGATCAACGTTGGTAACCGATGTCTCAAGCGCAGGCATCCCAAAAGATGAATACTCTTGAACTTAGCAACTGAACTCCATCTGGTATCGCAAAGGACCAAACTGGTCTATCCGTGGCTTATTGGCCATCCAGAACCTGTTTGGAGATTTTTGTATTTAACAAGACATCTCCACAATTTGGCATGGATTATTTCCAAGGCAGCGCTACAATCTCAAAACATTTTGATCATATCGGATTAGTGCGATTTTCCGCAATATTACAATCTTCTCTTCTAATTTAACTAGGAATTGTAGTTAAGGCTGTCTAAGAAGGACTTCTATGCTAGATCCTCATTTAAGTGTTATATCTCTCTGATTTTTTCTCGGCCTTTTGTTTCTTCTCCTTAATATTATGAGAGTAAATGTTATCAAACACATTTTTTAGCTTAATCTAATTCTTGGTGATATTTACAAATGCTGAAGTACATTCTGAACAGACCTGAGGCTACTTTAGCATGTGCACCTTATCTTCACAGCCCCTTCGTACGACTCTTGAATAAATAAAACTCCAAGCTCATTCCGGTTGCGTAGACTCAACTATCGTAGGAACCAAACTAATGTATCATTCTGTTAAAGAGTAGTTTTGCCTTCAGAATTAACCAAATGCCGCGCTCCGGTCAGTAGCCAAATAGTTAAAAACCAAATTTCGGTTCGTCTTAATTGGCAACGCAACTAATTTCTCTAGGAGATAGTTAGACGCTATATATCACGAGTGTATGTTTGTATGTTTGCTGAAATTTTGTACATATTAATAGTGTTGTTAGCTGCGCTTTCCGACATGAATACTTATGACCTCGTCGACGCTAACACCACACAAATTTCGAGAGAAAAAAAACACCGTTATGCCACATAGGTAACGTAGCTATGCACACAGTAATCAACAAACATACTTACACATGGATTCTTACCCCATCAACTAGTCAGAAAAGCTACATTTACATGGTCAACATGAGCATGAAGGACATTATCCGTTGTTAGATTGTGTCCGACCCGTACGTGTAGCATCTCCTTCCCTTCCCTGCCAGTTTCCACTCGGTATGTGTGATATCCGTTAGCCGGCGTGAATCTTCAGCGTGTTCGTTGTGCGCTGGAGCATTTGTTGCCTGAAATTTACTGTCACATCACAGCGTTGCTTGCATTTCCATTTCGACAAAGTCTCATACATTCCATATATGACTGGTAATATAGTATGTGTGTTAAGTGTCTACGGCGTTACTGAGTCCATGTTCGGAGTATGTAATGAATTCATAAGGTGATTAATGATAACTTGCAAGCATAAATTCATATTAAAAACAAACAGGCAGCCCCATTCACATAGATTTATACATGAGTGGTCATTCCTGCCGCAGACAAGACCTTAAATTCAACCATGTTACGGTCAACAATTAAAGGGTGTCGTCCATGACTGGACGAGTAACACATGTCTGTCTGGCGGCTAATATTTTAATCCAACTTAGGTAGAAGTAGCCACATGACCGTTGATTGGTAATCAGAGAGGTGCAAGCTGCTCTTCACTCGTTAGGCAAGAGCACTGAACTCTGAAAGAGTGTTTCGCTTAAAGTAGATTCCGTGTTTGGTAGGACACAGTTTAAAGATTTTTTAGTAAATATGATGGTTTTAGTTCACCAATAAGAGAAGTGAAAAACGAAGACCGATTGACCAAGATGTTTGATTCTTCGTTCCATCCTACTGATTACGAAAGATGAGCCATACAGCTCCTCCACTGATAGAAATACTAACGTCTTTCTCTATCCTAAATTCCACAAGAGCTTAGAAGTTGATCATAAATAGTTTCAATGGTACAAATGAATATCATATTGTCGGAGCACTGCACATCCGGAAAGACAGTCTACTACTAATGAAACTATTATTGGAATTTGCATTACCGATTAGACCCTACTTATCGCTTGAAGGCGAAATTCAAAGTACTTAGTTCAGAAACAACTAGAAGACCAAAACTGGCGACCCAAATATCTCATAGAATACTGCTAATAATCTAAAACTTGTTATGTTCCTCTAAGATTCCGTATTAGAAAGCACTGAGAGGGTTTGGTGTAGTTTATAGTGAGAACCGTCACATGCAAGCCATGGTACTGCCTCTACATTGCATTATATCCCATCAGGAATAGATTGAGTTCGTTTCAATCCTCAAGAAGAGGATCGCACTTGAACTACTACAAGTATAATCCTCTGAGAAGCCATAAAATAGAACTCCTGTAATCAGATCGTATAAGTCGACTCAGCGCCTTGATATCAATACAAATCTGCTAAGGCGATTTACTGTTTCCATTTCCAACAGCACAGCGAGATATCTGAAAGGGTAAACTCCCAAGTCTTGATTTTGCAAAGCTGGACAGTCAAAAAAGAGGTATTGAGACCATTCTACCTCGACTACTTCCAAACAACTTCTACAGCAGGACCTTACCGGATGATTTACAATCTAACTGTGTGGCCACCCGTAGAACAATGATCAGTTAAAAGCTCTACAGCTAATGAAAGGCTAGCCTTACTGAAGACGAAGAACTCACTAGTCCTCTTGTGGTCCACGTTGTACCAGAAGGCTCTTCCGACAATGAAACCTGATTGTATCCCGCCTAAATTTCATTTATGTGAATGTACATGTCAATGTACTTCTCGTCAACGAAGCTACAAAAAGTCGTGTCTTCTGTCCAAAACTCTCATCTTCTAGCAGTTATCGATTGCTCAGTTTTTTAAGCAGTCTTCTCTGAGTTTCAGCATTAGGTCGAATAGATTATGTAATAAACCTATATTTGAACTGTGTTTGTTAAAACCTAAGAAAACACATTCCTTCCCTTTGAAGTTTTCCCCAGAATAAGCAAAATCTTCTGTCAAAGAACAAAGACCAAACTCTACAAGTCTCCCATCATCCCGGTCCTGCCATATAGTGTAGGGGCATGAACGGACGATAACAACGTCTGATGAGTCGGCCTTGTTCGAGAGAAAGGTTCTACGGAAGATTTATGATCCTTTGCGGAGTGGCAACGGCGAATACCGCAGTCGATGGAACGATGAGCTGTACGAGTTATAGGACGACATTGACACAGTTCAGCGAATTAAGGGACAGCGGCTTCGCTGGTTAGGTCATGTCGTCCGAATGGATGGCAGCACTCCAGCTCTGAGCATATTCAACGCAGTACCCACCGGGGGAAGCAGAGGAAGATGAAGACCCTGGCTTTCTCTGGCTGCCGCAAGATAGTCCGAGTCGACTGAGTACAATCTAATCACTAAGAATCGATTGCCGTGGGGGGTATATTACTTGATTGTAACTATATCCAGCTTTACCGACGGAATCATCTGAGATTTTTCAGGTGAAACCGGAAAACTCTAGATTGACTAACAAATATTTCCTCTCCGAGAAACCTGATTTTGGTTTGCTTACTTACTTCTTACTACTAAGATATACATCGAATAGAGCTCAATGTAAATGTTGGAACCAGTCTCATATTCCTACTCAAGCCAAACTCAAATTTTAGTCCTCGACAACAGACCAAATCCACCAAAACATAGGAGAACTCAGATATTTGCGTATTTTTGAGTCTCCAATTCCATGCTTCAATTATAAATTGTCTTTCCATTAAATAAATAAATGAAGGGTTTAACCTAAATCCTCTATCACTCCTAAAAGAATGAAGCTGTATACAAAGATCTTATTTATGAATAATACTCAAAGTTAAACGTCTATTTCAGACAATCTTTTCGGTCCATTCATTCGACGCTGAAGCCATTCAAAACATAAACGCTTTTGTACGCTTCGTGTTCTGATGAAAGCAACCTCTATGCTTTGAGGCAACCGCAATCAAAACATATTAAGCAATTTCGCCTCAAATAAAAAGTGCGCGAAACCCCATTGAGACGGCATAATGAATATCCTTTCTTCACTTTACACTTTCAATTAAATATTATTCAATTTTCAGCGAGAAAAAAATGCTAAGCGCGAGCATTCAAATCGCCACGCACATTTTTAATTCACTCCTAATTATAATTACTTTAAAATGCTCATACTAGTTAGACCAAGGTTAATTCGCACGAAGAATCAACTCTGCACCCACACACACAAGCACACACATAAGCGCATACATAACCGCTCAATAGCCGCCTCTCGACAGCTGCCTGCCGATTGTGCTGCCGAGCAGCGAACGCGTTCAAGGGAATGCAGTTGAACGGCGCATTGAAAGGAGCAGCAAGGCGAAGCGTTGAGAGAGGGGTAAGAGCGATGCAGGCAGGAGCAAAGGCGACGTCATTTTTAGCCCGGTTAACTGCATTCAATGCATTTGCGCTGCCTAATGGTGCAGTTAATTAAAAAATTATTTAACGGTATTTTCTCTTTCTTGCGGTTTTTTGCGCTTTACAAGCGTGGCTTTGCAAGGCAATCGCCTGTGTACCACACCCCATTCGTGTTGGCTTTGATAAGTAAATAAATATATATATTTATATGTACAGAGTTATGTATGTTTGAGCATAAAAGCTTTTGCGAAACTTTTCATGCTTTTGTGACGACGACTCACCAAAGTCTCAAAAGGTTCATTAAAACTACGCTGAACTACTCACAACCGTTCAACCGTCGCTCTGTGAATCCAGCCCGGATGAAAAAGATTGTAAAATAAATTGCTTAATTGCATTTGGTTAGGAAATATTGTAAGCAATAAAGCCAAGCGCTGAGCCGGTAGGAACGAGTTGAGGTAATTAAAAAGAGAAAGGTCCCGCAACATTCGCGCTATCTATAGATTATGAAAGCTCTACAAAGCAGTCAAACTTTAATAATGCGTTAAAGCTCTGGATATTTAGTAAATCTAAATATTTTATGAAAGCTCTATATTGTTGAGGAAAGTATGAAAACTTTGCATTTTATCCCTTTAGTAAAGTAAATATGAAAGCTTTGAATTTTTTAAGTATGAAAGCTCAGCACTCCCTACGAATTTTTAATAAGTTATGAAAGCTCTATAACGCAATCTCACTTTAATAACTCATGAAAGCTCGGGGTATTTCCTAAATCTAAATAAATTATGAAAGCTCTATGCTGAAGTCGAACTTCCGGAAAGTATGAAAACTCTACATTTGGTTACACTTAAGTAAATTAAATTAAAGAAACTCTAGACTGTAGTTAAATTACAAAAAAGTTCTGGAATTTTGCAAACTTAAAAAAATGGAAGCTCTGAATTGTAGCTAAATTTATCAAAATAGAATAGATATTGAAACCGATTCTATAGCACCTCTACCATATAAAACCCAGCAATAACTAAAGCCGAGTAGTAAGAACCTGACTACGAAACATGAAAGCTTTCGGAAGTTATGAAAGTATCCAGCTGTTAAATGAAATCATAAGTTCATAAGCTTTTTCTCTAGGCTCTCCGCTCCCTTTGTTAAGATCTTTTTTTTTCTTTATTGACGTAAACACCTCCAGTTGTTTTTTCTTGCCGCTGTTTGGCGTCAATTCAGGATGTCAAGTGCAGTCAGGTAGCTCTCCACCTGATATATCCAACGGAGTGATATTGTTATTAGTGGTAATACTGGTTTCAAGATAAATTAAATTATCTACGGTTCCAAAGTTATGATTGTCAATACTGACGAGTCGCGAATGGGATGATGACAGAAGATATTTGGTCTTGTCCTCGGTCACAACTACACTTCGGTTCCATATCCAGTGTACAGAACTAATGGAGCAGTTGTATTTCCTGATCTTGACGGAGCTCAAGCTCAAGCTTTGCGGTATATCAAGGTATACGACATAGAGACAGTTCCTTTTCGTGCTGACGCTGCTTTTAAATCGACGATGAGGTGGTATGTGTCGATATTCCTTTCACAGGTCTTTTTCGAGGTTTGGCGCATGGTGAATATCTGGTCATTAGTGGATTTTCCAAGTTTAAAGCCACACTGATAAGGCCCAATCAGTCTGTTGACAACGGGTTTCAGCCTTTCACTTCTGAATAAGACCTTATATGCGACATTAAGGCTTATCCCACGTAATTGGAACAGATTTTAAGGCCCTTTTTTCCTGGATTGGGCAGAGCGCACTTAGGTTCTAATCGTCGAGCATGCTTTCATCTGACCATACTTGTACTAAAACGACGTCGAGTATGGTTCTCAAAAGAGATACTTGGCGATATAGTTGGGACCCAAAGGCATTATTAATAATGTAATTCGCTGAAGGCAACAAAAGCATTGAAAGCCATCCCAGTAGAGCAACGTCGAAGCTGTTAAACAATCTAGCGAAAGGTAGGTCCAAAAATGAACTGAAACCGAAAAAAACGAAAATTCGCTTAAAGCACGGAAATAAATTATAGCGGAGCCTTATAACAAGTGTTTCGGAAATCGGTTGAAGCGTTGAAATGCTTGAATTGGTGAAATACTCGCACAATAAATGATTGCTTACAAAATTTTAAGAGCGTCTCTTGGACTAAAGAGTTCACCGCATACCGCTAGCTGAGTTGGCAGTCTTACTTCTTGAAGAACCTATCATCTGTGGACTTTCAAGAGCTAGATTCTTTCTTAGGTTTGGTTAGATGGTTAATCCACCGGCGTTGCGAAGGAATCACACTTAGACTGTTGTCTCAAATCATACCTTTATGAAGCCAAACGAAAATTCTCCTGTAATTGGATATTAGCTATCGGCAAATCGCCCTGAACTATCATACATAAATCTGCTAAGGTATTTTATGTCTCTTTAGGTAACTTCACCAGGTTGTCTAAGTGTATGAGATCCGAGGTGCCTTTGCCTTATTTTGGCGTTGAATACCCTCCAAATTTTTCGCGTCAGTAGCCTTCTATCACAGTTTCATAGAACCAAAGAACTACCTGTGGTGAGAGCCCCCACCTTTAGCCAATGGGTCCTCCGCAGCAGTACAGGTCAACCGATGATTCCTCGATCTTGTTGAGTTTGCACGAAAGCTTCTTGTCTATATATTTTATATTATCATCAGACCGAACACGCGTACCCCCATTGTTTACGATGCTAAGGTATCCTTGAGTTAACTCATACACTCCAATCACACGGCATCCGACTTCCTCAAGCTTTTTCAGAAGGTCTTTTCCTCCTAGAGGGATACCCTTGCTTACATTATAATGTGCCAGCGCCTTGCCCTACTTCGCCGCGATGGTTCTGTCACAGAGAATTTTGATGGTAAGATGCTTCAAATTCGTCTTTACCTCGAACCTATCCCGAGCTCTAATGACCGCTTTCGGTAATGCATTTTTGAACTGCACCCTCCATGTCGAAGTGAGTCCACGAAAGTTACCTCCCCTTCAGCCGCGACACTAGACTTCTCACATGATATTTACCGCAACTAGCACAGTAAATGCGCTCGGCGCCATGAATATAGTTTAGCAACTATGACTACTCCCTCAGAAGCACCGATACTTTATCCTCCTTAGAGAATTGATTACAAAATTATTCCATTTTTTAATCAAAAGCTTTAATAGAGCAAACTAAAAATATCTCAGCGCTTGGCAAGACAAACAACCTCGCTTGTTGTACAAAGAACCCATTTTATTTATGGTTTTCCATTAACGTGCACATTTTTCAAACTCATAATCATAAGTATATAAATAATAGTAAATATATACAGGCACACAGACATTAAGTCCGATTTATTATGCTTAATTTGCACATGCCAAGAAAACTCGGACATCTCAAACTCATCTTCCACTTGCATAAACATCAACCACATTCATGCAACATTAAGCATGCACAGAAGAGCTTTTCAATTTACAACTAGTCTCATTCATATGTAAGTTTATGTGTATGGGTGTGTTTGTTTATGTGTGTGTGCATGGACAACAAAGACTGACATATTACTCTAGTTTTATGGCATTCTTTAGCACACTTTCATTTGAGGAATTGCATTTTTCCTCTAACCAATGCAACAATTGTTTACATGGGTGTAGATGTTCTGTGTTAGGGTGGTTCTAAATGAATTAATTTTAAGATTTTTTAGATTTATGATTTTTATTGTATCAGAATTTCACACATTATTTGTAAAAATTTAATTTAAAATTTATTTTGGAGGAAAATAGCTGGGTCACAAGGATTTCAATAGTTCAACTAACCTAAAATAATTCAAAAAAATTTAAAAATGTTTTTTAATTAAAAAATTGTTTAAAAAATTATTAAGAACCAGCCTAATGTATTATATGTTTTTACATAATTTTGGTAATAATTCAAAGCAGGTTCATTTACAACTTAAAAAATCGAGAAATTTCGTGTAAAAATAATATTAAATATTTTTAAGAACCTCCCTAATGTGTGGCAGAATTCGCACTTTTTCCACAATTTGGGCTCATGAAAAAATATTGTAAAATTTTTAAATTAAATTTTAGGTACCACCCTAATATACATAGAAACTCACTTAAAATCCAAGGTTTGGGGAAAATAATATTTCAAAAACTCTAAAAGACATAAAATGGCCACTCTAACAATATTTTTTTCTCCCCATAATTAGCATTCATGAAATACCACGGTAAAAATTTTACTTTCCACATTTTAGTATCACCCTATTACATCTAAAAAAAATTAAAACACTCAAAACTTAAAGTTGAAGAAATTAAAAAAAATATTTCACACCTTAAGATCCACCCTAATTATCAGCTTTCCATACACTTCTCCACTCAACATTGAAACTTATGAAATACCACTTCAAAAATTTGATTTCCCACATTAAATTACCGCCCTAATAAGCCTAAAAAATTGTATATTACTATTTAATTTGCATTACCATTTAAAGTAGATTCCCTTAAAATCTAAGGTTAAAAAAAATAAAATTAAAAAAAATATCTCACATTAAGGAACATCCTAATAATCAGCATTCCCAACACTTTTCCACACAGTACTAAAACTCATGAAATACTACGGTAGAAGTTTTAGTTTCAACACTTAAGTACCACCCTAATATGCATAAAAAATATATTTTTTTATAGAATTTTTATTACCGTTGGAAGGAGATTCACTTAAGAACTAAGGTTTAAGAAATTTAAAATAAGAAAAAAAATATTTCGCAACGTAAGAACCACCCTAACATTCAGCAATCCAAAAACTTTTCCACTCAGCATTAGAATTCATGAAACACCACATTAAAAATTTTATTTTCATCATGTTAGCACCACCCTAATGTACATAAAATGTTAATATATCTGCATAATTTTTATTATCAATCGAAGGAAATGCACTAAAATCTAAGTTTTGAGAAATCCGATATTTAAAATAATTGTCTCACACTTTAAGTGATCACCCTAATAATTACTTCTCCGCTCAGTATTAAAACTCATGAAATACCACAGTAAAAGTTTTATTTCGAAATTTAAGTACCACCCTAATGTACATAAAATGTATTTACTTTGCATAATTTCCATTACCATCCTTTTAGTCCATCATACATACTCGTTGGTTTTTTCTTGTGCTGCCTCAGATTTTCCAACACACACCCTTCGGACTTTTGCGCGTACGTGCTTCGCTTCATAAACATGCAAATTCACGTTCATAATAATAACGTATTTAAATTCAAATCCACTTCCGGTTCCTTTTTAAGTTTTTACTTCCGTCGATTTTCTTCCCTTTTCTTATAAATTTATTTATTTTATTTTTATAATTTTTTTTTGCACGCATGATTTTTAGTATTAAACATGCGACGACACACACACAGCCACACAAATCGGGCATGCTTGTTTACAATTTCACATAACCTCACTTTTACTACTAACTACTTCAGTTTATCGCCTCCGCCAGGCATTCAAGCGGCAGTTTTTTATGTGCCGCCCATAACTTAGATGCCTCAATACAGTTTTAATATATTTATTTATGGATATACTTAGTATATATATGTACATATGTACATACATATATGTATATGGTTATATCTGCGTTTAAGCCAGATTGCAGTCTTAAATTAAAGCCCTTAAAGGCGTAACTGTGCTTTGTTGAACATGATTTTGAAGGGTATGCAAATATTGTGGCTAAAAAATCGATAGAAATACCAGGGCTGCCAGTTTTTTAATGGTTTTGAAATCACTGATGGGGTTTATCTATAAAAGTGCTTAAATTCTGGAAGTATAGACATTTCCATAAAAAACTTATAGTCGCAAAGTTTTATGTAACAATTTTCAGTTCCTAAAACCGTGCCTAAGGCTACTAAGATCCGAAGATAGCACGACAAACTTTCGACAGATTAAACCGCAATTACTTCACACTGAGATATTTCTAAAATCCCAAAGCAATCTTCTGAGCTTTTGAACACCATTGGCATATCAGAAGAGTAGTTGGAAATCACTCTATCCAACGGTTTCTCTCATAAATATACTATGGCTCTGCTTACTCCGTTTTTAGGTAACGTTAGACTGCAGATGAGTAGGCTACAGCAGTTCCATTTACAGTCAATTCAATGCACATTGAACTGATCTTGAAAAAAATCCGTGGATATTACCAACAGGTTCACTGCTGTGAAGGTAGCTCTTAAGCACAGGAAAGCTGAAAAAATTCAAACATACACATACTTAAATTGTGTCCTCCTTCCTACGTTCCTCAAAAATTTTAACCACTGCCTTCCAGAGCCTACTTCTTGCGGCGTAGTGAGCATTCACTCCGATAGCAAAACGGTAATATTAGCGTTGAGCTGGCTAACTATGCGTTCAAGCTTAGTCAAGGATTGTCTTTCCCGACTGCAGTGTCAAGCTATTTCATAATCAGACTCTCAAACGATATGGTGCCTGGTTTTAGTGAAATCGCTGGACATTGCAAAACTGACGAGCTAGCAGGAGGGCACACACTTGTTCCTTTCACATGATAGTGGCAATGAATTGGATCTCCATTGTCCACTTGCAATGTAGTACTGGTCCTATGGACCTCACGTACTCTTACAATACGTTGGACAACGACCAATTCTTATGCGTCTGCGAGATCCTTCTGGCCAAGAGTAGAACGCAGGAGATCTGTTGAACTACTTACTTTGAGCAATATCGTAGCACTTTTCACTGGATATTGTCCAACAGGCATTGATGAAGTAAGGCTAAAAATCTTGTCGGACGCAAACTGTCAAAGGTATAAGTAGGAAGAAAAATTCAAGTACTTTCTCCCCATTGTTCAGTTTTTGCAAAACTGAGATTGAAACCACGCTGTAGTTATACTATCGGCGTACCAATATCCTTAGCCGAAACTGATATTAAGCTCAGCTGTGAAAGGCTCAAAGCGCTTTTACGCTTTATGAGTGTCTTTAGACACATCTTATATGTAGGAGGTTTAGGTACCAAAATGAACCAACGTTCTAAGTTTTAAATTGGGATTCCTGTTAAGATCGATTTTATAACCTAACCTAATCTAAAATGCAAGTTAAGAGCCATCTTGTCAATACTGGGACGCCGTCTTCATTATCACCACTTGTAGTATACAACTTATCAGAATCTCTTCATTATTTTTTATTGACATTAAAAATCATACAAAGTTCATGATCGGTTCCGAAGCTAAATCCTGTACATTTCCATTACATATATGATATATACTTTATATGTATAATAATAATATGAAGTTAAAATACTAATACTTTCAAGTTTTCGAAAGCCTGAGACCTTTACTCTCCACTTGAAAGTGAAGCTGATGGCTACTGAGATCCGAAAAAAATCAGAATTTCCGAATTTCCTCAATAAATCCGCAAAGATCTGCATTACCTATTCTTTATGTATACTTATAATGCTTCGAAAACATTTCAATCCAAAAACCTGTGTACTACACCTCGTATTCCACACAAAAATATTTAAATTTTCTACTTGAAAGCTTCGAAAACATAATATATGCATACATACCCACCAAATTGTACACATGTAACGCTACTTACTCGTACGTAAGTTAAGAGTTATACTTACTTGTATAAGCAATGACAGTTGTAAAGTTTACGATTACATTCGCGCTTCACTTCGTCGAAGACATACCTACTGCTTGCCGTAAAGTGCTTCCGAATACATGCATACTTATTTATGAGGGTGTTGAGCACACTGACGCTGACAGGCGACGATTTCACACCCATACGCTACCTTCTCTAATTTAGGTGGTTCTCCAAAGAACGTGGCGACATTTTTTATAAATTCATGCTCATTTCGCTGCCGCCGCGAAAACCACATGTGGGTTGCCCTGATTTGCGCGCGGCAATGTCGCATTTGATAGACACCCCTTGGAGGCGTCTAGTTGCGCTCGAAACATCTTGGAATGATGGGCACAATGAGTAAATTTGTTTAAAGTGAGGCAAGTGAGTAAATTTGTGAAATATACTTTCACTTTTTGTGCGCGGATTGAAAGAATTGGAATTTTGCAGTCAATGGGGAACGCTATGGAACCATGATAAAAGACTTTTTCGTGCCCGAATTGGAAGATATTCATATGGACGACTTTTGGTTCCAACAAGACATGCCTTACAACCACCGAAATAATTAATTTATTGAAAAAACCTGTTAGTGAGCACATTATCTCACGCCTCGCGAAACATGGTCGTAAATTGGATCTCTCGGCTCTCGGTTAGTTGCTCGAAATTATTTTTAAAACATAATGGCACACTTACTCCTAATATTAAATTATACACGCTTTATTTCTTCTAAACAAGGTTGTCTAAAAAATACTCTTTATTAATCATCGTTTTAGAGCCTTTCCTCTCAATATTCTTAAATTAGTTATTTCTTCATACTTGAGACACTTCATGAAAAAAGGGGAAATTAATACGCGGAGACTTCTAGAATGAGATAAGAATAGAACACACTCATGTTCAATGCTAGAAACACTTAATTCGTCGGACTGAAATCCCTCCGAAGCTCGACATCTGTTGTCTTTATCATTAGAAATCAACGGAGAGGAACTGAACTGATTATTTATCTGCCATCTTTATAAATGTTGATCGGTCCCATATAGTAAAACTCAGCAGAATATTTCGCCTTAATTGCAAGAATTAATCTCTTAAACCATATTAAGTTTATCTATAAGGAATATGGGACCAACTAATTCTTAGAACACTTCATGAAAAAATGTGAAAGCAATGCAAAACTTCAAAATATTATAGCGAAAAATGCAGTCCCATCGAAGGAAATCTTTACGCATTCCGACATGTGTTGACTTCATCACAAGAATTTGCTAATTGTCCAAAGAAAATAAATATTGTAGACATGTTCTGGATTAAAGCTCAAAACTCTTTTGAGTTGTTAAATGTTGAAATTCCAAAACATTCTTGCTGTGAGCGGCATTTTCCATCATCACGAAATCCCTTCAAGCCCGAAAGAGCGGTTATATCGGCAATCGGGACGACAGCGAGATGTCTGCAATCGAGAACATCTAAAGTTTTAAAAAAACCTAAAAGAAAAAAGAGAAAATAAGTCAGCCTATCCATCGTCGGAGAGAAAAACGCTAACTGGATTACAATGCAGAACTATCGATACGGTTGGCCAGGAAAATGACACAAAGCTTTCCTAAGATCAAGGCCAATGCTAATGAATTTAGCATAACGCCTATTCGTTGTTAATTTTATGAGAAGTTTCATCCTAACTGGGAAACGACTACTGAATTCGAAGGTCGGAGAAAACAACCGAACGTTATGAAAATTAATTTTTGTTTTTTTGAATTAAGTTTTTGGAGCAAGCTTGAGATGTTAAACTACAAGCTCCAGAGAACTAAAGCTTTTATTAACCTATGTTGATATCATACCATTTAACGCGGACTGCTTGTTTTAAAAGCAAAACGCGATTCGTAATACCTGAATCTTAATCAAAAATTACTGAGCGTACTACACTGCTAGAACTGAAGCCGATTGACCTTCTCAAGCGACTTCGCTTCGCTCTATGATTCCAAGAAGGTCCGACGTTTCCGAGCCAATTTCTCCTTCCATGGGTAAGCACAAGCACAATTACTGCATCTCGTACGAAGAGCAATCGTTAGAGTTTCAAGGCGGCCGAGATGATCGACTGATTTGATGCCTGAAATTGAACTTCGTGATCTTGGCGACATTTGGTTTCAGGAAGACGGTGCCACTTCCCACTCGTAACATTAATCAATGCATTTTTTGAGAGAACCCTTGGGTGAGCAGATAATTTCACAATTTCGGCTGGTCAATTGACCATCATTTGCCTATAGACTTTTTTGTGTGGGGAAACCCACAGCACACCACTCGAAATGCTCGAACGAGTCGTCGAAAATTGGACTCAACGGGTGGACCATCTGAGATGTTGTCGCTGCCAACATTTGAAAGAAATAATCTTCACAAATAATTGCCAATTGTTCATTCGAATCATTTAAAGCATTCCCCATTAAATTTGAAGTTACTATGTTCTAAGTAAAGAACCTCAAATGGGATCACCCTTTAAATCTATCCCTTTTTTAGCGGTAGTTTAACCACATTGCGGAGCGAATAATGCGAATGATGGCTTAAAAAGTCTCTAGTTTTTTTCTCCTTCAACTTACTTATTCAATGCTCTATAAAAATGAATTCGAAGATCTGAACACCGCCTTAGTTTCCAAACATTTCAACAAACAGCGCAAGTAACTGAACTCTCACCCAACAACTGCAGAGACAAACTCAATTAAGCCGCTTCAAAACATTCCCCAATATTTAGTATACCTTTTTGATGTCCTTGCCACGTAGGTGTGAATACACAAATCGATCACAAATACTCAAATGTCATCCTCACAACGAGCATCTCTCATTTAGGCAACCGTGTGAACGTTTTCAAGGTCCCCATAGATTTTACCAATTACAAATGGATGTCATATTTGCTCGGCATTAACACGGTCTGCGCGCTTATTTGTCAACTGTGGCAATATTGGCGTCTAAACGCGGGCTGCAGCTGCGGCAGCACACACGCGAATAATAAATCATTTTG
Organism: Bactrocera dorsalis; assembly: GCF_023373825.1. Taxonomy (NCBI): domain Eukaryota; kingdom Metazoa; phylum Arthropoda; class Insecta; order Diptera; family Tephritidae; genus Bactrocera; species Bactrocera dorsalis. The sequence goes on along the minus strand of NC_064307.1, from coordinate 21,209,098 downwards.
ATTTATTTACTTTGTACATTTTTAATGGCATTTATAATCCCACGATTATGCATTACGCCCACCCAACCCCGCCATATCTATTCAGATAGTTGTCGGTCGTTGAAAATATTATTTGACATTTATTATAAATAATATTGCGAATTTGAGTGTTTTGCCTACGCCATTTATGGCGCAATTCAGTCATGCATTCGTGATTACACAGAATTATATATAACTAATAATTTCATTCTAAATCTATGTAGGTTGCATTTGTTGGTATGCATGCATATACATAAATAAGCATAAAAATAATATTTTCTGCTTACTGCGGCAACCAAGTTACTATTTATAGGGCCAAAACTGTACAGTGGGTCGAAGTAGCGATTTCGGTAGATGGGTAGAGTGGAGAAATATTTTTTTATTGTAATTATATTGTATTAATTCTTACTTTATTTACCCCATAACCAAGTGGTAGTTTAATATCGAGAATATACACCGCTTTCAAATCCTCATTCGAAAGAACATTCTTTGGATTTATTTTTTGAAGATTATTTCTTTCAAATGTTGGCTGCGGCTAAGTCTCAGATAGTCCATCCGTTAAGTCCAAATTTCGATGACACGTTCGAGCATTTCAATTGGTAACTGGTGAATGACACGCGTCACGTTTTGCTCCAAAGCCAGAATCGAACCGATTGTCCGTTTAGACTTTAGACTTTATATATCCCCACAGAAAAAAGTCTAACGGTCTGATATCAGATGATCTTGGGTGCCCATAGATCTGCTCAAAACGTGAAATTATCTGTTCACCGAAGTGTTTTATCAATAAATTCATTGACTGATGCGATGTGTAGGAAGTGATGCCGTTTTGTTGAAGTCAAATATCACCGAGATCACGAGCTTCAATTTCAGGCATCAAGTCGTTGGTTATCATGGCAACCGTAATGCCATTTATGGTTACGTTCTAACCGGCATCGTTTTTTAAAGAAATATGGATCAATGATTCCAAGGGCTCACCTACTCTTACTCTTCGGCTGAAATGCTGCAATTTTGCTTGTTTACAGGGTTTTCCGGAAAGTAATAGGACTGATTTCCTTCCGCCACGACCGTAAAGGGCCTTGCTAGCTAGCGATCAAGTGGCTGCTCAGTTGTCTCCAAGCACCTGGAGAGTCAGGATAAACATTTTCGCGCGACGTGTTTCTGTGAGTGGTGCAAGCCGAAAATGCAGCGTTCGTTAGAGTAAAGGTACGCGATTAAATTCTGTGGGAAACGCGCTACATGTGCGACAAAGACGATTTATATGATCAAGCAGGCTTACTCAGATGTTATTTTAGCCAGATGTGGTGTGTTTCGGCGGCACTAGGCCTTTTTGAAGGGCCGGAAAGAGTTCGCTGATGAAGACCGTGTTGGGAGACCTGCGACTTCGACAAACACCAACAACGTGACTCATGTGCGCAAAGTTTTGAACTCAGACCATCGACTAAGTATTCTTTTAATTGCGCAAATGTTAAATTTATCAAAAGCAGTGGTTCATGACATTGTGACGGAGCACTTGAACAAGCGTAAGGTGATCGAGAAGATGGTCTCAAAGTGGCAACCAGAAATTGCGGCGAGTGGAAGTTGCACTACGACAACGCCCCAGCTCACACCGCCTTTCTTATGAACAGCTACCTAACCAAAACCGGCATGCCAACGCTTTCGCAGCCGTCCTACAGCTGCTCTACAGCTCAGTTGTGGCCCTACAGACTTTTTGTTTCCTTGCTTAAAAATGCGGATATGAGATAAGCATTTTGAGACGACAGAGCAGATCTAAGCTGCATACACCTCGGCTCACAAGGCTATTTCGGAGAATGCCTTACGTGACGTCTTCAATGCTTCGAAATCGCGCCGGCTGCACTGCATCGACACAGAAGGAGCCTACTTTGAACGTTTTTAAGGAACTGTAACGATTGGTTCAATAATTTTTTTTAAATAGACTAAGTCCTATTGCTTTCTGAACAAACCCTGTAGATACCCATTGAACCAGAAATGTGCCACATCACTGAACAAAATTCTGCTCGAAAACGTCGGATCTTCGTTTAACTTTACAAGAGCCCATAGAGTGAAGCGATGTCGTTTGGAGAGGTCGAGTGACTTCAGTTCTGACAAGCCTTGCCGTACGTCAGTCCGAGTTGCTGCGAACGGCGCCAAATCGATTCTCCACGGTCTTCATGTACACTCTCAGCTACGGCTGCTATATTTTCTTGTCTGCATGCTGAGTGTGGTCTATTCGGCCGAATATTATCCATAAATGAATGCTGGGTCTCAAGATGGGTGATGGTGTTGCGAATAATATGCTCAGTAGGCCGATTATGTTGACCATAGGAGTAAGAACGAAGGGCACAAAACACGTACTTTACAGAACGAGAGTTTTCGTAACAAAGTTAAACGATTTGTGAATGTTTTTCAATCGTAAATCTTTCCATAATGAAATACCAGACAACACTGTACAAAAATAACATGACGACTTGAGACAACTCACGAGGTATTTACCAAAAAGACTATTGAAAATAGTACCTTTCTTAGATCACCCGTTAGAAATGATTCGCGTCACATGTGTAGCCGATTTAACCATGTCTGATTGTCGTTTTGTGTATATCCGAATTAGCCCTTCAGTTTTTGAAATATCGATCTGAAAATTTACACTGGCTCTTTGCACTCCAAGAAGCCACTCATTTGTCGGACACATCGATATTGGACGACTGTAGCATATAGCTGCCATCCAAACTGACCGATCGAAATCGGCATCTACAATGCTTTAAAAGATTTTTTTCCCTTAACATAGCTTCATTGCAGCCGAAGTTAACTTTTCTTCTTTCTTTTCTCTTCAAATCACAACCTTCTATATAAATTTTCTTCAAAACACACCACTGTGCGTGTTTAGCCGGAAATAATGCAATGAAAACAAGCGACAGAAAATCACAAAGGAAGGAAACAAAACCAGCAGCAAGCAATTGGACAGGGAATATTTATTAAATTAATGAGCAGAAACTTCAACATGGCAATTTATTTTGATAAATGCTCACCGGTCTAACTCTATGCATGCTGATGTGGCTGTTGATGAAACAAATTGTCGTTGGCGCTGTTGTTGCTGTTGTTAGTTGCGTTGTTTACGGTGACGGTTTCGTGACAATGTTTTGTTGGTTTGATTAGTGACGAGGCAGACGGCCGAAGAGTTCACAGAACACACACACACAAACATGAAATTTGCCAAAAATCCAAAAATACAATGTGACTTGTTATTGTTGTTGTTGTTGCTAGCCACTGCAAGCTTCATTTGCTTGCTTGTCGCTTTTTTTCCTTTTTGTTTTTGATGCGCTTTTTTGGTGTTTTTGGTTTCTCCTTCTGTTTACACCTTTTATTGCTGCCAGCCGCTTTTTGTCTCGCATTCGACAAACAATGTGATAATTAAAGTTCATCATTTATGTATGAATGAGTGCTTATGTGTACTGCCTTGTTTGTGTGTTTGTTTGTGCGTGTGCGTGTCTCGATTTGTGTGCCTTTGAGTGCAAGTTGCTACAACCGTTGTCCTTGCTACCGGCCACGATTGCCTTGTTCACCAGAGGATACACCGAAAGTTTAACTCATGACAAGTTGTTGTTGTTGTTTTTGTTTGTTCCTGTTGTACAGCCATTTCTATTGTTTACATATTCAATGTCAAAAGTGTTCACCTTCAAATGAAATGAATTAATTTTAACTCATTCGACCGTCAGCAAATGGCAGTCACATGCATGCCTACACACATACACACACTTATATACATTTCTATACAAATAAAGTTTGTCCGTGATAATAATGTATTCTAACTGTAGTTGTAGTCAACTTAAAAGGCCAAACACCCGCAATTTCACCCAGTTTACTCTCGTGAGAGCATCCCAACATTTCCATATGCACATACATTAGCATGTGTTTATGCATTAGGGTGGTCTGGAAAGGTTATCATTTGAAAAAAAATCCGTTTGAACATTTCTGAATTCGAAATAATTACATTATTTTTGAGCTCTTCGTACCATAGCTCGAGTGGCGACCTGTTTTTGAACCTAAACTTCTTTCGGTCGAGCCTCACAGCCTCCACTTTCACAGATTTTTAAACTGGCAGTGGTCGCAATATACAAAATCTCAAGAACTTACTAGTGAAAAAAAAACTTTTTTCTCCTGCCATCAAGCAAACAGTCCTCGCGACTTGATTCCCACATCACTGTTGACGGTCATAATTTCGAAGTCGTAGATAATTTCCTCTATCTTGGAACCAGCATCAACATCAACAACAACGTTAGCCTCGGAATTCAACGCAGATTAACTCTTGCCAACAGGCGCTACTTCGGACTGAGTAGGCAACTGAGAAGTAAAGTCCTTTCTCGAAGAACATAGACCAAACTCTACAAAGCAGTCATCATCCCCGTCCTGCTATATGGTACAGAGGCATGGACGATGACAACAGCTGATGAGTTGGGATGTACGAAATTTACGTCGAAATTGACTAAGTTCAGCGAATTAAGAGGAAGCAGCTTGCTAGGTCATGTCGTTCGAATGGACCAAAACACTCCAGCTCTAAAAGAATTCGACGCAGTACCCGCCAGGAGAATCAAAAGAAGAGGAAGACCTCCACTCCGATGGAAGGACCAGATAGAGAAGGACCTGGTTACACTTAGAATCTCTAATCGGGGCCAAACAGTGAAATGGAAAAACGACTGGCGCGCTGTTGCAAACTCGGCTACAATGGCGTAAGCGGTACCTACGCCAATAAGGAAGAAGGAGATCATATTTTTCACATCTCTCTGAGTTCTAATGCTTCGTTATGGATTAGTATCGTCCTCACACTTAAAGAAATCTACAAAGACTCAGAACAGATTGCCATTAAATATCATTAGTGAGATGCCTCATCATAATTACAGGGACTGAAACCGGTATTTCCGATTTATACCGAGTAGCGAAGAAGGCACGGATCGGTTTCGGGATCAGACCCAGACACAGCTCGAGGTTCAACGTCCACACCAATGCGAATGGTATGTTCGGTCAAGTGATCAACGAAACGAATCATGACGAAATTTCCACAATGTATCATTATAATCAATTCTTGTATCTCTCGGTTGTCACTTGAATATTTCCCAATCTTGATGTTTTGGTCCATATTGAAATTAACTCTTATCCTTTGATGGCAAAACACATGGTAGATAGTAGTAGACTTCCTCAAAATCTGTGGATGATACCATTTGTTCACAGGAGCTCCTCCACTGCCATATCTAATACATGAGCCCACCGACTGTGGAGGTTTGTAAATTATAGAAAAATACCTGTCAGGTCGTTAGAGGAATCATAGATATTCAGAAAATATGAAGAATTCAGTGCAACCCAAAACTTCTCTGAGAGTCTCCCCTGGCCAGTGAACGCTTCCCGCATCTTGGCAATCTCAGATTACCCCGACGAGATAGTATGAAGACTGCTTAACTTTAGCAAGACTCAAATAGTTCCTCTTGTTCAAAGAAAATGTAACAAGACTTCCTTTTATCAAAGGAAAATCCTTTCTTTGATATTGACAAAAGAAACGTTTCTTCAATTTCAACGCAGATCTCGAACTGTACACTACCAATTTTTGAATACTGTGAAAGCTCAAGGTCGAGAAGCTCAAAGCTCTATAGATTTATTTTTCCACCTCTTCTTCTTTTCCAGCTAGCCTAAACCCTAAATCTCATAGTTATGGTAGCTAGAATACAACAGACCGCTCTTGGAGGACGAACGAAGAGATATATTTTTCGAACAATAAAAAGTGGGAAAGAAAGAAAAACGTGTGTACAAAAAGCTTAAAAGACTGGCAGCGAGAAATGGTGACCTCCAAACTAATTAAAAGCCAAATATTTCTAAAAAAGGATAAACAAATCTCTGAAAGACTTTTGAACAAGAACTATCTATGGAGAGGACAGCACATTGAGCTTTTGAATCAAACCAATTTGCAGATTCCTCTGGAAGACTATAAAAGAAAACTTCCGGACAGACACGAATGATTTATTATACCGTTAGAACTGGAACAGAAATGTACTGGGGTTTTCAAACTTCCAACTGTCTATTTAATATGACTTTAAACTTTGTCGAAACAAAATACCAAGGTTTCTTCACCATTCAGAGTTTTTAAAGCCGAAATTACCTATGATTGGGTATCACTTCAGATCCAATATTACAACCACTAATATCAAATATCACAACCAACAATATCCAAATATCAGAACCAATAACAAATACCAGACTCACTTTCGACGAAAATCGATACGTTAGCTTTCGAAGCTGTCGGATTACAAAGTGCCGCGCATCCTTAAGGAAACTCATATGATGGAATGTAAGAACCCAGAGAGACTTTTCGAACCGCTCTCTTATATATAAATACTATATGTCTCTATATTTAAGTGCACAAATTCATGTAGCATACCGGCAGGCGTTTCACCTTGACACACGCTAATCAATCTAATCTGTTTGCCAACGGCTGACAAGCTGAGTTAATTAAATGTTGCGCAATCGGCCGCAAAGAAATGTGAACTTGATGCACGCTCGACTGGACGACTGATTGAGAGCGACTGAATGGACAAAGCAGCGCTCATTTACACTCACACACACACATACTTATATATATAGTAGATGAATAGCTGAAGAATCTGAGCGAAAGAATTAATTTGCCACAAGGACAATGCATAGAGTATACCGGTGATTGACTGACCGCCTGGTTAACAACCTGTCAGCCACACACACACACAAACACTTACTCACTCACACTCACTCCCATTCTCTCATCCTCACTCACCTAACTGTAACTACTCATTCCAGCGCTGACAATTGAAGGTGAGACGCCTGCTAAGTTGCAGACATAATCACAAGCATAAAAGTGTATTTGTGTAGAGTTGCCAAGCTGCAACGGAATTGGCTGACTGATTGCATCTGCCATAATTGGTAATTCAATTAATCGCATTCAATGACTAATCATGCGTAAAGTTATTGCGAAATCTCAATCAATCTATAGTGTGTGTGTGAAAATTAACTGATATGAATTGTTACTCAATTAAGTGAAAATAACAATTAATTTTATGAGGTGAGTAGGCAGCGTGATTTATGTATTAAGTAAACTGCGGGAAATAGTGAACAAAAAAATTTAACTTCCGCTGCACCGAAGCTAGAATACTTTTCTCAGGGGCATTACTTATAGCATGAAAGGGTTTACAAAGATCTTTATCTTGATTTCGATCAGTCAGTTTATATGGCTGCTATATGTACTGGGGATATCGGTAGAATTGTAGAAATGACCGTCCTTTGATGACTAAACACATGGTAGATAGTAGTAGACTTCCTCCAAATCTATAGACGATACCGTTGGCTCATTGAGAGCTCCTCCACTGCCGTACCTACGACGTGAGCCTACCATCCGTAGAGGTATGCATTACAGAGATGGCTATTGAAGGAAGATATAACGCAGCCATGCCGATAGAAATGGGCACTCAACATTAAAGAATTCAATGCAGCTCAAACCTCTCTGAGTCTATTCCCCTCTATCCGCTGAACGAATTCCTGGATTGGTTATTGGTAATTCGCTGCTTATTCTTATATTTAAAACCCTTTTATTTACCGCAACCTGTGACCCATCCGTTTTCCTAGAATTCGGCAATCACAGAGTACCCCACATCCGCGACTGGTATGAATGGTACGAGTATGAAGGCCAATTAACATTCGGTGGACTCAAATATATACAGACAGAGGACGGGAATGACTAACTCGACTTACGGTACCTGCAGGAGTGAACGATTTGACCATGTGCTGGCACACCGACCACTTGTACTTTAAGAGGTCGCCAACGTTTCCTTGTGGGTATTACAAAGTTTTTGACAAACTTATTACACCCTCTTCAGATACAAAGATTTATACGACTCAGTTGGTTCTGCGATCAAAGCGCAACCTTCATAAAGCTTAATACCTTACTCAAAGAGCAGCAAATCAGATGTTATTTTAAATTCAGACTGTTAATACCCAGAAAATGAAATTTCGACCAAACATCTGAAAATAAGAGAGCAAATAACAGGCGGTTCCAAGGTGCCGCAAGAAGCGAAGGCGAAGATATGAGACGGTAAGATTGAATCATCTTTGAAGGGCCCAAATCGGCGCAATACATTGGCATAATAGAGCCATTTTGACGTTAGAAGGTCAACTTTCTCCAGGTAGTCTATATAGATCACACTTCGTGAATACTACCAAATAGTGGACATCAACTTTCTTGCCGATAGAACAGTCTTCGCCTTCTTCGCAGCAGTTTAGTCGAGTAAATTCCACTGTTTTGACTGTTTCTCCCTGTAGATATATTTTCATGCTCAGCGATCACGATGTGTAGCAGAAAATGTTTCGGATTGCGGTCGAATAGCGTCGAACATTGTTGAGAATTGCTATCACAGTAAAACGCCACTGTGACGGTGTGAACATATTGGACTACTGAACGTACTATTCGCACCTGAGAGTGTACACGAAGACTGTGAAGAGTCCAGTCGGCGCCGTCTGTAGGAACTCGGTCTTACGAGTGGAACAACTTGGCACATTCTATGTCGAGATCTTAAATTGAAAGCGAACAAAACACAACTTGTGCAAAAACTGAAGCCGCTCGACCGTCCCAAGCGACATCGCCTCGCTCTATGGGCTCCTGGAAAATTCCAAGAAGATTCGATGGTTTCGAGCCAAATTTTGTTCAGCGATGAGGCCGATTTTTGGCTCAATGGGTATATAAATAAGCAAAATTGCCGCAAATGGAACAAATAGCACCCTGAAATGACTTAAGGCTGTCATTTCATCTAGATAAAACAGCGGTTTGGCGTGGTTTGAGGGCCGGTGGAATCATTGGTCCATATTTCCTCAAACATGATGGCGGTGCAAACGTAACCGTCAATGGCGACGACTATTAGATTGAAGTTCATGGTCTCGGCGATATTTGGTTTTTACACGATGGCACCACTTCCCAGACATTACATCACATCAATCACTGAACTTATTAAAAGAACACTTCGGTAGGCAGATATTTTCACGTTTTGAGCGGGTCGATTGGTCACAAAGATGCTGTGATATCACACCGTTAATCTTTTTCCTGTAGGGATATGTAAAGTCTTAAGTCTCTCCGGGCAATCCTGTTTCGATTCAAGCCTTGGAGCAAAACATCTCGCATGTCATTCGCCAGTTGCCAGTCTAAATGCTCGAATGAGTCAAAAAAAATTAAAATAAGCATTCCCCATTAAATTTGAAGTTTCCGTGTTTGTTCTTTATAAAAGTGGGAAGCCTCGGATCACCCTTTAGTTCTAAATTACTAACAGATGTCCATTTTAAGCTGCTTTATCTTTAGCCCATCTTACAAATAAAGCCAGTCTTACCTCCCATCTCGTCTTGAAAAACTAATATCCTGCCTTGGAGACTCAAATTAGCGTTAGAACGCGCGGCGGTCACGCTTCCAGCCCACTCGACGCTCACAGCCAATAAAGACCCACCGACCGGAGTTGTGGAAAATATCTCAAGAGCACTTATTTAATTAATCACAATTAGGCTCCAAACAATAAGCGAAAGGCTCAATGTGGACAAAAGCGAAACAAAGCGAAAACTGAAAAGAAAAACAATAAAATTTTTTACTTTTGTATTTGTGAAATTGTCAAAAGTACAATTGTGGACAAATGATTTTATGAATTAATGAAGACCTCTTTGTCGACATTTGTCATTAATTTTAGCAAATTGCACAACAAAAACCGAACAACAAACATCTGGGTGGCATCTACAAACACACAAACACAAATAGGCAGTAGATGTTGGGAGGAAAGGGCGCAACGCGAAATTTCGGAGAAATATTCAGCGGATTCGCGCAGTGAAAATTCAACAGGAATGCTCAAGTGTCGGCAATGATTTGACACAAATAATGAAAAGCACTTCAACACAATTACTTTGTTGCTTTCGAGTTGTTTGTGTAATACTGCTTAGAATTCATTGTTGTTGCTTTAATCCGATACGGAGCTGGTTGTTTTTGATTGCCCTTTACTGGTCTGAAGCAAATGTTTCAGAGTTTCATTTATGAAGATCAACTTTAAGAATATGCAATCATAACTGACAGAGAGAGAAAGAGTGAAGAGAAGTGGGAGTGATGATGGAGTTTTCGTAATTAGTAGGTAGACGCAAAAAGATTTTTCTTAAGATCTCTAGTAAAATTCTATTTTAATCAGTCTTATCTCATAACAAGTAAGGAAGGGCTAAGTTCGGGTGTCACCGAATATTTTATACTCTCGCATGATAAAGTGATAATCGAGATTTCATTATCCGTCATTTACATATTTTTTTTATTTTGCTGTAAAATTAATTAAAATTAAATTCTGAGAGATTTACCGAGATTTTCGGTGAAAAATTAGGTTAGGTTAGGCACTGAGTTCTTCGTGTTCGATATCAGGGACCTTGAAAAGTTATAGTCCGATCACGACAATTTTTCCACAAAGGATACCTCAGCTCAAATGCCGTATTTGTGTAAAGTTTTATTCCGCTATCATCATTGGTTCCTAATGTATATATTATACAGAGAAGGCATCAGATGGAATTCAAAATAGCGTTATATTGGAAGAAGGCGTGGTTGAGAACCGATTTCGCCCTTATTTAGTATATGTCATCAGGGTGTTAAAAAAAATATCATATACCGAATTTCATTGAAATCGGTTGAGTAGTTCCTGAGTTATGGTTTTTGGTCCATAAGTGGGCGACGCCACGCCCATTTGTAATTTTTAAAAAAAGCCTGGGTGCAGCTTCCTTCTACCATTCTTTCCGTAAAATTTAGTGTTTCTGACGTTTTTTGTTAGTCGGTTAACGCACTTTTAGTGATTTTCAACATAACCTTTGTATGGGAGGTGGGCGTGGTTATTATCCGATTTCTCCCATTTTTGAACTGTATATGGAAATGCCTGAAGGAAACGACTCTGTGGAGTTTGGTTGACATAGCTATTGTAGTTTCCGAGGTATGTACAAAAAACTTAGTAGGGGGCGGGGCCACGCCCACTTTTCCAAAAAAGATACGTCCATATATGCCCCTCCCGAATGCGATCCTTTGTGCCAAATTTCACTTTAATATCTTTATTTATGGCTTAGTTATGACACTATATAGGTTTTCGGTTTCCGCCATTTTGTGGGCGTGGCAGTGGGCCGATTTTGCCCATCTTCGACCTTAACCTTCTTATGGAGCCAAGAAATACGTGTACCAAGTTTCAACATGATATCTCAATTTTTACTCAAGTTACAGCTTGCACGGACGGACAGACAGACATCCGGATTTCAACTCTACTCGTCACCCTGATCACTTCGGTATATATAACCCTATATCTGACTCTTTTAGTTTTAGGACTTACAAACAACCGTTATGTGAACAAAACTATAATACTCTCCTTAGCAACTTTGTTGCGAGAGTATAAAAAGTTTTGGGAGCCGATTAATTCTTCTCCGCACCGCCGCGTTTCCATCCGTTCTGTACTTGTTTGTGGCGGTAAAACTCAAGGCTTTTCTTATAAACCTAAAATCGTACTCAGCGAGCAATAATACTTCAATGCTTTCAGCAGCATTCGATTTGATTAATTCACTTACCGCGTCATTACCTTCTAAATAGGATTCGAGGATCCCTACTTTTTAAAAGAAAAAACACAGAAGCTTCAAATTTAATGGGGTGTTTATTATCATTCGAAACAACATTCTTTGGCATTCATTTTTTGAAGATTCCCCCTTTATATATTAAAATAAATATTGGCTGTGACTACGTCTCAAATGATCCATCCGTTGAATCCAATTTTCGATGACTCGCGTGATATTTTTTGATGGCGGCCAATCTACTGGCCCAAAACGTGAAATTATCTTGCCCTGCTCTGGCTCGAAAACGTCTATTCTTGGAATTTTTCAAGAGCCTACAGATTAAAGCGATGTGGCTTCTAAAGGTCGAGCGGCTTCAGTTCTTACACGAGCTGAATTTGTACGCTTTCAATTTAAGATCTCGACGTGAAATGCGCCAAGTCGTTCCATACGTCAGTCCGAGTTGCTGCGAACGGCGACGAATCGGCCCTCCACGGTCTTCGTGTATACTTTCAGCGACGGTTGCTATATTTTCTTTACTGCGTGCTGCACGTAGTCCATTCGGTCGAATATTATCCAATAATGAATGCTGGGGTGATAACATGACAGCTTGACTCGACTCACGCGTGATCTGTCAAAAAAAAGTCTTTAAAAAAGTGCATCTACTTGAATCACCCGTTATAATAATTTTACCGAGAACCCAAATTGAAACGGATGACTTGGAGTTTTTTGTCAAATCCATAATTTCGGTCATTTTAACAGCTGTCACAAAGGAGCCACTGAACGGCCTTGCTCAGTGGATTACACCAGCACCACTCTCGATGGCCGTACTTTCGTCTGGATATTGCTTCATTTTCCAAGAACCAGTATTAAATGTTTGTCCCAAAGGCATTTGGCTATTATATATTAGCTGGATATAAAGATTGACTTGAAAGCATTTTTCGAGAGAGTTCTCCTAACACCAGCTCCAAGGTCTCCATCTAGAACTTCTTTTCATTAACTGAAGTCTCACTATCATTCTCTCATTGGGAAATATGGACAACACTTTTACCGTGCCACTACACTATTTAGCCAGTATCTCTACTTCTACTGATTTGGATGACATTTGAGACCCTGACCTTGGTTTTTATGTAATCTGGGTAGACTGTGTAAGTCACATTAGGACGCCCAAAACTTCATTAAATCTGTACCAAGATTGGAAGGTTGTTCCAAGATTGGAAGGTTGTACTAAGATTGTTCCGTACTAAGATTGCAAGATCTTCTGCTTGTAGACCAAAAAAACTCTAACCTTGATTTATTTCCACTTTTGTTTTTTACTGTTTCATAAGCCGAACTAGCATACTTATGCTTTTAAGGTTCAGATAAGGGAAATCGGGGAATAAATATTTCTAAGGTCTTTCGTATTCTTACAACGTTCGATCTGATTCTCATCTGTAGACCCACAACTTTGGAATCTCTGCATACTTACTTAGTTGTTGACTTGTGAACCTTTTTGTTTTGATAATAAGTTCCCATCCTTTCTTTTGAAGAGTTTTTTTTTATTTCAGGGATAGAATCCGTAACTTCGAGAGAGAAAGATTGTTCCTCTCATCTCTCATCTCCCCTCTATCCTAGCTCTTTTTTCGCTGGGGTATTTTATAACCAATTGGCGTAACTGACTAGATTGAATGATTGGTTGGCTAACAATTGTCCCGATCAAATACCGGCGGAACCCAACCTAATAGAAGTCTTCACGAATTTCCGAACGTCCAGCGAAAAAAAACTGGCAGGTACTATTCCTTCCGCATGACGATCGTTACTGTCCTTCCATTTCTTCAAACCACACATCGATTGAAGTGTCAATCTGGACCTACGGACACACTCTGCTACGACATCGGCCATTCATAAAATACCTCAACAACTTATCTCAGAGCAAGGAACTACATTTTCAATGACTTTCCCCTAACTGCATTCAGTTCTCATAAACACACGCTGTCATGTTTCGCAAAATTAGCAAAACCCATGAAATGAAAGCGACAATACGCCTTACATGCAAGAGCTCGGAACTCCCACACACACACCATAGTGCCAATAACTGCCCCATGGGAAATGTTAGCGAGCACCCACTAAGCAAAGCTAAAGGCTCATCAGCTGTTGTACGCAATCGGAATTTGCCGTTGTCGTACGCCGTCACAAGTGTGCATGAGCACGTTGATGATTACGCGGTCAGCAGCCAATACATAGTATTCCGAAGAATGTATGTATGCGAAGTCATGCGGGCCTTATGGCCGCCAATGCAGAATGGAATGGACAGGCAGTCAATTGTGGAATCTTGAAATGCTGCTGCACGCAGTGCGGCCCAACGACGCACATTCATCACGCATAAGCGACATTTAACGGTGCATGATTTCGTAAAATCGCAACGAACTCCATACGTTGGGTGTGCTAATGACGACGGCTAGGGTGCTGGCGATGTCGCTGCTGCCGTCGCTGTCGACGTTGCCGTTGCCTATGGAATTTCTGACTATGAATATGATGGGTCGCAGCGTGGAAATTGTGGACGTTAGACGGAAGCGAGCGGTAGCATGGCATGCACAGCCATCCGCTATTGACTCTTGACATGCAGGCCAAAAGCATTTCACGGTAAGCAGCTTACAAATTGTTGCGTTAATTGAGAGTGAACTGTTTGGCACAGGCGTACGGGTGAGAGTCGTTTGGAGCGGTGATGGATAATTGGAAGAGTAAAATGAAAGTGACCGTAAATCATACAGGAAGCACAGAAGGCAAGCTGGAAGCAAATATTGTACGCGGGTAGGTCGATAAGTTGGAGACTGATTGCATTGGACTTCTCGAAGGATATGTAGAATACTTTTTATAGCGGAAATCATACTTCTACACCGTAGAAATCTATAAGGTTACTGAAGCTCCAGAGGCTTCCTTTGCACAATTTTAATATAGACAAAATGGATCCCGCGATTTCCAACTTAATTTCATGAAGACAGCCCTAGGTTAGGTTAATATGGTAGGCAGTTTAGTCTTTTGCGATACCAGATTTAGTTTAGTTGTTAGATCTAAAAGCAGTACTGCGCTCGACGTGAATTTGAACAGACTCTGTGGCCTCACTATGGATACTTCCTCCTGTGTATCATACCGTGGGGAGTCCAGATGCTTACGCGTAGTCTTGCCAATGCGGGACAAGTACACAAGAGATGCTCCATTGTTTCCATGGTACCCTGCTCTAGACATTTCCTTCAGTGTTCTCGAACTGTCAGTCCCATTCCGCGGGAGTGTGACCAGTTAGTATTCCGATCATGCCCTTACAGTCTCTTCTATCGAATGCCGATAGGAATTTTGTGAATTTCCAATCTACCGTTTTGCACATGACTTTTGCAGTTTTGCACCCAAGTAGCTCATTTTATCGGGTTTTGATATTCTTTACTATGGTTCTTTCAAGAAGTATAGACAAAGCATGAGTTTTCCAATGTTGATCACGTTTTCGGTTGTTAGTCGTAACCCATTCTTGGCAATCTCGTCCATTATTTCATTACCCTCGATGCCCTTGTGGCCTGGCACCCAGTAGGAAACAAGTTGCTTACTTTTGGCTTTCCACCGCTGCTTCTCAAGACACTTCTGGCTGATACGAGGTTTCTGCTTCGATTGCTGCGCGGCCAGTTCCGCGGCTTTCGCAATAGCAAAAACCTCAGCTTAAAATACACTGCAGTAGTCCGGCAACTTGAGGACAATCCTAAGTCCAAATACAAAGTCTGTTTAATAAAATCCGCCTGGACAAGAGAGTGTCTATCGTTGGCATTCATTCCCAGAGACGACATTATCTAGAGAATTTACTTTGAAAATGGATGTAAAGACACACTGTGGCAAAAGTGAATGAGAGGACTCCATCCTTGAGGAACACCTTCATAAGAGCACAAGCAATGGTATACAGACGGCTCAAAAACGATAGAGGGAATTGGGGCTGGTATAGTGGGACCACGGACAGGCAATTTTCAAGTTGAAGTCTAGGCCATTAGTAAATGTCCTGAGATAATTCCAGAGAAGCACCATTTCAGAGTGCAAATTATCTTTCTCAGTAATAGTCAAGCGGATCTCGTTCTTTGAAGTCAAATCAACAATGATAATTCAGTAAATAAGAATGCTTGACAAGATTGCCGCTAAAATTTTATAGTTCTAGCATGGATCCCTGGGCACAAAGACAGGAAGGGAAATGAGCTAGCCGAATTCATGAAAAAAAAGCTGTGGCAACCAGTCCGATAGAATCGGAACGGTTCTTCGCTGTGGGCCCTAAACTTTATGAGACTACACACAGACACCAATTGCCTCGGCTTCGCCAGCTGAAGATGTTTCCATGAGAGTTCGATATAAAACGGTTCAAGACACTAATCCCTCTTAACAAAAACCAAATAAGGCAGCTTGTGAAATTGTATTGCTGGCTGCAGCGTCATCTGCTCAGATTAGAGTACTGCTTCATGAATTTGAGCCCCTTCTCTGACGTAAGTGCAGAGACACCAGACTACATACTCCAGGATTGCACCGCAATCGCAAGCAGAAGGTGACAGGTTATCGGAGAAAAAAGTTCGGATTTACACTTTTAGGTCAGGGACTTTACTAAACCTTCTTGACTTGACTAGATTTAACGAAGTCTTCTGATGACAGGTGAGAGCACAATAGATCACATTTTTAAGCTTGTCGATCTGAGGTCAATAATAGTACATAGAGTACTGCAGGAATTTCATGGATTATGTTAAGATTTTAAGGTTCTTTCTAACATAGGACCGACACAGAAGACTGACGTTGATCAATCTTTATGTAGGACCGTCGACATAAGCAACTCTTTGGAACGCTTCTCTATGAAATAACAATGCAAATGTTAGGCTTGGTAAAATGACCCATGTAAGTCATCGAGAACATCCTCTTTAGCTTAAAAAATTACACAACTTATATCATTAACGAAATTTTAGGGTTCCAGTATGCTAAGAAGGATACTTCGACTTGGTGGCGTTTTGGAAACCATCTTTCCAACCTTGTCAACCTAAAAAAAGCGCACTCTGTATTGTTTAAAATATCTTCTGTTAAGACATTACTGACCTAACCAATAATCCTCGTACACAAAAATCTGCCTACTAATGTCTGTGAGAACATAAAAAATATACTGTCCATCAACAAAAGTTGAAGCTTCTTCCGCCCATATTTGCCAAGTAAAATTTTTATACCTCCCGATGTGCTGCTGAAATAATACTTATTTTTATGTCTGTTGAGTGCTGGTTTATTGTCACTTTTTATTAGTATTAACTCAGCGCGAGATCCAATAAATGACAGTTACCCAATAAGTTCAAGAGGCAGCGCTGAAATGCAAAATAGTAATTTAAGAGTCTTAGCAAAGTCAATTGCCAGAAGTACAAATGATTTGATTGCCAAATTGCGAAGAGCAAAGATGTTGCCCTAAGATGACGTCGATACCGGCTTTCATGCAGCTCGTTCGGCAGTTAAAGCTTTAGCAACACTAATGGCAGATAATAAGGAATTTTGAAAGAAATGAGAGCAGGCCAGATGGTAAACGCGCGTACAAATAATTGTGCGCAAAAACAAATAAATAACTTTATTTTCGTTTTTCATTAAAATTTTAAACAAAGAACTCAAATTTGCATAAATATTTTATTGCGACCGGAAGCTAGGCAAAAATGGCAAACAAATATACTCGACGGTTACGCCGCCTCCACGAACAGAGCTCCAGAATTTTTTCCGCTTACAGAGCTAGCCAGTAGGAATAAATACTGGTTGAATTAAGTGCTGTTGTCCGTTTTATACTTACTACTATATAAATCGCTCAAACGTTATATAAATTCGTTCCGATAGCAAAGTGGTAATACTAGCACTAAACTCTTTGTAATCCGACTTGTTTGCGAAACCTTAACACAATTTCATCAGATTGGAAATAAGTTGATACTCCGAGGTCCTCTCGTCAATCAGAACATGTGTCGCTGCAAGATCCTTCTGAATGCAAGAGGTTCCCTGAACTTCTTCTTCTTCTTCTTTATTGGCCTAACACCGCTGACGCGGCTATAGCCAAGTTCACAACCGCGCGTCAGTCTTTCTTCCTTCATGCTGTTTGACGCCAATTGACGTTTCGAAGTGTATGCAGGTCTTTCTCCACCTGGTCTTTCCAACGAAGTAGTGGTCTTCCCTTTCTTCTGCATCCCTTGGCGGGTACTGCGTTGAATTGTTTACAACCATTCGAACGTCATACCGTAACTATATAAAATTAACTGTGATATTCGCCGTTACCAATGCGCAAAGGACCATAAATCTTCCGCAGAACCTTACTCTCGAAAACTCGTAACGTCGACTCATCAGATGTTGTCATCTCCATGCCGCTGCACCAAAGCAGGACAAGAATATGAGTGACTTATAAAGTTTGGTCTTTGTTCGTCGAGAGAGGATTTACTTCTCAATTGCCTACTCAGTCCGAAAAAGCATCTGCTGGCATGAGATATTCTGCGTTGGATTTCAAGGCTGACGTTGTGGCTGGTGTTAATGTTGTTTCCAGGATATACAAAATTATCTACAAGTTCGAAGTTATGACTGTCAACAGTGACTGTCACTGTCCGGCCTAGAGCGGGTAGAAGGACAGCGCCTAAAGATCGCAAATACTTGGGGTTTAAGTGTGGGGGTGGACATATGGATGGAAAAGCGGTGACAATGCTGCTTAAGGGCCGATTTTCACCGGTTCTTCCATCGATTGTCCAGGTGAAATCAGTGAAAGAATGTGTTTCACTCCACACTTGGCGAATGTGAAGGAGCGACTTCAGGCAACCGTAGGCAAAATAAGACGCATTTTGAGGTGTGATTGGGGTCTCGGACGTGGTGCTGTTCTCGCCATATATCTTGACTTGTCTGTGGCCTATGCCACTTATGGAGTCGCTGTATGATTGGAAGCAGCCACGACAGTCTTATGGTTCCAAAAACTCCTCTCAATTCAGCGTTGTATGATCCTTGCCTGTTTGTCTATATGTCGCATCATCTCAACGGATGCTATGCAGGTTCTGTTAGGGGCACTCACTCTTGACCTGATTGTCACACAGCATGCTGTTACATTAAGGTTAAGAAGGGGCTTGAGTGTGTCATTCCTGCGGAATTACTGGATTTCCGATAATGATGTGGAGAAAGAGGGATATCTAGGGAGCAGGAGGTTTCTAGATGATAGAATCAAGCGTAAGTAGCAAGAATGTTGGGACAAAGTACTAACGGCCGAGTAACTTATGAGCACATGGGACTTCTGGGTTTTTCGCGTTAACTATTTAACCCCTGAAGGCTTTTAGCTGGGAAGCAGGGTTAACTTTTATATGAGTGGTGTATGTACATATGTGATGTGTGTATGGGGTCCAACCCGTTCAGAGCTGTATGAAAGCTCAACTGGTAGTAGTTTCGGCTACGAGGTCTGACCGGAGACTTAATTCTGGTACCACGGGGAGCAGGAGCCCTTGGAGTTCGCTCCAACCTGCTTATCATACATTTATACCTCTTGTAATGAACGAAATTAAATTTCCAATGCGGTGATATCCCTCTTCTGTCCACAAAGTATATTCTACAATATCTTCAGATCACTCGGCTTGCTTTTCATACTAAAAGAGACCTAGATTTAGTTTCAGCCTTGCCTTGCAAACAAATTAGCGAGCTTGGCTATCAGAAAAATGTATGTATTCCATTCTGAAATAATACTTAATTACCGCTTGAAGAGCTGTGTGGTCATCCACTAGATTTCTTTGACAATACCATTACATACAACTTTTCCTTTTGGGTCACTTGCACGGCTCACGACGGACTGCAGCAATGCCATTTAGCGTCGTTATGGTAGGCTGATTCACTGATTCGTTGACTCGTTCACAAGCTCATTGCTTGCCGTCCTTTCTCATTTTTTTTAAGGTTGGGGTAAGCTTAACGCTTTTGTTGTTGTTGTTGCGTAGAAAACTTGTTGGCAGGATGAGTTTTAACAGCACCGGAATGAGCGCGCACAACAGCGGCATTGGCACAGGCAACTTTCCACTTCCTTTGACAAGACTTTTATTCCCAACTTAACCCGGGGAATGGGAACAGCAAGCGGGAGTGCCGCGGAATTTCACAAATTGCGTATACGCCCAGGCGGCCATGAAGGCGGGCAGGCAGGCAGAGTGCAGCTTAAATGGTCAAAGGCGTCGTGAGGGCAGCAACAACAACGGCAACAGAAACAACATAAATGAAAACAATAACAACAAAAACAGCAACTATAACATAAACTACAACAACAACAATAACAACTGCAAAGCAACAACAACAACAACAACTACAAAATTAAGAGCAGCAAAAATAAAGATTCTGTAAACAACAACAACAACAAAAAGTGGAAACAATAAAAACAAGAAGGGTTACAACAACAAAAACAAAATAGAGACCAACAAAAATAAAGATGATACCAAAAACAACAACAACAAAAAGTAGCAGCCATAACAACAACAACATGTACAACAACAAAAACTACGACAACAACAACAAATCTGGTAAAAACAACAAGAAAAATGCACCAACAACATTAAACAAGTTACAACAACTTCGAAGCACATAAATATTTTCGCTCAGACTCGTCTCAGCTGGCGAGTTGGTGTACGCTGCTGCCTGCAGGAGGCTGAAGGCCGGTCGCTGGATGATTACTGCTGCCTGTTGGCTCTGCTAAGTCCTTGGTTTTGGTAATATTTGGTCTAAGCGCTCACACATTCAGGCCGTTGGCCGCTTGCTGCTCTGCCTTTGCAACACAACAATGCATCGTTTGCCCATTTACGGTCGTCAGTGGCCCTTACTCCATTACAACAGTTGACATTTTGCTACTAAAGTCATAAAAGGCGCTGTCACTCTGGTTGTTAAATATTCTTAGGAGCACATTCAGCTAACGGATTCGTTGAAGCTGTTGAACATGCTTCGGTTTCGGCGTGTGTACTTATATTGAAAGCCGAATTTTATGTCATTTGCTGCCACTACTAGCTGCTGTTGTTGTTGTGAAATTTCATTCTGCGCACTTTTGGTTGATTTTTACTTAACATGCACACACGCACACCTTAACATTTTCTAGTATTTTGTATGAGCAAATATTTTCCACAACCCTGGTTATTCCATCTCCGCTCTGGTTATGGCCTCTTTTACAAGCATGGCGTGAAATTTGTTGTTAGCTATTCATATACATACATATAAATGTATGTGTGTTGTGTGTGTATGCAAAATATATGTCCGTTCTGGTTCAGCCGCTTTGTGTTGGTCTCTATGTGCCGCTGATGATGCTGGCTATCAGAGTGTAGCATTTATCGTTATCTCTTCCTTCCGACAGCGGCTCACACCAAATGCTGGGTGTAGCAACCGCGAATGCGAGCATATAACTAATGTTTTTACAAGCAAGCACAAACAGGCGAATAAAATAAGAAGGAACGTCAACTTCGGCTGCGCCAAAATGTTAATACCTTTCACAGTTGCATATCTTATAGCAGAAAAGAGTATAAAAGCAGCTTTATATTGATTTTGATCGATCAGTTTGTATGGCAGTTATATGCTATGATAGTCCGATCTGAACGATTTCTTCAGAGATTATAGTGCTGCTTTAGAAAATGTTCTAAACCAGATTTCTTGAAGATATCGTGTCAAATAAAAAAGTTTTCCATATAAGTACTTGATTTTGATTGGTCAGTTTGTATGGCAGCTATATGCTATAGAGAACCGATCTGAACGATTTATCCAGAGATTATAGTGCTGCTATAGAAAATGTTCTATGCCAGATTTCGTGAAGATATCTTGTCAAATAAAAAAATTTTCCATACAAGGACATCATTTTAATCAGTCAGTTTATAAAGCAGCTATATGCTATAGTGGCTCAATTTAAGTAATTTCATCAGAGGTTATAGTTCTGCTTTGGTCGATAGTCTGTGTCAGATTTCGAGAAGATCTCTTGACAAACAAAAAAGTTTTCCATACAAGTACTTGATTTTGTTCGATCAATTTGTATGGCAGCTATATACTATAGTAGTCCGATCTGAACGATTTCTTCAGAGATTATAGTGCTGCTTTAGAAAATGTTTTATGCCAGATTTCGTGAAGATATATTGTCAAATAATCGAGTCTTCCATACAAGAACTTGATTTCGATCAATCAGTTTGTATGGTAGCTATATGCTATAGTAGTCAAATCTAAATGATTTTTTCACAGATTATAGTGCTGCGTTAGAAAATATTCTGTGCCAGATTTTGTCAAGATATCTTGTAAAATAAAAAAGTTTTCCATACAAGGATTGGATATTGATCAACTGTGCAGGGTATAAAAATACAGATCCATAAAAATGTACTATATTATATATAAAGCAAAGTCGTTTTAACTAATGAATATCATATCAGCATAAACATATCTCCGCAAATGTATGTGTGTGTGTGTGACCATGCTATGTCATCCATGTGACATCCGTATTGCTTGAAATTTATTAGCCTCAACTAAAATGTGTCCGCTAGATTCATGCTTTGTCCTTCATTTTGCGCTATTTTACCGAAAAAAAATTGTCTGCTCGCTAGTTTTTGCTGTTGTTTTTTCAATTTACTTTCTGTTGTTTTTTATTGACGCGCTCTTTATGACCCTTTTCGTTATACGAGCGTGTGCTATTTTTTACTAGTTTATACTCACCGTTAAATTTTGTTATCTTACTCTTTCGTGAAAGACTCATGGCAGCATAGAAATCTCATTTAATTTTAATGTCGCGCGTATACTCGCTGCAGTACAGTTATCTTTTGTATGCACATGTTTTATTTAATAAATGTTTTTAGCAAGAAGTTATTACGGCACTTAATGTTTCAGACCTAACAAGTGCACAATAAGGGTCCAAAAAGGCATATTAATTGGGGTAATGGAAGTGGTCATGCATCCCAACTCGTTTATCACTGAGCAATATATGCCGTTGAGACAGCGTCTGGCATATATCCATAGATTAGAATTTACAAACTAACATTGACTTGACAGAAGTTTACTTCTAACTCAGTTTTAGTGAATGACGCCACTTTGATGAAAGTGTCCTTCAAACTCCGTTTTAATGAACTGCCTTAACTCAATCTTAAACTCGTCTTAAATCTATGATAACAGTTGATGGCACCGTCTTTTTTCGAGCAATTTATCTCCCTGGTCTATGATCGAAGTTAGTAAAACTGATATTGTTGGAAAACATATCTTTCAGAAGCTGTTGTTCGGCAGATTTTTTTACGAGTTCGCCTCGCCCTCGAGTTGTCAAAAAGTATTCTATTGTTTATATAAAATGGTTCGAAGCTTATCCTACCAAATTAGTATCCATGCAAGATTAACCAATCGCCAGACATACTTTATTCGACGTAAACAAAGAGCTGTCAAACAATACATATTTTCTTCTTCTTTGGTACTAAACCGTTGGTCAATCTGGGCCGAAAGCACGAAACTTCGCCAATTGCCTCTAACGATTGCGTCAGGCCAGCTTTACATCCTAAAGGCCGACAGGTCGCTTGCAGTTAGATACGTGGGCGCCCTGGCTTCCGTTGTCCACCCATGGGTTTCGAGTCAATGGAGTATTTCGCTGGAAAATCGTTTTCCATGCGAACGATATGGCCTAGCCAGCGCATTGAGGAAACAATATTTATACTCTCGCAACAAAGTTGCTAAGGAGAGTATTATAGTTTTGTTCACATAACGGTTGTTTGTAAGTCCTAAAACTAAAAGTCAGATATGGGGTTATATATACCAAAGTGATCAGGGTGACGAGTAGAGTTGAAATCCGGATGTCTGTCTGTCCGTCCATCCGTCTGTCCGTCTTTCCGTCCGTCCGTCCGTGCAAGCTGTAACTTGAGTAAAAATTGAGATATCATAATGAAAATTGATACAGGTATTTCTTGGCTCCATAAAAAGGTTAAGTTCCAAGATGGGCAAAATCGGCCCACTGCCACGCCCACAAAATGGCGGAAACCGAAAACCTATAAAGTGTTATAACTAAGCCATAAATAAAGATATTAAAGTGAAATTTGGCACAAACGATCACATTAGGGAGGGGCATATTTGGACGTAATTTTTTTGGAAAAGTGGGCGTGGCCCCGCCCCCTACTAAGTTTTTTGTACATATCTCGGAAACTACTATAGTTATTTCAACCAAACTCTATAGTGTTGTTTCCTTCAGGCATTTCCGTATACATTTCAATAATGGAAGAAATTGGATAACAACCACGCCCACCTCCCATACAAAGGCTATGTTGAAAATCACTAAAAGTGCGTTAACCGACTAACAAAAAACGCCAGAAACACTAAATTTTACGGAGGAAATGGCAGAAGCTGCACCCAGGCTTTTTTTTTTTTAATTGAAAATGGGCGTGGCGTCGCCCACTTATGGACGAAAAACCATATCTCAGGAACTACTCTACCGATTTCAATGAAATTCGGTATATAATATTTTCTTAACACCCTTATGACATGTACGAAATATTGGTGAAATCGGTTTACAACCACACCTTCTTCCAATATAACGCTATTTTGAATTCCATCTGATGCCTTCTCTGTATAATATATACATTAGGAACCAATGATGATAGCGGAATAAAACTTTACAGAAATACGGTATTTGAGCTGAGGTATCCCTTGTGGAAAAACTATAACTTTTCAAAGTCCCTGATATCGAACACGAATAACTCAGTGCCTAACCTAACCTAACCTAATTTTCACCGAAAATATCGGTAAATCTCTTAGAATTCAATTCTAATTAATTTTACAGCAAAATAAAAAAATATGTAAATGACGGATAATGAAATCTCGATTATCATTTTATCATGCGAGAGTACAAAATGTTCGGTGGCACCCGAACTTAGCTGTTCTTTACTTGTTTTAAATTAGTATGTTTTATTTATGCTACTTTCTTATATTTATACCAGCTTGTTATATGTATACCAGTCATTGCTTCGAATCACTATTCGCAACAATTTGTTCTATTGAATACATTTATACCACTTTATTATACTTATACCAGTTTCTCATATTTATACCAGTTCTTATTTCGATTCGCCACTTTCCGCGTTTCGGTGAATTGAATACATTTATACCAATCTGTTATATTTATGCCAGTCATGGCTTCGATTCATCATTCTCCGCGATTTCGTGAATTTAACAGAAGGTCCATGACTAGCTTTCTACCCTCCGACTTGAGCTCCTCTTATTAAGCAATCTTTAACAATATTCTATATATTATAGATATTTTCATAAAGACTCACGCCAAGTAAACCCAGCAGCCTCACTTTACGACCTTTAATTAAGCAGTTAAATGGTAGAACCGAGTACATTAAGCAAATTACTTCCCGTACGGATTCGTTACCTGTTTTTTTCTCGCCAAAATCGAAATGGTGCAATGCTGGCGTTTTCACTTCATTTGCGTATAAACCAATTTAAGTAAAACAAAGCACTGCAAATGGGGTTTGTGCCAAACCATGTACCGTATTTCGTTATATAGATGTACCGTTGTAGCTTTTGTAAATTTGTAACTGTGTCTGTTTATCCGTTATGAATTTGCCTGCCACGCTCAATGACCCCTTTAATTTTCTACAACCGTTTCGTTGTTACTTCGCTGCGCACAATATTTGTTTTGTTTTTATTGTATTTTTCTCTGCCTTTGCCTTTCTTTTTCTTTTCTATTGTTTTTGTTGTAATACTTTTAAGTGATACCCTAATTGGGCATTTCAACAAATGTTTGTATAATTTGTTTGCTCTTCATCTTCTCTACACACAGACGAAGGCCAACTCACCGCCCTAGCAGCGCAGCCGCCGCTCCACTTTTGTCCGTCTCATTTCCTCGCAATCGATTCGAACGCTTCGCCTCCATTTCTATATACATAACTGTGCATATTTTCGGTACTTTTACTTTTGCTTTGTTCTTCTTCCTCTTCTTTCTCGTTTTTGATTTTGTTCTTTTGATTTTTTTATTTGTCATAATTTCTCTTTCAATTCCCCGTCATTTTATATAGTGACCGAGTCGTGGCCCATTTACTCTTTGCCAAGTTCCGCCAATTCTTCTTCTTCCTGCTTCGTTTTCTTTTTTTTTTGTGTGTTTTTTGAGTCGTAACTTTTGTGACATCACAATGGCAATGTAAAACGATGGAAGGAAGCCACATTGCGCACAGTTACGGATTGTAAATGTAAAATGCGCAGCAACAACAATATGAAAAGCAACAGTACATTGCGCTGGTAACCCGTGGCTAGACCCGGAATGTTAGTTTTTTGCTTAATATTTTCGTTTACGAGTACTTTATTCAGGCTTTGGTAGCATGCTCTAAGGGGTAAAATAATTTGGTCCACTTTACGGTTGATTGAGACTCTTTAAAAATAACAGAGTTATACCAGTTGCTTGTTCGATTCATCACCCAAAATTATTGTTTAGAAACACGGAAGTTTTTCTCTTCTCTTCCGTGATCAGAATCCCTATTAAAAGGGTCAATTGAATCTAACTGAGCACTTCTTCTACAAATCTACTCAAGCCGGTGTTTCAAGTTCGTTTCTAGCCAGAATGTTCTGATGAATGCTTAATCTTCGCAGGCTTATAAGAATCATAGTTGCCGAAAACCAAGAAAATATGAGTGACCTTCACGTTCTAGTAATAATGACCCAATATGAGTTTCATGGAAAATTATGTCAATCCAAGGTCACATACTGGAATACCTAATGGATATTTTCAATATTGCCTCTCCTGTGACATAAAATGTACTTCGAATCATAGTAAAGCAGCCATATTCTGTTAAGAAACGTTACAGTAGACTGTAGCTCCTGACTACAGAACTGAACTGAACTAGAGTTTGCGAAAATAACTCTCCCCTGAAACGAAAATATTTGCAGCTATCTTGGTGGAACCAACAGTTTTCTTATGTTAAGATTATTTGACTTTACAATAGATAAACCAAGCCTCAATAAAGATATTAAAGCAAACCCCGAAAAACTAAGAAATCAGTTAACATTTTCCCTTGAACTTCATATGATCTGTGTCGCTTCTTACTGAAATTGTGTTAAGTTACGTTACAGAGCTCATTCAGTTTTAGCCGTCAAAAGGGATCTCATAGCTTAAAACACTGGTCCGTTGTGATATCTAAAACTCCTATATATTGATCATAAAGACCCGGCTAATATCAGTTTTTTGTACTTGAATGTTTTTACCAGACCTTCCTCCATAAAGCTTCCACAATTTGCATTCGATAAGATTTTTTGCCTTATTGAACAATGTTCAGTAATAACTTATATGATTGCGGAAAGATGAACCTTGTTAAAAGCAAGTAGAATTGAAAGCGAGAAGAGCTCACTTTTCTTAGACTAATTGAAATCCAACTAAACCTCCGCCTAGACATCTTACATCGAATATAATGGTTTCCGTAATTCAGGTTAGGCTAGGTTAGGTGGGCCAAAAGGATTTTAGCGCATATATCGATGGTGGTCCAGCACTGACCAAGTTCCCGCTAAGCCCAGCCATCTAGTAGTAGGAACAACAACCCGCTCCTATTCTACTGATAACGGTTCTAGGATGCATTTCCTTGCTAGCTTATCAGCTTTACAATTGCCTGCGATTCCATTCTGGCCTAAAGAGGCTCAATATTATTTATAACTCCTTGATCAATCCTAAACGCACTGTTAATGACTTCTAGGCGAGTATCACCTCCCTGCTATCTGAGTGTATGGTCACTTCTCTGAAGGAGGCTGCACTCAGAAAATCTACTGCTAACTTAAATGGCTAAAACCTCGGCTTGAAAAACATTTCCATAGTCGAGAAGTCTGAAGCTGAAGTTGATATTCCACTAGATCACTATGGTTGGAGTGGGCCTTAGTGCACCTCACATGCTCTCAAGTTTCTTTGCAAGTGTGGTCTTTACTAGAGCCCTCAACCACATAGAGATTCCATAGGCATAATGGGCTTGCCTATGGTGTCGTAGAGTCAAAGAACCACTTTTGTTGAGAGACCATACCTTTTGTCAATGGCTTCCCTACAGCAGTATAGAGCAATCGATGCTTTTTTTTGCTCTCTCTTCGATATTCGGCTTCCAAGAAAGCTTCCTATCTAGAATGCGCCTTAGATATTTCACTATATTTGCCGGTTGTAGATGAATGTCTCTTATTTACGGCAGCGGTGCCACTGGGATCTTTTAGTAAATAAAACCATCTTGGCTTTATGTGGGTTGATAGGTAGACCTCTTTCGCTGAGATACTCTTGCATCAAACCCACACACGGTACTCTTGAAGTTTTCTTTGACCATTAGTGCTACATCGTCTGCATAGGCAGTCACCCGGCAGCCATGAAAATCGAGTGTTTTAAATAGGTCGTTAACGACCAGGATCTTATAAGAGGAGAGAGAACGAAACTTTATGCGTTGCCATACTCACATTTCGCACGTGCTGCCCCATTCCGTTTCAATCATTCTGTCGCACAAAGGACTGAAAATTAGGTCTTTGAGGTTTGATTCAACCCCAAGATCGCCCAGAACAGTTACGACTGTTGCCAACTGGACGTTATTGAAAGCTCCCTCAATATCAAGAAAGGTCCCAACAGCGAATTCTTTAAGCCTAAAGGCTTCCTCAAGCCATGACACGATCGAATGCAGGGCAGTATCCACTGACCTGACTCTACAATAAGGATCCTGCGCTCCTGATAAATGCTCCCTCGGAATCTCTCATAAAAATTGAGATAAGAACGATTATGGATTTCTAACGGCACTTTCTTATCACAAATTGTTCCAGACATTACGTTGTATCTCTCACGCTATCTATTCAAACGTTTTCAAGAAACGCGCCCCAACGTTTCCGACCGAACCTAGCACATCCTTACACATTTTTTATAACTCCATATATTTATATATTTTATATATTTTTTGAACACCACATATATATTTATTACTACTTTTTATCATAGTTTCGCTTTTCACAGCATATTTCAGTTTTATTCATTCGCCGCTGCTACGCGCTTTCATATTTTTACAGTTTTTAGTGAAACTTTTTTCGCTTGGCCGTTCGTTGCTTTTGTAAAGCTTCGAATTCTCCGAAGTGATTATTTCGCAATTGTTGCCTTCAATTTGGACGGTTATTGTTGTTGTTTACGGTATTATACAATGGAAATTTTTATTCAAATTTAATTTGCGCACATAAAAGGTCCGACAAGTGAAAGCTACCGGCCACGGTCACGCCAGAGCCAGCCAAGCGGCAAGGACGTGGCGCTCGCAAATATCTGTCCCACACCAACACACACGCACACACATACGCCACGTCTATGCTCGCGTATCAGTTAAGTATGCGCTCAAACATCGCCTCGCAGTGGTCATTTAACGAATACTTTGGAGATTTCACCATATTGTTATTGTTATTGTCCGAGCTGTTGCGCCAGCTAGCGCTCGTTATGTGTGCTTTATTCGGCGACGACAACATTTGCGTTGCTGATTGCTGGTCACACTGATTCGCAAATTGCTGGTCGTTTAGTGCTGTTCTCCGGCGCGCTTCGGTAGTAACTTTGCAATTATATTACTTTGTGTACCGAAAATGTTTGCAGTTTTTAGTTTAAGCGATTTTGTGGGATAAATTTAGTTGGAAAAGGGGATCAGGATGTAGCCGAAATAGGGAGTAATGACCTCTTCATAAAACTTTTCCAGAGTGGAAAATTGTGAGAAAAATTTCTAAACGTGGGATTATCTTTTCAAATAGAGTGAGAGTAGTAATTGATTTGAGGAGTTTCATTGGATTAGCTCTTTTCAAAGAGAATTGGTAAAGCTAAACAAAACACTCACTCTTCTTTTTAAAATTACATAAACAAGTTTTCAAAATGGTACATGAAGATAATGGTAGAAGAGCCTCTAAATCGTCTGCCTTCGAAGGCAAGGCATTTATTCGCTTTTTATAAGCCCCTTCTCTGGTGGTATAAAAGCTCAAAAGTTCCATGAAAATGAAATTAATATACACTGCAAATCTGGACAGAAACAAATATTTCATTCGCAACGAGAATGAATGGTAAGGGATAGAGAAAAATATTGAGTTCGATCTCTAATATGTAGTAGAAGTAGCTTTGGTTAATACTAAGCTCTCACACTTATAAAAGGCGATTCAGCTTTCGTTTCGATTTTTCGTGGACCACCTTTTATCTTTTAATGCATTTCATATTAGTAGGAATTCATCTGCGACTTAAATGTCTGTACTGATGTAGACCAAGCCGTATATGTATTGCTTTTATTACAACCCCGCCTGTATTTCTAACTTGATGGCGAAGGAAAGCATCATTCGGAACAATTATTGAATTTAAGGAAAGGGAGTTCTTTCATACTTTTTATACTCTTGTATAACTCCCAGAGGTGATCAAGTGGTTAATGCCCAGAGCAAACTAAAATTATAGAGGGGACTATTCTCCAGCCTACTGAATGCCAGTGAAAGCATAACATCAGGAGATGGTAAGCCCGATTCCACAATCGATAACAATGCAGCAGACATTCCATTGCCCGGCCATGAAGAAGTTCGAATAGGAATTACCCAACTTGTAGTTCTTCAGCGGGGGCCAATGGATTGCCGGCCGAGCTATTCAAATACGGCGGTGAAGAACTGATAAGGAGCATGCACCAGTTTCTTTGTAGAATATGGTCGCCCAACGATTGGAATTTAAGGGTTATCTACCCAATCTACTCAATCTGAGCCAACTATCGTGGAATAAGCGTCCTGAACAACGCATATAAAGTTCTATCGAGCGTATTGTGTGAGAGATTCAAGCCAACCGTCAACAAACTGATTGAAACTTATCAGTTTGGCTTTAGACCAGTAAAATCTACAATTGACCAGATTTTCACTATGCGCCAAATAGAAGAAGACTAAACGACTATGTTAACTGACATTGAGCAACATCGAAAGCTCGGTCAAGATCGGGAAAGATCTCTCCGAGTCGTTCGATATCAAACAATGTTTTAGGCAAGACCACTCCCTTGTCGACTTCTTCAATCTACTGCTGGAGAAAATAATTCGAGCTGAAATGCTGAATCGAGAAGGAACAATTTTTTACTGGATAACATCTGATTATTCGACGTTCCCAGTTTTAGTGAGAAAGGCTCCGCTGAAAATTTATGGTCAACATTGGCAACCCCACATTCTATCTATGCCTTAGGTATTCTTGTAAGCCATGAAAGTTGTTATACCCTAATCAGGGTGTTTTAAGTTAACAGCAGTGGGCCGTATTTGTGTTTCCAGATGAACCGAGTTCAGCAAAAGCTGTTCACGCGCAAAGCATTTTCTAACAAATGGTTGACTGTTTTTTATACTTCTCGCAACAATCTTGCTAAAGAGAGTATTATAGTTTTGTTCACATAAGGGTTGTTTGTAAGTCCTAAAATTAAAAAAGTCAGATATAGGGTTATATATACCAAAGTGATCAGGGTGACGAGTAGAGTTGAAAGCCGGATGTCTGTCTGTCCGTCCGTCCGTGCAAGCTGTAACTTGAGTAAAAATTGAGATATCATGATGAAACTTGGTACACGTATTTCTTGGCTCCATAAGAAGGTTAAGTTCGAAGATGGGCAAAATCGGCCCACTGCCACGCCCACAAAATGCGGAAACCGAAAACCTATAAAGTGTCATAACTAAGCCATAAATAAAGATATTAAAGTGAAATTTGGCACAAAGGATAGCATTAGGGAGGGGCATATTTGGACGTAATTTTTTTGGAAAAGTGGGCGTAGCCCCACCCCCTACTAAGTTTTTTGTACATACCTCCAAAACTACTATAGCTATGTCAACCAAACTCTATAGAGTCATTTCCTTCAGGCATTTCCATATACAGTTCAAAAATGGAAGAAATCGGATAATAACCACGCCCACCTCCAATACAAAGGTTATGTTGAAAATCACTAAAAGTGTGTTAACCGACTAACAAAAAACGTCAGAAACACTAAATTTTACGGAAGAAATGGAAGAAAGAAGTTGCACCCAGGCTTTTTTTTAAAATTGAAAATGGGCGTGGCATTGCCCACTTATGGACGAAAAACCATATCTCAGGAACTACTCAACCGATTTCAATGAAATTCGGTGTATAATATTTTCTTAACACCCTGATTACATGTACGAAATATCGGTTCACAACCACGCCTTCTTCCAATATAACGCTCTTTTGAATTCCATCTGATGCCTTTTCTGTATAATATATACATTAGGAACCAATGATGATAACGGAATAAAACTTTACACAAACACGGTATTTGAGCTGAGGTATCCCTTGTGGAAAAATTGTCGTGATCGGACTATAACTTTTCAAGGTCCCTGATATCGAACACGAAGAACTCAGTGCCTAACCTAACCTAACCTAATTTTTCACCGAAAATATCGGTAAATCTCTCAGAATTTAATTCTAATTAATTTTACAGCAAAATAAAAAAATATGTAAATGACGGATAATGAAATCTCGATTATCACTTTATCATGCGAGAGTATAGAATGTTCGGTGACACCCGAACTTAGCCCTTCCTTACTTGTTTTTTAAACAACTCGATATACATATGTCAACCATACTAATAGAACAACGCAGAACAGTAAATTCCAAAGGGTACGCAATAAAATAATTTTTTTCAGTCATATATCAAGAAATCAGGAAAACCAACTGCCGAAGACGGTTCACTCTTCACCACGACAATGCGAGTACTCAACCATCGACAGAAAAAGCTGCATTTTTGAGCACTCAAAACGTCTATTTGATGAGTCATCCACCATAAAGTACTGAGTTGGCAAATAATGGCTTCTTTTTATTCCCGTTCGTAAAATATAAACTAAGAGATCAACCTTTTTGGACACCTAAAGAGGCGGTTTATGCGTTCAGAACGCATGTTTTGGAAACACCCCAATCAGAATGGCAAAAAATGCCATGCATGGAAAAGTGTATGCATCTTACTTCAGTCTCAATAGCTGCAGAATATGAACAGGTAGGAGCTGGGTTGGCTTCTTGCGGTTCACTGCTAGACTGTTAGGTCTCAGACCAGCTAAGCAAAGGTTGGTCAAGTACCAGCTGCTGTACAGCCGCAAAATCCTTCTGACCCAGGGTAAATAAAAAAGGTGTACGAAACTTTTTGTTCTCAGTAAGATTCCTTTCAATGATTGTAGCAGTTCTAACTGGATACTGTCAGATCGGGATTCATGCAGTAAGACTATACATTTTACCGGTTGCCAGATGCATTATCTGTTTGAAAGAATATGAGAAAAAATCATCTCAACACTAAATCCTCTCACTTTTAGACAGCCAAGTGAAATAACGGAAATAAATAGAAATAAAATGAATATGATTGCCGATAAATAGCTGATATCTAACAACAAGAGCTTTCCATATGGCTTCACAACGGACTGTACATTATAAGTGTGATACCCAGCTTTGCTGGGAGATCAGCCATCAAACGTAACTTAATAAAGATTTGTATCAAAATCGAGAATATTTTGAAAAACAGTAAAGCGATTTTCGATGATTAAAATTTCTTTTTGTTATCTAATTCCGAAATATGAAGGAAAGCGTACGTATAAGTCTTCCTTGGCATCGTACGTCGACGACCATGGCATCAATTAAAAGGAGTTTCGAAGAACAAGCATTTATTTTGTAGATATCTTACTGCTTGTAGGCAATGAAAGTTATATTGTCTATATATTTATATACATAAATATTGAGCAATCTCAACAAATTGTTTGAGGTTATGTCAGAAGTTGTACAATTTTCCAGCTAATTAACTCGCTTTAATTTCTGCTGATAGTTTTATTGCCTCATTTCTGTTACTTCCACGTTTCCAAGTTGCTATAATTGGTGCGCCTGAATTGTCACTTACACACATACATACATACAAACGTATGTATATAAAATATTAGCTTTTCTCTTTATAATAACAAGCGCACAGATGTAGCATTCATTAATTAAAATGTCCTTGCGCGACATATAGACTTACATAAATACATATACACACATACATACACGCGCACAAATAAGCGTATTTTATTTCTCGGCGCTTATATTTTATGAAATATTTTACAGGATTATCATAAAGAGGAGCTAAGGACATGGCCAAAGGAGCTGAAAGCGAAGAACGCTGGCAAATAAAATTGGCAACGACAGCTACGGCAGCGGCTCATTAAAAGTCAAGGACGCAGCATGAGGACGCAATGAGAGTTGAGAGTTGTCGCTGATTTCACAACCACACGCACACACGCAGGCTTATTTGCATGTACGTATGTGTATTTGAGGGTATTTACACATGTATGGTTTGCATGTTTCGCATGTACCGTTATGGCTGACATACATCATGCTGGCAATGCCAATACCAACAACAACAAAAAAAGCAGTAGAAATAACAAGAACAACAGTGAAACCAACATAAACAGTAGGAGTGACAACAACAACAAAATCTTCATCAACAACAACAACAAAACCAAAAACATCAGCAACAGCAACAATAACAGCAGCAGTGTCAAGCAATCACTCCAACTGTGCGTAAGCACGTTGCATATACAACTACAACAACCGCAACAACAACACGCGTATTAACTTCACAACATCAACAGCAAATGGATGGCCATTAAGAGGAGATTTCGCGACAAAGCGACCAACAAACTCGGCCACACATCATTCACATTGTCGCTAAATTGTTGTTGTAGACTAGTGTTGGTGTACGGCGAAGTTTAATGCGTGCAGTTGTCTTACAACAGCAACAAAAGCCATGTGTAGCGAAAGTTTATCCTTTGACCTACCACAATGCATAGTTGGCATGTCGTCGTCATCGCCGTCGTCGCCGTCGTTACCACTCCCATTTCGTCATTTCGTCGTATTTGTCTTCAAAACTATGATTGTTGCGGCTTCCGCCTTCAGAGCAGGCGCTACGGCTACCCTCTGTCACTGACTGACTGGCGCTTGCACAGTAACATTTATTGGCGCAGGTTTCGTTGGAAGCGCTTTGCAGACTCGTCGACTCGGCACAGCTGATTTGGTTCTGCACGACTTGCTGTGAAGCTTTCGGAGCGCCATTCAACGTGGGTGTGCTGAGAGCCGGCGAGTTGATGTGGTGGGTAAGTTAGAGAAGCACTGGTGGTGAAGTATGCATATGAGGGGAAAGAAGGGGAAATAGTTAAATTGTGGCAGTTGTTCCCAAACTTTTAGAGAGGTATGGATTTGACTCTGCCGATTTTTGATTATTTTTGGCAGAATTTAATACCCAAGACGGTTTCATAAATGGAGACTATATTGTAATTTCAAAAAAATTTTACCATCTGATAAACACCGGACTGGTCCATTTAAAATACGCGCGGTAACCGAATCTAAATTTTTTCCCCAAAATGGTACAACCAATTTCCAAAGGAATCACGGCTACGGAATCGTTTAAAATATTACCAAAGTTTGCCTCATGCAAGTCCTTCATTGGAGTATGAAGGCATGAGTAGAAGTTCACGAAGGTGAGGAAAATTCTCTGACGTAAATTCACTCGGGAGCGGCGAAGAACGATTCTTGGCTCAATTGACTCACGATATCCGGCTTTAGACCAAGTACCCTCTGGGTAGCCAAAAAATATCCGTTTGAAGGCGAGCTAAAGTGAGAAGAAGCCATCCCAACCGGGGCTTATAACAAGTCTATACACAATTGGATTAAACATTGCTTTACTTGCTGATAGTTAGTGTAGAATAAAATAAGCTTTGAGTCCGCTGACTGTGCGCTCAGGCCTAGTGAAAAGATGTCTAGACTCCTTTTCTTTAGCCTCGAGTTTATTTGGCTTCTAGTGGTTCACTGCTAGATTTTTGAGTCTCCGACCAGCTAAGCAACGGTTGGTCAAATACAAGCAGTCACAAAGTTCTTCTGACCCTAGATAAATAGTAAAAGGTCTAGGGAACTCTTTGTTCTCAGCAAGTTACCTTTCAATGGTTGCAGGAGTTCTAACTGGACACTGCCCAAACGGGATTTATGCAGTAAGATTAAACATCTTACCGCTTGCCAAATGTCAATGTGTTTGGAACAAGCTGAGTTAGAATCGTCTTAGCGCTCTCTTGTCTTGTCTTTGCGCTTTTGCTAGAAGGGAGCAAAAAAGTCTTGGATATCATACTTTTCGAACTAAGATTTCTCATTATTATTTAGAAGAGAGTAAATATAATACAAATTTATAAAAACCTTTTCCGAAAGTTATTTTAAATTTCTGTACCGATGAATCAAGCCTATGAATTTCCTTGAAAAGTTCTTGCTTTATAATCACGACTACCACTGCCGCCAAGGCATACATTTTGGCGAACAACCACTTCCACCGCATACTCAAACCATGTGGTATTATAGTCGAACTCCCAACACATACACAGGGTTCAACACTCATAGAGTGTGAACAAATTTCCCTTCTTTATAACAATTATTTTTATCCGCTCTTTAGGAAAAAAGTATTAAAATAGGTGTAAATTTTCGACGACTTGCGTTTAGCGACATCTTAAGGAAAACCGTCAACAAATAAGCTAATTATAACAGAAAAGACGTAGAAATTATTCGTTCTTACCATACAGATGTCGCCCAACTCCTTGTGGCAAATCCAGTAGAGATATGCAATGAATACAAGCGCATATAAATCGCCAAGAGCACCATGGTTGTAAATGCTGATATCTTAGACACAAACCAAAGTGATAAATATTTAATACACACACTAGATGGCGTTATCACAAAACTGGTTAGAATTATCATAGACACACTTCATTTTGGAAAAATATATTCTCGAAATCAAACACACACTGGATGGTGCTGTGGTTAGAGCAAATTGAAATCCACGTTTTCCCATTCTTTGGATTCGGAAAAGGTATGAAAAATGTACATTGCTAGTTTTATTAAGAGCCCAGAGGCAAGATTGTGCAATATACAAAAGATATTTGGTCTTAAGGCCAACGAAAGGTTCGAGTTGTCGATCATCAGAGAACTGCTAGAGAAGACTCATGAAGTTTTTTCGGATTGGCATTCTGCTTACCACGTAGGGGTGAGCTTATTATGCTTACAGTCTCCGAAGGTCAAATTGGTTTGAAAAGGATTATAATTACACATCGAAACAGTATCAATACATAGCTACACCATAAAAACAGTTTGAAAAGCAGGAAGACGAGTTAATCAACTGAATTCGTGACCTTAACCGAGCATTAGGCGAACAGCTGATACGAGTTTGAAGCTTTCAAAAGACCTGGTGATTAATACAGCCTGGCTAGAACACCTGTTGGAAGTGGCGGCACAGAGCACATATACTAGTATACTTTTAGAAGTAAATAAACAGACCCAAAAAACTTGAGAGAAAGAAAGCCGGAACAAAACAAAAAATCAACCCTTAGTTTACACCCACTTGTTACCGTTACACAGACAGCAACCACTTGTAGTGTTTCGTATTTGGACTGCAAGGGTTCGACCAAAAGCGATTTAGCAGCTCCCTAGCAACGGTACCAGCGCTGTCAAGACAAATGTAACCACAACAGAAAAAGCATTTTGAAGAAATTTTCACAAATTGCACAACGAAGTTCATAAGAATCGAAATCAAATATATTTAACAGTTTAAATTTTCATTGAAAATGCAATTAAAATATTTGAGAACTCTGCTAGACGGGCAGGTGAGTACGGAGTTCAATATTCACATATAGTTTGTCATGTAAAGACTGCATTGCATATCCCTAGGAGCAACTGAACCGTATTGCTGGTCTGGCGTGGTCACCGAATCACCAAAAGCTGGCCATCGCCACTGCAGACCGTCACATACTACTCTTCGACGATGCCGGTGAGCGACGCGATAAATTCTCAACGAAACCATCGAACCCGGCAAACGGCAAGAACTCTTATGTTATACGCGGTCTCGCCTTCAGTCCGGACTCCACCAAGCTGGCTGTGGGTCAGAGTGATAACATCGTCTATGTGTATAAGTTGGGTGAATCGTGGAATGATAAGAAAGTGATTTGCAATAAATTTCCACAAGCGAGTGCGGTCACCGCTTTAATTTGGTTGTCCACAGGCGCTATCATTGCAGGTGGGTGCATTTAGACTTTATTTTATATTGGATGAAGAATCGAAAGCCGGAGGGCGGGACTTTAATCCGCTAAACCTAACCTATTCCTATCTCATGTCTCTCCCACGGGACTACTGGACAAAGTATTACTTCCAGGTTCCGGGTTGACTTATACATATATATACTTACGCATTTGTCAGTATGTAAGACACAGTGACTTCTTCTGCCGGAAAGCTTAGTGATTTTGAATGAAAATTTAGAAAGAATGGGGAAGATAGTGAATATATTAGAAACGGACGAGTGAGTTCTGGAGACCAGAAAATCCCAACGGAGTTACCTTACAGCGATTTTATTTTCGGCATGATTTTCATTGGAATTCGTAATAGACTTCCGACTAGCCTTTTAAGATCTCAAGATCTCGTATCATCATTGCTGAAGTCTTACTTTTTTGTGTCGGAGAAATAAAAAGTATAGTTTACAGTTTTTCGGATATTGATCTCAAACACACCATGGTTATATTTATAATTTTTGACATCTTTAGGAAGTTTCTTGAAAGAATCCGACTTGATCCCTTATAATCATATCTTACCTCGTCAAGTCAGACTTCGAATCAATAATCAAGGTTGTAAGGCCGTATTGCTATTGTAGAGCGAACTTTAGTCAACAGAATTCCATATTAAAGCCAGCAACAACGGGGACTAAACTTAGCATTTAAACAGGAACGATCCAAAACTGCATTAAGACGTCAGAAATCATTTAAGCAGTTTCCCCTAAGTCCCCCTTCTATGTGTGATCTCTTAATAAGGATATCTATTAGTTCAATACACAACAAAAACTTAACTCCCTCATCTTCCTAGGACTCGACGATGGCAAAGTACGTGCGCTCCATTGCAAAAGCAATAAGTCGCAGAGTTTATACGCAGCCGATAGCATCTGCATTTCGTTGGCGTCCAACACCAAAGGCACTGGCTTTCTGTCTGGTCACAATGACGGCACAATAATACGTTTTTTCATCACCGAAGATGCGAATGAGTCGTCGGGACGTTTAGTACAACATCCAGTGCCACCATTTGCTTTGGCTTGGCCGCAGGGGGGCTTCTGCGCTGGCGGTTGTGATCAGAAAATCATATTCTACGATACTGTGGTAAGCCTTTCGCGAAAGCTGTCAAAACTGTAATAATATAACTCTGAAATTTCGTGTCTACTTACAGGGACGTCCGGTACGCACCTTCGATTATTCGCGTAACGATCGTGAGATCACTGTTGCCGCCGCAAGTCCCAACGGTCAAGCTGTAGCATTTGGCAGCTATGACAAGATACGCATTTTCACATGGAGTCCACGTTTAGCTGATTGGAATGAGAGCGCAACGAAAGAGATAAATCATTTCTATACCGTAACCTGTGTGCAGTGGCGTCGTGATGGCGCGCGGTGAGTGTGGTGAAAAACTTAATTCTTTGAATTTTATTATTCTCCTTCCCCTTTTTCTAAAGCTTGGCAATCGCCTCGGTGACTGGTGCCGTTATACTCTTTGAATCGGTGCTGAAACGCACCATTTGGCAAGACAAATTTGAATTGATCTTCGTCGCGCCCAGCCAGCTGTTAGTGAAGTCGCTACAAGAACCGGCCGAACAGATGACTATTGAATCCCAGCTCGGGCTGGAAATCGACGATGTACGCATAATGGGTAAAGACAATTACTTGGTTGCACGCACGGAAGACTCTATGATTTTGTGTGATCTCACGCGCAATCTGGTCAGCGAAGTACCATGGTCTACATCGGGTCGGCACGAACGTTTCTATTTCGAAAACCCGAATGTTTGTTTGATTTTCAATGTGGGCGAACTTAGTCTTGTCGAGTATGGTGAAAGTACGATCTTGGGTTCTGTGCGCACAGAGTTTGTGAATCCACATGTTATCTCGGTGCGCTTGAATGAGCGTGGCAACACGAAGTAAGCACGACTTTTGTTAAAAAGAAAATTTGAAATATAAATACCCGACTCTTGGACTTCTAGGAATAACAAAAAACTGGCGTTCCTCCTCGACGCCAAAACCATATGCATAGTGGACCTAATAAACCAAGTTATCATTGGACAGGTGAACCACGAGACGAAAATCGATTGGATCGAACTGAGTGAGACAGCTCATAAACTGCTCTTTCGCGATAAGAAACTCAGGTATTTAGCATGTAGACTTTAAAGAGCTGCCTTAAATTGTCTAGCTCCACACTTTAGATTAGTCTTGATCGACATATACACCGGCAAGAAGCAAACTCTACTCTCGAACATCTCATTCGTTCAATGGGTGCCACAAAGCGACGTTGTTGTAGCACAAAACAATAACAATTTAGCTGTCTGGTATAATATAGACTTGCCCGAACATGTGACGCTAATGGCTATCAGAGGAGATGTCATGGAAGTGTCACGCGACTCGGTATGCACCAAATTTAGTTCTTTAATTAAGCACGAACTTATACTTTCTTTACAAAAATTAGGGTCGTACGATGGTCCGCTCGCAGGAGGGTCCAGCAGAGCACACTTATCAACTGGATGAAGGTTTGGTTGAGTTCGGCACCGCCGTAAACGACAGTGACTTTGGACGCGCTATACATTTTCTGGAGACGCTAGGCGACAAACCCGCTGCCAAAGCCATGTGGCACAATCTTGCAGTCATTTCGATTGAAGATGGCAATCTTCGGGTGGCGCAACGTTGCTACGCCGCACTGGGTAATGTCTCAAAGGCATACTATTTGAATGAAATGATAGAAGAGGCTGATAAATTTGAGGAATCTACGGGCACACCAGGTATTATGTGTCCTCAGGTGCGCGCTAAACTTGCGCTCTTGAGTTCCGATCTACGCACGGCGGAGCGTATTTATCTCGAGCAAGGTGACATCGAAACGGCTTTGGAAATGTATAAGAAACTGCGTATGTGGGATGAGGCGGTCAGCTTGGCTGAGCGACGCGGTTACGGTGGTCTACAGCTTTTGAAAGAACAACAAATGGAATTTCTTTTATCTACCGGGCAGGAAGAGAAAGCCGGACAAGTGTTGGAAGAACAAGAGGAGCCGGAGAAGGCCTTAAATTTATATTTGAAGGCTAGCAAGCCGGCGCGTGCGGCACGCTTGGCCATGAAAACTCCACATCTTATGGACGATCAGCAATTGATGCTAAAAATCACAGAAGGACTAGTAAATTGTGGTAAGTTATCAGTGATATGACTTCACTATTTGATAAGTAAACTGGAGAGAGAATCAAAAATTATTGCAATGCAGGGTTTGGCTACTTAACTTGAGCTCTCCTGATCTTTTTAGAGTGATCTCTCACTTTTGCAATTGTATCCTTCGGCTTTCATTTATTCTTTTTCTTATCTAACCCACAAAATTTCACACGAAACATCCTCAGAACTCTACGAGATGGCTGGCGACATTGCACTGAAACTCTCACGTCCCGAAGCTGCCCTCGGTTTGTATCGAAAAGGTGGTACTTATGCTCGAGCTCTGGATTTGGCGCGTGAAGTCGCACCAGACGATGTAACAAGCCTAGAGGAGGAGTGGGGCGATTGGTTGGTGGCACGCAAACAGTTGGACGCCTCTATCAATCACTACATCGAAGCTGGTGCCACACAAAAGGCACTCGAAGCTGCTGTCGGCGCCAAGCAATGGCGGAAAGCGGTGCAAATCGCTAAGGTGCTCGACGAACCAGCCGAAATTCAACGTTATGCACTAGATCTCTCCAAGCATTTGGCCTTTGCTGGCGATGTTGATGGCGCTGAAGACCTGCTCGTACGCGCTAACATGTATAAGGAGGCCATCGAGCTGCTCAATCGTCACGGTAAGTGGGAACGCGCGTATGCGATTGGTGAGAAATATCTGCAAGCTGAGGAGATGCGTGACTTGTTTGTCAATTTGGCGGCAGGGTTGGAGGAACAAGGTAATTTCCGATGTGCTAACGGTTTTAGCTAAAAACAATTTAAAATTTGTATTATTTTAGGTAAGTATCGCGATGCGGAGAAGGTTTTATTGGCAGTGTCCGAACCGGATTTGGCGATTGCAATGTACAAACGTCGCGAACTCTATGACTCCATGATACGACTAGTGGAGCGTTTTCACCAAGATCTCTTGGATACAACTCACCTACATTTGGCTAGACAACTTGAGTCGAAGGGCAAATTTAAAATTGCCGAAGTGCATTTCATCGCTTCGGGCGATTGGAAGTCGGCTGTCCATATGTATTGTTCGTCTGGTCGCTGGGAAGATGGCTATCGTGTCGCTAAGCAGAAAGGTACTGAGGGCGCAAGTAATCAGGTCGCCTACATGTGGGCAA
Organism: Bactrocera dorsalis; assembly: GCF_023373825.1. Lineage (NCBI taxonomy): Eukaryota > Metazoa > Arthropoda > Insecta > Diptera > Tephritidae > Bactrocera > Bactrocera dorsalis. Next base: position 21,167,159 of record NC_064307.1, on the reverse strand, counting down.
AGTCCATGCCGATAGAAAGCGCTGTGCGTTTGCTTACCAAACTCGGTTTACTAGACACGGCGGTGGGTTTCGCCTGCGATTCTGGACAATTCGACTTCGCGATGGATCTTTGTCGCTTAGCCGGTAAATCCACCGATGAGGTGCACTTGAAAATCGCCCTGTCTTTGGAAGATGAAGGCAAATTCGAGGAGGCCGAAGCGGAGTTCATCAAAGCTAATAAGCCCAAAGAGGCCATACTGATGTACACGCATGCGGGCGATTGGAAGGCAGCACTCAATGTAGCCGAGTCACATCTGCCGGAGGCGGTTAATGAAATTTTAATCGGGCAGGCATCGGCTGCTTTGGACACGCGCAACTATCCCGACTACGAAGCGCTGCTACTGCGCGCACAACGTCCGGATATGATAATCGATCATTATAAGAACGAAGGCATGTTCGACGAGGCGCTACGCATAGCCGAGGAGCACTATCCATCGGCCATGAATGATTTGCGGCGTCTACAGGCACAAGAACAGCGTCGTAACAACGAACAAAATGATGCTTCGCGTTCTTATCTGCAGAAAGCCGCTGAGTTCGCGAAGCGTGAGGAGTTTCGTAAAGCCGCTGAGTGTCTAATGCAAATAGACGCCACAAATACAGACGATGCGACTACTGTGGAGCGTGCTCTAGTTAGAGCTGCGGAAATCTGCAATCAATTCTTGGAGGGTAAGGACGCTGTCGACGTGGCAACTCAATTGGGGCCGCGTCTTTTACAAATCAAACAAATCGGTCCAGCTGCGCAACTGTATTTGGCGGCAGATATGCCCAAAGATGCTGTCGAAGTTTTCATACGTGCCGAACAATGGTCGAAGGCCAGGCGACTGGCGAAGGAATTGGATCCCGAACTAATGACTTACGTCGAGCAGCAGCAGAAGTCACGTCTCAAAACCGAAGGCAACGTCGAACAATTGGCGGATATCGGTGAGTATATCCGCTGCGAACTTTAAATATAAAATCTTTCTTAATTGTCACATCATCCAGACATCATGAGCGCTTTGGACATGCTCGCTGAGCAGGGTCAGTGGTTGCGCTGCCTCGATAAGGCCAAACAAATCAATGCAGCAGTCTTACAAAAATATGTGGCGCTCTATGCCGCACAGCTTATACGCGAAGGTGATTGTTTGACCGCCTTGAGTCTCTATTTGACTTATGGCGCACCGCCTTTGGAGGCAAATTTCAATATCTACACGCGCATAGCAATGGATTGCTTTGCTCTGCGCGAGGAACAGGCCAAGGATGATCAGTGGCGTAACTTACGCGACTTTCTCTACAAACTGACAAAGTCTCTACAGTCATCGGAGCATGCGCAAACACAGATCGCTAAAAACGTCGATAAGTTCTTGCTGATTAGTCATTACTATGCAGTACGTTCTGCTTGTAGACCGGTCCAGTCGTTGCATCCGATTGCTGCGCGTATTTCGATTGCTTTGTTGCGCTACACCGATATCATACCGGTGGATAAGGGTTTCTATGAGGCAGGCATAGATCTGCGTAATGCTGGTCGTGAAGCTGAAGCTTTTGTTATGCTCAATCACTACTTGGATGTGTGTGAAGCTATTGAAGAGGGTTCCGGACATCTTGTGGATCACTCCGATTTGGCGACAACAGATTTTCCAAGCTCAGTACCATTGCCGGAGGACTTGCATCTGAAGAACGATCCCAATTTGCATGAGGAGGTGCGCGAATGGGTGCTGGCTATAAGTATGGATCAACAAGTTGATCAGGTAAGTCATTTTTTGTCTCTTTCTGGGGAAATAATTTTATTTGTTTTATACTTTTGTTGCTTTTTTAAAAAAAATATGTATTTAAGCGATGTTATTTTTCCGCAAAAAGAAGGGTGTTATAACTTTGGTGTAGCCCAAGTGTCTTTGCTTGTTCTTTATTCTAAAATTGTGCTTTACGCTCATCCTCACAATTTTGGAAACCACCCTACTTATTTAAAATAAAACGAGTTTTCCTATATTCTGCGCTCACCAAAACCAAGGTGCTGCCCACCGATGATCGTGGTCTATATGAGTCAGCCTTGGGTTCGGACGAACAACCGTGCATATTAAGTGCTTATCCAGTACGTGGACGTCAACCAGTTACTTTTCAATCGTCCAGTCGTCAAGCTAATCGTGATGTGTGGAGCAAATTTACCGTTGCACTCAAAATGTCGCCCGGCAGTAAGGTTGCTGATATAATTGCGTTCGTTGAGAAGTGGAATGGACAGGCTAACGCGGCAATGCACTAAGGTGTTATTGTTGTAAACAATTTTCAGAAGTTTTGGGTACTAGAAATACCCCTATATTATTAAAATATTATTCTGCACCTTATACATATTGTATAAAAATAAGTTAAAGCACAGCACAACAAAAACATAAATGAAATAAATTTGCTTTCAAATCAAACTTATATATTTGTATATGTACGTACATATGTACTTGTTTGTATGCATATTTCAGCATATCAAGCGAGTTTTATTCCAAAAGCTTTATTCGCTAATAATTGAGAAATTTTATTGGAAACTTTACAACAATTTGTTGTTTCTAGGATATTTCTTTTTATATAATTTTTGGTCTAAATATGTATAATTTAAGTGATTTTTATGTAGTTACCAGTTGAATAATTAAATTTGCATAACATTTAAGGAAACAATTTAAATTATAATAATTATTAATGTATATTGAAGAGATCGCCGGCTGAAGGTAGTGGCGCCAAGCCACCAGTGACATCCGGTAACTGCGTTAGATCTGGCAAATTTGATAGATGATCGCGAATTTCCTTTTGTACGGCAACCATTCGATTGAGCTTTTGTTTATATTCCTGAAAAACAGAAAAAAATTTCATAAAATTCTGTGGCCCACATTTATTTATAATGATAGTGTTTTAAAACCCCTATAAAATCAATTATTTGCGGCATGCAGGAAATTCAGAACGTTATTTGATATTCATTGAGGTTATTTATGCCCAAATAATAAACACAAATAAAAACTAAAATCCTGGTCTACGTAATCGTCCGTTCCGGATTTTTTATCCGGTCAAGGACGGTCAACTCGGCAGAATTTTTATCGTTATAAACCACACCGACACTGTTTAAGATTTTTCAATCATCAACATAAAAGTTTTGCTGTTGTTATTGTCGTAGCAATACAGAATATTACTTCATAAAAAGTTTCCGCGACAGTGGAGTCTACGCAACATTACAAGTTTACGTAGACGGAACGAATCAGGCCACGGCTGTCAACTAAGTCACTATAATACATAAACAGGAATGTTCAGTCTTGACACCTTTTATAAAATATAATAGGTTTTTTTTATATTTTAATCCACACATAACCACACAATATCTTCACATCTTCTTTAGATTTTTTTTTTGTTTTTCAAAATATAACATACTTATTTATTATATTTTAAACCACTATAATTCATACACAAACTCAATAAGTTCACTACTTCCATAGACACTTTTATCAAAACAACACAATTATCCGATTTTTCATTTAACACACCTCTAGACGTTTTTCAGCTTGAACTAAAAGTTCTTTTTGCTCAGCTTGGAAATCTCGCAACATAGAAGCTAACTTTGTACGCTCCTCCATTTCAGCAGCGAGGCGTGTGTTATACTCATTCAGCAACTGTACAGCTTCATTAACCTGCGACAAAAGACAACACATTAACACTTTAATTATTAAATAATTTGAAATCTTTAAACTTACCTGTTTAGCCAATGCCTTAGCTGCATCCTTATCTTCCAGTTTACTTAGACAACTGATCTCAGATATTTCGGGTGGCAAGTTGGCAATACGTTCGCGTACTACGGCATCACTTGAAGCGGAATTTTCAATATTCGCCAAAGCTTTGATCAAATCTTCCGGCTCTGGTGGTTCACCTAGTGGCAAATATGGACTCAAATGTTCAGCATCACCATTTTGACCAGTACTTGGTTTTTCTTCAGCAGCCGTAGATGGTCGCGAACGTTTCACTTTTGCTGTTTTACTTTCATCATGCTTACGCTTTTCACGCTTTTCAGACTTTTCTTTTGTGGCACTACCATGACTACCGTTTGTGTTTGGTTCAGTGGCAGCGGTAGCACTACTGCTGCCGCTGCTACTGGCTGCTGCTGCATTATTATTATCTTTATGATCTTTATTTAAACGTGCACGATATTCTGTAATTTGTTTTGTGTCGTAGACACCACGCTCCTCCCAAATATTCAAAATACGTCCAAGACTACCGAACAGCTTATCCGATGTACAGGATTCACCGATGTGTTGAAAAACTTTGGGTAATATTTGTGCGAATTCTTTACCATATTCAGGACCTTTTTTCTTGCTATTTTGTATGACATCATTGGCCAGATACATGAATGTCAACTTTTTGCCCTCCGAAACCGCTGTGGAAATTTTTAATTACAATTAGAATGTAAATAACACTGTTATCAGTTAGCTATATCTTACCAGTTTGTAGCTCTTTCAGCCAAGTTTTCACAATTGACGCATGGTGTTTGCGATGATGTATTAACCACAGCGATAGCGTCTGTATACTTTGCTGACTAGAATTCAATTCACCCAGCTTTTTTAGAAGCGCCGTTTCAGAAAACGCGGACATTTTACCCGATATTTTCTGCTAAATCTACAAATATTTTCGACCGTCACTTTTTACGTGAATGCAAATAACAAAATCATGTCTTGTTTGCCGTGAATGCAGATTTGACGTCTGTCAGTTTTCGTATTTACGAATGATATAAAGCAGAAATGTGATAATGACATTGCCAATTGTGGTTGAGTAAGTTCAATATTATTGCACAATATTTTCCTTTTGCAATGCGTTAAAAACGGTTAAAATGTGTTTTATATTTGAAAACAATATTGAAATTTAAATATTTGAATTGATTTAACTAGACAAGCACTGTTGTCTTCTTACAATTAAGCTGGAAGAAAACATGACATAACTAGATTAAAAATATTGCGCGCAATACTCTGCCAAGTTGGTTGCTTGTTTTAATAATGGCTGACTGCCGACATTTTTTCTTCCATTTGCAAATTTAATTCACATTTGAGAGGGTTCGACAAAATGATATTTTCAAAAACAAGGTGATTTTTATGCGAAAATTAATATATTCTGTTGTTTTAAGCAGAACATCACTCATAATTTAGAAAAATGTTTAATTTCGACAGCATATTCTTATTTAAGTATTCTCAATATATGAAAATGGATCTTCGCCAAAGCAAATGTGTACATGAACTCATAAAAACTTACAAATGTACGAACTTTGTAGAACTTTCCACGGATTTTTCAGTACTAGCTAACTTGTTAATAGTATTTGGTGTGTTAGAAACCTGGGTATTTCCGGCGACGTAAACTATGGTGCGAATGCGGAAGTTACGGTTGCTGTTGTTGTAGGGTTTTAAAATAACATCCTTTGGCCGGATGAAATACGTGTCAATAATAGTAACATAAAACCAGAATAGAATGGAAGTGTCGATTGTTGCTTGATATGTATGCTTGGTAAGACTTATGTATTTTGTTTAATGTTTGTGTAAAATAATATTTTTAATTTAATATGTTGACAACTCAACGGAAATATAGCTGATAAGCAATATAGGCAAAGAAGCGATAGAAAAAACATTAATGGATGTGCAATACAACGCATTAGCGGATATGAATATGAATTTATCACATGCCGATTTGACTTCCACTTATACAGGTAAGCATCAAATGCCCATTTTTTGGCATATTGAGGTTAATTTGAAAATATATGTATGTATTTTGAACTATTTGGAGAATTGGCAAATAGTTTGAGGCAATGCTGCCAAGTTGACAATCCTGGCTGAAAATAAATCCATATCCACTAACAAAACTTTGGTTTGCTACAATGACGTTGAGCAAACCAGTTGCTGCTACAAAGCCTCTTCGACTTGGTTATTATGTTTTTAAACAGAAAAAGGGTGAGTTGTAATTCCTTCAAATACAGTCGATATGGATCTAATAGTGGTGGTGTCCATTTGTTGGCTTTAAGCGACCGCGTTTTGGAAAATTATTTTACGGAAATGAATAACAGTTGATATAGTTTAAATATATATTCATTCTTAAGATTTTTACTTCACAGACAAGTAAATTGAATAATTAAACTAATTACAAATTATTTAACGGAAATGAATAATAGTTGAAATGATTTAAATAATCACTCATTCTTAAGATTTTAACTTCACAGACAATTTAACTGATTAATTAATATTTCATATAAACCCTTTAAATATAATTTTCAAATCTAATAATAGAAAGACAGTTCCCAGAGTATTTCTACAGTAGTACTTAGCAATAAGCATATAGTTTAAAGTATTAACTATTGCGAGGATACTTGATTAACCACTAATTACATTTAAATAATCACACTTAATGCAATTCAAAAGTCGCTGTCACTCTCACCTGCAACTGAATACATTGTATGTATGTAAATACATTTCTTAACGTCTTATCAATTTCTTTCAAAGTTTATTTCATGCCAACTTCGTTAAGTAAATGCTCTTCACGTGTACCTAATCAAATCAAAAGAAATGCTCACTTTTAACTGATAACGCCCGAGACAGGTGTTTGAGAACTTCACCTGCAGCTAAAGAGTCTTCGCCGCATTCAGTGTCTCCTCGAACCCAGAATGTTACGGTACGCGAATAAGTCGTCGGTGCGGGCCTTGTGAATTAATTTCTGAATCAAGGTGTAGCGGTGGGGTTTCGCTTAGCGTTTGTTTTTGTTTGTATTTTATTTATTTATTTTTTTTTGTGGTCTTGACAAGTGAAGTGCTATTTTTTGAAAAGTTAGTGCCGCTTATCAGCTAGCCGTGTGAGTAATTTGCGATACAAATTATTGAATGATTGATATTGTGGGATCGTGCCGTGGTTGGTTTACTCAGTCAATTCGCATATTTCACACGGGATTAAATGCTCTATAAGAGTAGCAATTGAACATCGATTTAACGTGTGTAAAAATATATTAAAAATACAGAAATAATTACAAGTGATTGTTGAGCATCTTCAACATTTAATGAAATAACATGAAAAATGTTAATGAAAGTGTGGACTGATAACTAATAATTTTTAATCGCTCTGTGTGCCAAGTAAATTCTTTTTATTCAAAAAAAAATTAAAACAAAACTATAAATTGTGTTAAAAGTATAAAAATATTATTTCACAATAGTGATTTCTTTGTGAAAAACAGAAAAAGGTAATAATATCAGTGAAAATGTAACGTCATCATAATGCTTGGCTGCTCTCATTCAATTTGTATCTGATAATTGGTAAATTTCTGGTTGACGTAACGTTTACAATTAAATTGATAAGGAGCGAAAGTGTTTGCATATCTTTCATACCTGTATATTGGTGACAATTTAATCGTGTATAAGAAAATTGCCTGTATAATATACTTAAGTGTACTTATATATTGATATGTAATAGATATACATATTCACCTGTTTACGCTTGAACACAGCTTGCGGAAATATTTCGATTTATTTTTTTCAAATTGGCGGCAAATAGTTTCGGTTTGTAGTTGATTTAAAGGGTTTAGCTCTTTAAAGTTCTGGTGTTGTTATGTGCACTGTTGCGTTGTATGTTGTTGTTCAGTTTTGTATTATAATAGCTATATGCTAAAGTGATCTGATATCGTTTCGCTTTTTAGTGAGAAAAAAATGTCTGAGGGACTAATTAGTGTCTATGCCCTGGACAAGTGTGTTAATAATGAGTAATTAAATTACATAAAGTAAGCAAGGAATCTCCATCAACCAATTCAGAAGATATTATTGTGACAATATTGCACTGTTTTTTTTTTTTTATTTTGAAAAAAAATGTGACTGCGATAACGTTGATACAATATTGTGCCAGATAATCATTAAAGTCACCAACACACAAAGAAAGATAAAGCGATTTAACAAAATCAAACCGTTAATGACAAGCTGTAATGGACACATATCAATTTGTAGCGTGCGATTGTGAGTGCATATCAGCCGAACAAAGGGAGCGTCCGACACTTTTATGATGGCGCTGTTATCTTTGGCATTTGTCTGGCGTGAAATATGCCTGTGATTCGCCGTCATGGTTTTATTATGAAAATAATTGCTTTTAAATATTTGTTTCGGTTCTGCTTTTCGAGAACAATTTTTTTATATCTCTTTGGACTAGTAGCCGGTATGGAAAGGCTACCGCATATACTATATGTATTTCGTATTTGGTAGAATATATACATACGTGTTTAGTATAGAAGTATATTTGCATAAATTACGAATCACTTGCTCGTTTGATAAGGACTAATTAACTATATAGTAAATATATGCATGACTTAACTGAATTATCATAAACAAATAAAGATAATGATTAATATGTATAGGCTAATTACAAATTTTCGGTAGTTAGTAGATAATATTTTATACATGCTTACATATGAATATATAGTTTGTGCGTTGTGATAAAAAATTACCCGGAAAAATGCAAAATATTTAATTAGTACTTAATATTTATTTGGCGCCTTCAAAGTAATCTCCACCAGATGTAATACACTTATGCCAACGATTTTTCAATCTTCGAAACTATTTTCCTAAGGAAAAAGGATTCGAAGGAGCAGCAATTTCAGTGATTCAAAACGGTTTCCCCGAAGCGGTCGTTTGAGTTTGCTGAATAGCCAGAAGTAATACGGAGCTAAATCAGGCGGATACGGCGGTTTCAGCACGATATTTTTTTGGTGAAAAACTCACGAAGAATCAATGCAGTACGCGACGGTGCTTTTTGGTGGAGCAAAAACCAAGAGTTGAAGGCTCATAATTCCGGCCTTTTTTTACGAATAGCTTCGCGCAAACGACGAATAACACTCAAATTGTATTCATTATTGACAGTTTGGTCGGTCAGAAGGATTCGGAGTGCACCACACCTCGAAATCAAAGAAAACTGTCATCGATAATCAATTGACAGTCATCCGAGTGGACTGGATATGATGAACCCGCTTCAAAGCGTGTAAAAACGCTGCAACCGGCTTGCAAGGTTATGTTGTCTGCATTTTGATATGGAATAATTTTTATTGACTGACTTGAAAAAGGAGAGACCATCAGCAGCGACTATTTCATAGCGCAATTGGGCCGTTTGAAAGACGAAATCGCCGAAAAATGAACGCATTTGAAGAAAAAGAAAGTGTTATATTACAAGAACATAATACTACTTCACAAGTCAGTGAAAACGATGACAAAAATCCATGCATTGGGGTTGGAATTGCTTCCGTATTCTCCAAATTTGGTTCACAACGTTTATGTCTTGTTCTTGCCGAGAACTTTTACTTATATATAACGGGTGATTTTTTTGAGGTTAGGATTTTCATGCATTAGTATTTGACAGATCACGTGGGATTTCAGACATGGTGTCAAAGAGAAAGATGCTCAGTATGCTTTGACATTTCATCATGAATAGACTTACTAACGAGCAACGCTTGCAAATCATTGAATTTTATTACCAAAATCAGTGTTCGGTTCGAAATGTGTTTTATCGACAAATTTTGTTCAGCGATGAGGCTCATTTCTGGTTGAATGGCTACGTAAATAAGCAAAATTGCCGCATTTGGGGTGAAGAGCAACCAGAAGCCGTTCAAGAACTGCCCATGCATCCCGAAAAATGCACTGTTTGGTGTGGTTTGTACGCTGGTGGAATCATTGGACCGTATTTTTTCAAAGATGCTGTTGGACGCAACGTTACGGTGAATGGCGATCGCTATCGTTCGATGCTAACAAACTTTTTGTTGCCAAAAATGGAAGAACTGAACTTGGTTGACATGTGGTTTCAACAAGATGGCGCTACATGCCACACAGCTCGCGATTCTATGGCCATTTTGAGGGAAAACTTCGGACAACAATTCATCTCAAGAAATGGACCCGTAAGTTGGCCACCAAGATCATGCGATTTAACGCCTTTAGACTATTTTTTGTGGGGCTACGTCAAGTCTAAAGTCTACAGAAATAAGCCAGCAACTATTCCAGCTTTGGAAGACAACATTTCCGAAGAAATTCGGGCTATTCCGGCCGAAATGCTCGAAAAAGTTGCCCAAAATTGGACTTTCCGAATGGACCACCTAAGACGCAGCCGCGGTCAACATTTAAATGAAACTATCTTCAAAAAGTAAATGTCATGAACCAATCTAACGTTTCAAATAAAGAACCGATGAGATTTTGCAAATTTTATGCGTTTTTTTTTTTTAAAAAAGTTATCAAGCTCTTAAAAAATCACCCTTTACTTATCATATACCAAGCTAGAATTGTTATGCTATTTTCTTTTGTCACCTTTTTTTGTCAAAATTGGCCACCGATTCGGCAGTAATCTATTAACTTGAGCTTGCGGCAACCATTTTCAATGATTTCAGAACCGCGTCATAAGAATGACAGAGATTTCTATTCGGTGATATACTTTCACTCCTCAAATATATTCAGTAACAACTATTTTTTCAAAAGCTATAGACGAAGTTTGAACTCTAGAATGAAATATCGGAAACCCCATTAAGTATATGGTACACATGTCGTCATAAGTTTATAGGCGAAGGAAAAACGATGTCGAAGAAGCCTCTCATTTTGAAACACAATTTGAGTTTTGGTTATAAAATGCTTATATATTGGTTATATCTGACAGCTGAAGCTGAATATAATATTTGCTGCCAATAGCTTTCTCTGTGACTAATAGCCAAAGAGTGATATGGTAAATTTCGGTTATAATTGCATTCTGGCAAAAAAAAGTGGGTGCCAGTATTGTGCTTACCACAAACATATGTACGTAAAAAAGATCAGATAATAGCGAAAAAACAAACAAAGCTCTTGAACAAAATATTAGCCAAAACTAAAAATATACCAACCTGCTCTTGACATACTTATTTAGATTAAGTTAGGTCATAAGTGTTATGGACAATTTATTCAAGCATATTTAACGATCACATACTGGTTTGCGGAATTTCGCAACACAAGTGAAGCACCCCGTTCAGGGAGACCAGGAGTGTCAACCAGAAACCATCGCAAAATTATGACATTATGATGGGTATGTTGGTAAAGTTCATTCAAATGACGTGGTCAAAATGAAGATAAACGCTAATTTTAAAAGCCTCGGAGCTTCACTTTATCAAAATGACATAAGAAGATCCGAGAACCGTTTATATCAAAAGTATTACACTCCAACAAGTGTTATGTTGAAGATTAAGCCATTCTTTTATTCAAAGAACGTTCTCTCAATGATAGGCTAAATATTTTTTAAACAATTTATTAAATATTTGTAGCTATTAGCTAATAATTTTTCTGTCGCCTTAAGCTAAAATCGAAAAAATTTAGGTCCTCTTATCCTTTTGCCTTCTTTATTGTAATTGGGATTCTTTACAAAGTGGAATTCCAAATAAGTTAATCAGGTTAATACAATTTATTCACTCTCCACTTGAGTAGACTTATGTCATTTTAACTAAGAGCCATCGTTATATGTTTACTTCGGCTGCATCGGAGCTCCGTAGATTGCCTTTTATATTTCGGGATTTAGCCACCCTAGCAAGATTATCATGTTACCTATCGTGAGATTGAGGTCATCTCTATTAGATGGACCGGCATGCATTCAATATTGCAGAAAAGTAAATTCTGATTGACACACAATCATGTGTTTGCTAGTTGTCTTTCACGAAATAAGGAAAACCAATTGCCGAAGACCTGAACAATCTGTTTGGAGACTGTAGTGATGGCTCGGGTAATAATCCATGTCAAATTTCGTTAAGATTCTTCTTTTTTAGAGAGTCGCCTTGATGAATTCTCGTTTGGTATCGAACGACTCGAAGAGGACCTTCCCGATCCTGATGGATCTTTTAATCGGGCAGCTGCTTTTCGTGCTGTCAAAAGCAGGTTTGAAAAAGACAAAAGGGTGGTACGTATCGATTCTCTTTTCAAGAGTCTTATCCAGTGGTGAATATCTGGTCAGCAGTTGATTTTTAGGCCTAAAGCCACACAGATAAGGTCCAAATAGTTTGTTGACGGTGGGCTTTAAAATTTCACAATACCCTCGATAGAACCTTATATACGATGTTGAGCAGGCTTATCACACGGTAGCCTAGCGTAGATTGTGGGGTCTACCTTTTTGGATTGGGCAGAACACACCAGTCGTTGGACAAGCTTTGGTCCGATCATATTCCGCAAAGAAGCTGATGCATGCTCCTTATCAGTTTTTGCCACAGTATTTGAATAGCTCGGCCGGCAATCCATCGGCCCCCGCAGCTTTGTTCGAAGCATTACCTTGTCGGTTAGCTCGCCAAATTCTTCGTACTGACGCATTTCGGCATTTCTCTTCTTTTGTCTGCTAATGCGTCTCGCTTCCCTCTTCAACTCTCGGTATCTATCCCATCCCGCGCGTGTTGTGGTCGATTGTACGATTGCGAGGTATGCACTCTGCTTTTTCTTCACAGCGACACAGCACTCCTCATTGCATTTTCCGAAAACCAATGGTTTCGTGGTCCGAGTCGATGTTAGGACCACGGAGCGTACGCATGACTAAAACACTGGAGACGTGCCTTCCGTCTATCACAACATGATTGATCCGAAGGCAGGCAGCTTGGAAAATTTTTATGCTGGAATCTAGTGCTACAGACAACCATATTTCGGGCCGCGGCGAAGTCGATCAGCTTCAACCCAATTGGGGATGTTTCCTCATGGGGGCTGAATTTACCGACCGTTGTGCCAAAGATGCCTTCTTTGTCGCATGTCCTTAAATCGTTATCCTTAATGCGTTTGCCATGGTCGTCAACAAGGAAAGGGGGTTTCACTTCCAAGGCTGTTGTTTCGTTTTCATTGGAGGCGTTTTTATCGTGGCGGGTCCCAAGGCCAGCGCACAACCCTGGGGAAAAATGGTTCGCCTTTAAATGGATGTTCTCTGGCTACTTGCTCTAAGGCCGGAAGTCGTAAGATGCTTGAGACATCTGTAGAAGAATCGTTTCTGGCCGCTCCCAAGTGAATCGGTCAAAGAACTTTCCTCACTTACGTGAATTTCTACACATGACTCCATCCTTCGTGAAGATTATTGAAGAAAAAAGAACGTGATTTCCGACCAATATCTCAAAAATTTCGGAACTCGCGTTTGTCCAGAGAGACAGACAAACGGTTGAGCTAAATCGGACAAGCATCCCAGGCTGATCATTTGTATATAATAAAAATTATAGAGGGCCTTCGACGTGTCCTTCATTGTATTACAAACTTCAAGGCAAACTTAATAAAGCCTGTTCAGAATCTATTGAGAAAATTAAATGAAAATCGTTTTAAATACCCTGTTCTGGACATAAATATATCGCTCATTTGCTGCAAGACCGGCATAAATCAAAAAACGTGATTTTTGAGTTAATGCTGCAGAATTGTTCGTTATATCATACTTCATGTTGAGTGAAAAATTCATATGAATACCTCTTATATGCTCCGCTTGAGAAGAGGTGTAAGGTTGGAGTCACCGTGTAAGGTTGGAGTAAGTTGAAAACTTTTAACGCGTTTTCTGGAAAATCGATTTTTTTGACTTATGCCGGTCTTGCAGCAAATGAGCGATATGTATTCTTAAATCTTTGATTATTATGAACAGGTTAAACAGCTTTAAAAGTCACTAAGTGCAACGAGCAACAAAAATGAATGCGTTTTTAGAATCCTCAACCGAAGCCACGCCAGATCACGATGAGGGTCACCAAACAAAGTTGGTTAACCAAAAACAATGGGAACTGGGCTACTTGAAGGTAACAACAAAGTGTGGAGCAACAACCAAAAAATACATGTCATATATAAACTTTTTGAATACTTCTAGCGGAAATGCCGCAATCTCGAACTGGAGCAGTACTATATGTCCTATATGAATCGGTTGCGTTTAAGTCATCTCGGATTGTTCATATTCATACTAATACTTATAGCGATCGTGCATTCCTTGCTGATTATAATCACCTTTCCCAAAAATGTATGTATGTTTTGAGTATAAAAAGCATTTTGAAAATATTCTAAATTCTACTAACGGTCATAATTTTAGGAGAATCGCGACATCTATTTGGATATTGGCATTTATATGGGCTGCACTTTGATCATACTGATTGTGTTGCTATTTAATTTTCGCATGACACTCAACAAACGCTACGAATGGTTGACGTTCAGCTCGATTTGGTTGGCGATTTCCACGCTCGTCGTAATGGGTAAGAGCGCCGCCGCTACAAAACAAATTTGAAACCTATTTTTCTTCTTCTTCTTCTTCTTATTCACCGCAGATATCTCGATACCGATCTACCGCGCTGTGAAGGACTACAGCATCATCGTGCCCACCTACTACAGTTTCATCATCTACGCCACTTACATTTTCATGCCAATCACCGAAGATGTGCACGCCTTCGTGCTGGGCGTGTCTGTTTCCTGTTGCTATATGATATTGTTCCTATTCGTCACTTATCGTCGTCGTTTAGATGGCTCGCGTGAAATGGATGTGCCGAAGATCGTTTCCGAAGCTATATTTATGACTTGTGTCAATTTGCTCGGCTTGTTCTTTCGGCTGACGCGTGAGGTGGCCATTCGTACGACATTTCTCGATAAACGACAATGTGTCGAGGAGACTTTGGTGCTGCGTGCTGCGCGCGATCAGGAGGTGAGTGCCACGCAGTAATCTTGTAAATTGTATACTAATGCGTGTAATTGCAGAAAAGTCTACTTTTGAGCATAATCCCAGCGCAGATTGCTAATAAAATTGAAGAGGATGTGAAAATGCGTATTGAACATTTGAAGGAAAGCAAGAAAAATCGGCGATCCACGCACGATGGCATAAGGTAAGTAGTAGTTTTGTAACGATTTTATCCACTTAACAGACCACGTGTTATTGTTACCAGAAAAAGATAGTCTCAGAAGTTCAATAAGATTGAGCGTTATATGATTACAAAGAGTGGTATTGACCCTACTATAACCATTTGTGGCATAAAAACGCCGTCTGAATTTTATTGAGGAAACCCACATATTGACCAATATGTACGGTTTAAAGACAAGCGTTTATGTAAAGTATATGGGAGTTAGATAAAAAATAATTGAGGTTATATACTGCGACCTATGGTCTATTGTGCCCTCTCGATTCGAGGAGATTGCTGGGCACGATGGATGTGATCTACTTGATATTTTGACACGAGAGCAGGGTGATGCTTCTTGTTTTCCATTAATATATAACAGATTGATCGATATTTTCGGTAAAAATTTAGGTTAAAGTCCCAAAATTTGGTAAATAAAAATAAAATAAAATCAAAAATGTAGATATGGTCCGATTTTGAAATATTTAGACAAGAGGACATACCTCAAATCGCTATCTATACTAAGTTTGATGCCGATCACTTCATTGGTTTTTAGTTGATCGGGTCGTTCCTGAGATATAGGATTTCAGCAAAAGGTAGGAAATGAGATAATACTTGCAGAGTAAATTGATTATATAATATTATATGCGGCATCTTAAGATGACGAGGTTGGAAAAAGGGTCCACCTTTTTTTTCTCAGTTATACATTGTCATTTCACCTAACTTTACAGTCAACTAAAAGAACGTAAAGTATTATAAATGCTATATATAATGTCTAAGGGTACGTGTGGGCCGACTACATAACTCTTTGGTACAGAATCGCGAATCGGGATCACTGTATTTGATAGGTAAATACTATGGACCAATATCGTTATTTTCTCTAAGGAAAGTTGGTATATTAACTAAGCGTCTTTTAATATTTTGCTAAACTCAAACTGTCTCACAAAAATAGGCTGGTCCCCGGGTATATTTGGGTTTGATGTATCGATAAATATTAGGTCTACAACTTTGCCTCCGCCGTTTTCCAATAGATGTCTCTATGGTCAGGCACTGGTCGATTAAATCGTTTTACATCGATCTTGGACATTTGTGTCAACATTAACTCAACAAAACATTTGTAGAGATCTGTTTACATCCCATACTTATTCTCAACTGAAAATGTCACTTTTTGAGCCAAATTCTCGACATTTGCGGGAAATTTTGCTTTTCTTTTTTAATTCCAAGAAAAGTGCGGCTGAGGACCCGTCTACGCTTTACTGAGGCTGACACATACATAGATAATACTATTACTTACTCTACTACTACCACCTATATGATTTCTATTAGGTATTAAAAAATATAGAATTTTTGTAAAGCAATACAGTTCAAATTCTACATTCTCAATCCTCAGTAGTTTTGAAAAATACCGTTAAATGAGAGACGAGCTAGGTTATTATCCGATTTTATCCATTTTTGCGTCGTAACATGTATTGGGGTACTAGTTTTGCCAAGATGACTTACAAATTTGGGAAAACTTTAGTAAACCGTCCCAGGATTTCGGGAATAAAGTGGTAATTTTCAACTTTAAACGCAAATATCTCGAAAACTACGAGTGTAAGTTTCCTGCGGCTATAATTATATTTATATTCTTTATCTGGAGAACCTCCTCTATCTGATCATACCCATTTTATTCACGAAATCCTGGGACGGTATTCTAAAGCCGACACAAAAATTGTTATGGCATAATATTTTTCAAAACCTTTAGAACTGTTATCTCTGCGTTCTCACTAAATTTAATATTTTCAGTACTACACCGACTCCTTTATGGCGGCAAATGGATACAGAGTAAGTATTTACAATTATTAATATATGTATATAGAGAAATTAATATATTTTCGTAGTTTATAAAAAATAATATAATTTTAAAAGACTTAATTATTATCGAATTTCTTAAACACTCTTTGTCTTAGGCTTATTCTTCGATTTGTTGTTGTTAACCCAAAATCCAGTCACGTAATTTTGAATTTATAAAATCAATATGTGGACTCAGCAATCCAAGTCAAGAATGTTCCGAAAGAATAACAGCGGAGTAGTACATTTTACAAGAAATTTTGTAGGTTGGGTGTACAGTAGAGGTGTTCTACGTTATATGGAGATTTTTGAAATAGTGTTTTAAGTTAACAGAATGGGCTAATTTCTTTCCTTTTTATGTAAAAATGTTTAAAAAAAATTTTGGGGACAATTGGATGATGGGAAGACGGCGCGGAAATGTTTTAAAATTAAAAATTTCCTTCCTATAGGAAAAAACAAGTTTTATGTATTCAAGTATCAATTTTTCTTTTAGTGTATTTATTAAATGAATATGTATGCTTTAATATGTCTCAACTAGCACGATATAAAGAATAATTTTAATAATATTTTGTTCTTATTTCGAGTGAAAAAACGGTAAATAATTTCACTTGAGTAAAGCTGAATTAAAAGGCTTAAGTCAGATTTGCGTTTTTTAGTGCGTTTATATATAAAAGCTTGGTACAAATGCTCTAATGCATTTACCTCTCCCCTGCATGATTTAAACTTTGTAAAAGAATGTATTAATTATGGAAAAGTGAACCCAAGTATTTCTTCGGAATTGCTGAGAAAAATGCAACAACACTGGTGGTATTTGTCAGAGGAAAACGTCGCAATGGCTTTCTTTGATTTCAATGTTTCTGTAGATGTTAAGAAAAAAATGGTAAAAAATTTAAAATCAGAAGAGCTAACTATTAAACTACAAAACAATCGCAAAATAAAACAAGTAAGGAAGGGCTAAGTTCGGATGTCACCGAACATTTTATACTCTCGCATGATAAAGTGATAATCGAGATTTCATTATCCGTCATTTACATATTTTTTTAAACGTGATACCTCAGCTCAAATACCGTATTTGTGTAAAGTTTTATTCCGCTATCATCATTGGTTCCTAATGTATATATTATACAGAGAAGACATCAGATGGAATTCAAAATAGCGTTATATTGGAAGAAGGCGTGGTTGTGAACCGATTGCACCCATATTTCGTACATATCATCAGGGTGCTAAGAAAATATTATGTATCGAATTTCATTGAAATCGGTGGAGTAGTTCCTGAGATATGGTTTTTGGTCCATAAGTGGGCGACGCCACGCCCATTTTCAATTTTTAAAAAAAGCCTGGGTGCAGCTTCCTTCTGCCAATTCTTCCGTAAAATTTTGTGTTTCTGACGTTTTTTGTTAGTCGGTTAACGCACTTTTAGTGATTTTCAACATAACCTTTGTATGGGAGGTGGGCGTGGTTATTATCCGATTTCTTCCATTTTTGAACTGTATATGGAAATGCTTAAAGAAAACGATTCTGTAGAGTTTGGTTGACATAGCTATAGTAGTTTCCGAGATATATACAAAAAACTTAGTAGGGGGCGGGGCCACGCCCACTTTTCCAAAAAAATTACGTCCAAATATGCCCCTCCCTAATGCGATCCTTTGTGCCAAATTTCACTTTAATATCTTTATTTATGGCTTAGTTATGACACTTTATAGGTTTTCGGTTTCCGCCATTTTGTGGGCGTGGCAGTGGGCCGATTTTGCCCATCTTCGAACTTAACCTTCTTATGGAGCCAAGAAATACGTGTACCAAGTTTCATCACGATATCTCAATTTTTACTCAAGTTACAGCTTGCACGGACAGACGGACGGACGGACAGACAGACATCCGGATTTCAACTCTACTCGTCATCCTGATCACTTTGGTATATATAACCCTATATCTGACTCTTTTAGTTTTAGGACTTACAAACAACCGTTATGTGAACAAAACTATAATACTCTCTTTAGCAACTTTGTTGCGAGAGTATAAAAATTAAGTGACTTAGGCAATTCGGATCTAAGCGGATTTGTATCGAAAAGAACTTTAACATTTTTTATGAAGTACAAGTTGTCAACCAACTTTTTGTATTTGGATCCAGAGTCTTGGGAAACAAACGAGGAATTCCAAAATGGTCGCACAATATGCCACAAATTGCTTGTTACTAATGATACAGCGGAAAGAGGTATTAAATTTATAAAGGATTTCAATACTTTTCTTACAAATAAAGAAGAAGAAAAACAGTTCCTCCTTAAAGTTGTTGAAGAATACAAAAAAAAATATAAGTCCTATAAAAAATCAGAATTAATTTAAGTTTTAATATTTCTAGACGTATTAAATAAATTGATATGAATAAAAATATTTCCTTTAAATAGTCGTTTTAAGTTAATATAATGCAAAAAATTGGAGAAAAATAATACACTAAAAGAAAAATTGATACTTGAATACATAAAACTTGTTTTTTCCTATAGGAAGGAAATTTTTAATTTTAAAACGTTTCCGCGCCGTCTTCTCATCATCCGATTGTCCCCAAATTTTTTGTTTAACATTTTTACATAAAAAGGAAAAAAAAAATAACCCATTCTGTAAACATAGCATACATTTTGAATTTTTAGGACAGGTCTAGTGTACAGCTGTGTCCTAACTAATAAATTTGCAAAACGCTTAGTGGCCAATACAAATTTGCACAGGCGTTTAATATCCCTTTCCGCCAGTTCGGTGGGTTGTCTGAAGGTATGCGTTCCCAAGTGTTTAAGCGTTGACTTCCCAAACGCCGTACAGAGGGCAAAGAGATCACTAGATTTCTTGCGATCGATCTTGGGCTAATCCAACTATCTAGTAGTAGATCACAAGAAGATACGAGAGCTTTTAAGGTTCTTTCCTTGCTAGCTCATCAACTTTACAATTGCCTGCGGTTCCACTGTGGCCTACTACCCATACCATACTGTTATCACAAAGAGACTCGATGCTATTGATAACGAGGTTAAGCACTTCTTGACCAACGCTGAACGCACTATTAAAAAAACTACGATTAGATGAGATTTTCTCGACATCGAAAATTTAGCTATTGCTTTATAATTGGATTAAGTTGACAGAAGATTTCGAACGTCTGTTTGTGGGTAACATGTTTAAGAGTTAACCCCACAACTCCTTGAAAGAAAGTGTAGTCTTAGATCAAATAGTATACCTCGGTCCTCTTTCTTATCAGGGCATCAGTCTCTTGCTGGTACTTTGAAAAGTGCTAGAAAGGGATATTATATTGGAACGGCTTCTAGAGTTAATTCCGGGGCGTGTTGTGGATAGGCAGTATGGATTTAAGATAGGAAAGGAATGTAATTAAGAGGATGTTTAGAGTCTAGTTGGGGAGAATAGTAAGAAATATGTTCATGGCATATCTGATTTCAAGGTGGCATTAGAATACCGAAGCTGCGTGATACAACGCCTAGAAGAACTTGGCTGTTTGAAAATTACTCTTTGGCTGAGTTTTTTTTTTCAAATGAAAAGCCTCTACTGTTGTCATGAATGAGAGTGCGGAATCCGTGGTCAATATATTTGGAATCGCATGTTGAGCTCTCGGAGTGCTTGAGCACCTCTGTAAATGTTGTGTGCATGCGGAAGACCTTCTCCTTCTGGTTGTAGGACCATTATAATATATAGCAGCCATAAAAATTTATTATCAAAATCAGGTTAAGGATCTGTTTTTAAAATTCTTTTTTTCTTAAAATAACAAATAAATATTAATATTTATATTAAGTACTTCAAATATACCCTCTTCAGCTGCTTTAACATTTAAATTTATCACAGAAAACTCTTTATTGAACCACATGATGATGTCTCGATTTTATATGCGGACGTTGTCAACTACACTTACTTAACGACGACGTTGGATGTGAAGACCTTAGTGGAAACTTTGCACGATTTATTCGTCAAGTTCGACACAGCATCACAGGTAAAGCAAGAAAGCCCACAAGATGCCTCTTAAAACATTTTGGAATCCAAAATTCGTTTTTACAGGAATATGATGTGCTGCGCATTAAGTTCTTGGGCGACTGTTATTACTGCGTTGCGGGCGTACCGTTACCAAACGAATATCACGCCAGATCCTGTGTATATCTTGGCCTGCGCATGATCAAGGATATACGTGACGTGCGGTAATTAATCACGAATGTGGCCACATGCTTATTTGTGACTCAAATTCTCACCTCTAACTCGTAGATCGAAGCGCAAGTTGGATATTGATATGCGTATCGGTGTCCATTCGGGCAATATACTCTCGGGCGTGATCGGCGCCAATAAATGGCAATTCGATATCTGGTCCAAAGATGTGGATATAGCCAATCGCTTGGAGTCGACAGGCGAAGCTGGACGCGTGCATGTTAGCGGGCAAACATTACAACAGCTCGATGGCGAGTTCATTTACGAGGAGGGCACGGCGAAGGCGCGTGACGATCCGGTGCTGCGTAAATACGATATTCATTCGTTTCTCATAAAGCCGCCGTCTTCGCGAGTTAGTATGCTTTAACTTTGATTTTGTGTTGTGGTGAAGTCATTAATTTTGCTTCAAATGCGTTGTAGTAATTTTGTTGTGTGTGTGTTTTCAGGTAACATCATTCATTACGATGCGACGTCCACCCTCGTCGCTGCGCAAAAATCTGGAGCCCAAACAGGCAGCGGTATGTTTTGATAAAGAATTTTAAATATTTCTTTTTAGTGTGTGATTTTTTTTGTTTATTTTATTTTATATTTAATATAGGACCCACGATATGAAGTATCGACGAATTTCATGCAAAACAGCATAAGTCAATATAATCAAATTCGCAATCAAGCCACATTGGAGATGAGTCGTGAGGTGGATAAAATGCCTATTGGACGCATACAGTAAGATTTTTCATTTTGATAAAGCTTTATTTATAGTTACTTATACGCCGTGTATACCCAATAATTTATGACTTTGGCGTTATCAATGAAATTTTCGAGTTTGAGAAGATAACAGACGAGCATATTCGAATTAGATGTTTTGACCGAAAAATGTTATATGGTACACCATAGAAAGAAAGAGAAAAATATATGGTTGAGATATCATTGGTCTTAACAACCAGGCTGAAGCAAAGCAAATGAGTCTGGTAGTAAACGAGGACAAGACGAAATATCTCCTGTCATCAAACAAACAGTCGTCGCAATTGCGACTTCGCTCCAACGTCACTGTAGTTAGACCAGATTGTGGGGTCTCTCTTTTTGTGCATTCGGCAGAGCACACTTAAATTCCAATGTTGTTGTTAGAAGGGTTATCAATCCCCGTTATGATGGCAGGGATTCTCCATTTTGTCGTCGACGTCATCTAGCGGGAGGCCCAGGAAACGTTATGTTTCGACGGGGTCGGACCAAAGGGAAAGGGGTGTTGATGAGTAGGGTTGGCAGGGCATGCAAGGAGGTGGCCAGTGTCATGCGGAGACTCATTGCATGCAGGACATATATTGGATATGTTGGGGTCTATTCTGAAAAAGTAAGAGTTTAACCTGCTATAGTATCCAGAACGAAGCTGCGCTAGGGTCACTCACGTTTCTCGCGGCAACTCGAGCTCTTCGTCTGCGATAGATGGGGATTTGACGCCAAGAACGCCATTCACTGGAAGGGAGTCGGTGAAGGTGTTGATAGCTCCTCTGTGAATGGTGTTCAGTACCTGTCGGAAGTTAATCTTAAATTCCAATCGTCGGCGTCGCTTTCATCCGACCATTTTCTAGCATAATGCATGCTCCCTTTTAATTCTTCACCGCCGTGTTTGAGTAGCTCGGCCGGCAATATATTAGCCAACGCCGCTTTGTTTTTCTTCAAACGGGTAATTGCTATTCGAACTTCTTCATGGTCGAGCAATGGAATGGCTTTATGCTTTTATTGTTAATAGTTCATCCATCGAACTGAAGGCCAGGACTCGGTGACGGAGTCTCTCTCCTACCATGAATCCCACACCGAAATCGCGCTTTATTGGAATCGTTTCTGGGCACTCGCAATTGAATGGCGCTCAGAGAACTCTCCTCTCTTGTCTGAACTTCCACACATGACTCCATCCTCCACTTTCCACATTTTAAAAATTCGCAGACAAACTTTTCACGTCGGAAAATTTTTTTATCGGCTCTGTTTGCAGGCGTGTTCAAATGAACTAGTCCGAGTCAAATTTGATCAGATCGAGTACAACTATATTTATTTTACTATACATTTTTATTTATATTAACATTAATAACAGTGCAAAATTATTACATTTGTTCCCAGGGTCTCCAAACTATGCTTTGGCCACGAAAAACGTTTAACGCAAGACGAAATGGAAGGACAAATCTTTCGCAGCAATATAACCTCAATATGTCTATTCTTCAAAGATTGGCGCTGGGAGCTGATGTTCATGAAGCAACCGGATTTTATGCTCAAGTACAGTGTGCTAGTTTCTTATATAACGCTCGTGTGCGCCATCGTCATGCAAGCCGTCAATTCAACGTAAGTAAAACAGATGCGAATAACTTTCGGACTCACCTGGATAATCAAATAATTTTATTGCAGCCCCACAGAAGAGTTTTGGGTACTTGTGACGGTTGGCAATGTCTTAATGCTGCTGCTGTTGGCTTTGGTTTGGTATAAAAAACTCTGGATAATGTTTATTAGTGAAACGGAATTATCAAGGCCAAAGCAAAGGCTCAGCAAATGGCTCTACAAACTCTCCGATGGCATACAAGGCAATATACTGGTGCGCAGCAGCATCTACTTGGTGGTGATTATACTGCATTCAACCGGCATCATCTTGCAATTGGTAGGTGTTGAGGATGGTGATGTGGAATTAAAACAGAAATGGTAATTTTGTAGTATAAAGTCATACTAATACACTTTATTTTCAGTTAGATTGCAATAAGAGTGCTGCTGTGGGCGAAGCTATTTTGGGCACAACGCGAAATGAGACCACCTGCTTCAATGCTTGGGTGCGTTTAAGTTCCAGCTGGAGCTATTAACATGCAACACTTTCAAATGTCTGTAATAATGATCCTCTCTCTAACCGCAGGCTGTCACCGAGTGCTTTATGCTCAGCATTTGCATCACCTTCCTCTTCACGCGCATTCCATTCGTCCTCAAGGCTAGTGTCGGCATAGCGACATTGGTTTTCTATACCATCGTTGTAACCTTGTCGTATAGCTACGTTTATGGTCAAAGTCTGAGCACGAATGACACACTTTATCCGGAGTATTCGCATATATTTGTGATGTGCATTTCGGTGGGCATATTCCATTTGATGGACAGACAAACGGAATTCATTGCGAAAGTGGACTATAAGTGGGTGTTATACATTTTTTGTAAATATTTTTAATACGTATTTTTCTTTAATTTTAGCTGGAAACGTCAATTGCTGAAGAAACAGGACGATGCCAAATTCACAAACGAAACCATTTCCATTCTCATCAATAATATACTGCCATCACATGTCGGTGAGTGGGGGCGTAGTGTGAGAGTGGGGGAGTATATACCAAGAAAAACACTATTCAGCGTAATATTTTCCGACTCAATATAAAATTTAGTCTAAAAAACACAAATATCTTCCAGAACCTTATCCAAGCTGCTAAATTACAACATAATAATTTTAAAACAACATATAATCTAATAATCTCTCTTTCTAGCCGATATTTACATGTCGCGTCAAATGACGAATGAACTTTACTACGAGGAATATGATAATGTTGCCGTTATGTTTGCCACAATACGAAATTACGACACCGAACAAGTCGGCATACGAGTTTTAAATGAGATTATTTGTGATTTTGATGAAGTGGTAAGTGATTTTTATGTATTTCTGCATGCGAGTTAGTAAGTATTAATATGTAGTAGAGAATTATTGCTATCATGACGTCACTTTAGCAATGCAAAGCAAGCGAATTGGTGAGATTGGACTCATATCTTGAAGCATAGAAACCAAAAATATCTGCAGATGTCATAGATTAATCTTGCTCTTAATTGAAAAAAGAATTATAAATCTAAAATTCAGGAGCTAATATTGTAATGAGAGTACTCATGAAATTTAAGAACTTTCTTCAAGAAAATATTCACTTATACAATCTGAAACTTTGGAAAGTATTAAGAGAAATTAAGTAGTAAATCATTAGTAAATACAATTATTTCAAAACTCAAATCAAACGAAAGTAGTATATAAGCTATTGCAAATAGGTCAAATATGACCTTCGGTAATATGTTGTTGTTTTGACGGTTTGCACTAGGTTCTCTTGAGGCAAATTTTTCACCAGAAAACTCAATTGCCATAAACAGAAAATGTTAGTAGTCACTTGGCGGCAAGTCCTATTTACAAAGTGAATGTGTAAAAACATCTCAATTAACCTTCCGGAGCTACTGAGCTAAAGGTCAGGGTTAAGAGTTTGGCCGAAGTTGACACGCCGTAGTAGATGATCTTCCTCCAATTCCACCAAACAAACAACGAACCCATCCGATCCGCTAATCCTAACTTGGCCCCCGTTTGCGACAGCTTTCCGCGGTTCGACTACAACTCTCTTGAAGTTGCCATATGTAACTCCGCATCAGAAATGGATTGACTTTATTGCAATCCGCAGATAAACACCCATATATTGAGCTTCTTTCTAACTTTACTTTCATGGTACCAAACGTTTTGTTTTTGTCATGCTCAGCTTCTGGCATTCGAATCAGTGATTATATAAAGGTCGGACTCTACGATTTCTATTATTTTATAGAGATTTATTCGATAATTGTCCTTCCAGAGAGTGATGTTTCTTTGGCATCAAAACAGAATCGACGAAATCAAAACTGCGCTTGATTGACTCACACACAGCTAAGTCAGGTGAATACGACACTATATTGATTGAACATTTGGCGAAAAACTCACGAAGAATCAATGCAGTATGCGACGATCCATTATCGTGGTGCAAAAACGAAAGGTTGTCGGCCTATAATTCCGTCCTCTTTTTCGCGCAAAAGACGCATAACACTCAAATAGTATTTCTTGTTGACAGTTTGGGCGTCGGAAGGAATTCGGAGCGGACCACACTTCTATAATCGAAGAGAACTGTCAACATGACCTTGATTTTTGACCTACTTCGAAGTGGGCTCGGCTTCGGCTCAGCTTTGCCACGATATTTGTACGATTGATCGTCTCTTTCCGGGGTCGTAAGCATAGATCCAAGACTCATCGCCAGTAGTATTATGTTTCATGACATCCTGGCAGTCGGAAAGCATTGTTTCACAGACGCTGGATCGACGCTGTTTTTCGAAAAAATTTGGGATTTTGGAACCAATCGTGCTTTCACTTTTCTCCCAATTATCTTTCAAAATGATTTTCACTGAAACTTCCAATATTCTAACGATGCCAGTTAGATTGTTAATCGTCGATTCTCTAGCACCAATTTCTTTATTTTACTGACGTGTTGATCATCAGATGATGTTCATGGCCGTCCTGGATGTGGTTCGTCATCAACGCGTTCTCGATCCTCTTTGATTAATTTGTACCAGTCAAAAACACTTCCTTGCGACAAACAATTATCACCGAAATATTCTGAACGTTCCGGCACCAAAATTTTTATTCCGCACACAAAATGTAATGGAACTTCTTTATTGAATAATTTGACTCATCGTAAAAATGAGCACTTCAGAGAGACAAGACAAACCATCCCAAAATTATTCCATTACTTACTCTTTTCCACAGCTGATTAAAGATTTTGACTTCCTGATCGGCATTCTATGCGAGAGAATAGGTGCTATCTTAAAACTTTGGTTGCCTTAGCTTCCGACACTCTGCAGCAATATGATCAATTATCGCAAACTTAACATGTTCATTTGTAATAAGTTGAATTAACATAATCTCAAACATGAAGATATGCTCTTCTCGGTTTTATTTTGTAAAGTATAAAATTTCGAAGTTCTTGTAAAATTCCGTATGGCTTTAAAGAATATGGTGAATATTTCTAAAATTGGAGACTTTGGGAAGAAGTATTGAAAATCGCAAGGTCTTGCCAAGGACCAATGGGAATGGTCTGTCATATACAAGTGAATTATGAGGATAACATAAGAACACTTAGTGCAATGTGCATTCGAATCATTATCAACTCATTTCACTATCCAAGTAAAGTGGATCTCACGGTATTCTGAGACACCTAACGAAGCACTGATAGCTGGTTTAAAAATAGAGGAAATCTCCATTCATATCAAGACATCAAAGAATTCACTAAATAATAGAAAGTTATCAAGATTCAACCCACCCTTGAACTCAAGTCCGGCAGCATAGCGCTGACAATAGTCTCTTTTTAGCTGAGCACTTACACAGGAAAGAGGAAGGTGGAAAAGATCAAAGTTGCGGGCTGGACTTATATGGCAGCTTGTGGCTTGGATCCAAAGCGTTCGGAGCACCGGAAAACGCAAACAGCCTATCGCAGCTCCTCACTACTGCCCAACGGGCGCAGGAGTCATTATTGTAAGCAATTGGATCGCCGAATTTTGAAAGTGTCTTTTCATACAAAATATATTTCTTTAAATATAGCAAGTCGGCAGCTGGATATCGATGAAGAAGCGCAGATTGGCGATGATGATCAGCCCACAACCAGCAGACACGCCGACGTTCAGTCTATAAGACTGCAGGAATATGAGGGCCACAACAAGAAGGCTTATAAATCGGAGGATTATAACGATGTGGTCTTTGTAATGCTACAATTTGCTTTGGAACTGATGCGTACAATGAAGTGCTTCAACATCGAGAACCTACAGTGCGAAGCTGATGATGAGGACTGCGGCGCTTTGCGTATTGGTAAGAGGATAGGTTTATGCCATCAAAAAGAAATTTATATAACACCAAAGTACTGTTACTTTTTTTACCGCTGAAAGGCATCTCCAATGGTCCCGTTATGGCTGGCGTGGTGGGTTCTTACAAACCGCATTATGACATCTGGGGCAATGCAGTGAATATGGCCTCGCGTATGGACTCAACCGGCATAGCCGGCTCCATACAAGTCACACAGAATACTGCCAAAATATTGGAATCGTATAACGTTAAGTGCACGTATCGTGGGCTGACCTTCGTTAAGGGGCGTGGTCATATTCCTACATATTTTGTTAATGTCGATGAGTCGCTGCACTTCGTAAAGATTCGTGAGGAGGACGTTGTGGACGGGGAGACTACTAGTAATTTGGATAATGAAAGTTTCAGCTGCTAGATTTAAGGATATCGAAAATAGTTTTAAGTATTTTGTTATGTGTGTAATTGAAGTATTAAGTGTAAGTATTCTTTTGTTTTAGAATGTGACTAGTCAATAAATTATATTTAATAGTAAAAAACAAATAATTTTTAAAATCTTGCAACATATTGCTCCAGAGTACAATAGTTTTGTCACCTAAAACTTATGAAGATACATTAAAGCTTATATATATGTATTTATGTACATATATAGTATAAATCTTCAGAATGACGAAACGAGTTGAAATCCGGGAGACTGTCTGTCGGACTTACTTTCTACCTAACTCAGTTTTAACCATTAGACAGTATGGCATCTCAAGTATAACAGTTGTCAAAATCGAATCTTGGCCTCCAGTTCCCTAATACGTTGACACCAGTGCCTTTAGCTGACTTTTTACCTTAAAATATCTTAACAATATATTCTCGAGTGACACAACAAGCCTCTCTGCCCCCGAAATACCCTGTGTAGTAATTTCCGACTTTCCAGCTGACTTTAAAGGTTGTGGACTTGGCTAAATGAAAACAGAAAGCTTATTCATCCTAAACGTAAACAAAGGTTGCTGATTTGGCTAATGTAAGCAAAGGTTGTGGACTTGGCTAAATATTAACAAAAGGGTCAATGACCTCATAAAATGTAAACAAAGGGATCATTGACCTCATAAAATGTAAACAAAGGTTGTTGACTTAGTACCTTAAAAGTAAACAAAGGTTGTGGCTTAGCTAAATTGGAACAAAAGTGGTCGACTTAGATAAATGTAAACAAGAAGGCCATTGGCCAATTATTGTTCAAAGCAACACTACAATCTACGAAGACATTTTCCGATCAGACTACTACAGCATATAGCAGCCATATAAACTGATCGATCATTATTAAGATAAAGATCTTTTCATGCGATAAGAAATGCTCCTGTGTAGGGTATGAGAACTACGGTTTAATATAAAGTTTTGATTCATGAATGCTCTGAGCTTTGATCCTTGCAAGTTGCGAGAATATAAAATTTGAGGTTACTTCAGAACTTAGCTGTTGTAGTCACGGGATCCACTCATTCGATATTCAATCTACTAATAGAACAAAACCATTGTCTTTACCGTCACATCCTAGCATGATTTGGACTGACATCTTGGCCAAACACGAAACGAGCGACATCGTTCAGCAACCGTATTCGACAAATTTATTTCCAATTTTTCTGTTGTCGAAATAGAAAAATTCGCTTCGGTGAGAGCGCCATGAGTCCATTGTATGGTATAAAAGTAATTCTCTGAAAGCACAGAAAGACATCATAACCGAGGCAATAAGTGTGTGAAGAATGAGCTCAAAAGAAGCCGATTATGAACGCGTTTGTAAATATTTTATTTTTAAATAACTAAAAATTTATTGTTAATTTTTCTTATTTTATTTTAGTTTATTTTTTTCTATATTTTTTTATTTTTTTAATTTTTTCTTTAGTTTTTTTTTAATTTTTTTTTTAGGTTTTTAGCTTTTTTTATAATTTGTGTATTTTTAATTTTAGTTCTTTTTTATTTTTATGTTAATTTTTTTTTTTCATTTTTATATATTTCTTTAATTTTTTTTAATTATTATTTTTTTTATTTATTTTTTATCTTTTTTTTATTTATTTTTTAATTTTTTTATTCATTTTTTTTTTTTTTTAATTTTTTTTTTTTTTTGTCAGTCCGGTTTAAATTTGATCAGTTTGTACCATCCACTCCTTCCTGCCTTTCTTCTTGTAACTCATAACCCTTTTCTCTGCTTTAAATAATTTTTTATTCTTTTATTTATATTTTAATATTTGTATACATACAGATAAATTCATGAATACATCCAACAACACTTATGGATATTTGTCTTTTCGTCTGTTTAAATATTTGTACACATTCATATTTATATATTTTCATATGTACATATGTATGTATGTATATGTAGAAACTGGTATTTGTAAGTACGCATGTACCAAGTATAGTAGAGATATATGAATATAGTAAAAAAATCAAGTTTAAAAATATATTTGTTGCAATAAAATATTTAATTATAAATTATAGAATTTTTCTCAAACATTATAACTTTATTTATTTGTATGTATGTATTTATTGCGGTCATTATATAAAGCATTTGTGTAAAAGTTTTCAAAAGCACCACAGATTTTGTGCCCTTTTCGGCCTCCCCAAGCCATTCAAAATACATATAGTTCACGTATATATATAAATTGTTTGTATGTATATATATATATATGTATATGTATAAGTTAGTAAGTAGCTATGGTATGTAAATGTGTATATATAAATATATTTATAAATATTTAAGTAAAACAGAAAAACTTTAAAGACAAACAAATTAAAATACTTAAAATAAGCACCAAAAAGTACGCAAATTAAAATAAGCACCCTAATGTGACGGCGCACATACCAACACACAAGCATAAAGTTGTTGTATTTGTGCATAGGCTTGTATATTAATGTGCGTTTGCTTATATATATGTAGCGGATTTATATAATATTTCTATATATGTATATTTGTATGCATTTGTCGCCCCCTTCGCTCCGCAAATTCGCGATTTGCATCGTTGTCTTGGCAAATAGCATATATTACATACATAAACCGCTACATAACTGCTTCAAAACATAGTAACATTAATGGAAAGTAAGAACATAGAGTTTCAACTTCGCGACTATTTCACTGCACAGCTTTACACAAACAAATCAGCTGCTTGTCCACACACATACACATACATATATGCATGTATTTATTCATTAGCACCCGTTAGGAGCACTGCGTCCTCTGGCAATGGTTTGCGCTTATACGAGCCCTCAGTAACGAGATAGACTACCAAAGCGCCGAAAATCACATAGACCAAGCCCAAACAGTTACCCATGACGCCAGCACTCGAGAACGATGAGTAGTCGGGACTGTAAACAGAATTGCATTTCATTACTAATCAACCAAAAAAGCAAAAAAAAAATGCAGACGCAACTGTCAAAAAATACTCACATAGCGAATAAAGCCTTCTCGGTGATGCCCATGAGGGCGCTTGCTATGGCCAAGACGAAGCCGAAGAGTCCGAAGTATATGTGCAATGGCATGTAGGCGACCTTGAGTGCCTGCCGCCATCCGGGTGCGAGATAAGCGGTAAATCCGGCCACATATTGCAAGCCGAAGACGATGACAGCGCCCATACCCAACCACGAGTGCAACGAGTACATGTTCGGTACTGGTGGATTGGCCAAGTTGTGCGAATCGAAGACGGTGATCAGTGCAATGACGGTCAATACGAAGGCTGTCAAATGAATGCCGGCATGTGTCCACTTGAGGGTCTTCTTGCGCACATTGCGGAAGCCACGATAGACGAGTATGGCTGTGAAATGGACGAAAGCGTTGAATTAGGGGAAATTATATAAAAAATTAGAGATTACTTAGATAAAAATAAGAACTACTAGTAAGTAATACCTTCAAATGCTAAAGTAATTATTTTTTTGGTAATATGTTCGGATCTGAGGAAAATATGGCATAAAATCGTAAGGTATTCAATGTTTATCGTAAACTGGAGCTTAAATGTGGCATTGGACCTTCAACCGTATAATTCTATTTGCATTTTAAAAATAAGGCCTGAAATAATAATAAAATAATCATTTTGGGGGAATTATTAAAAAGCCGAGACGAAAGAGTTATGGATATCTGTTTCCATTCGACAGTCGGGTCTAAGTAACCGGAAAGGATCCGGACTTTTATCCGTCCAATGACTCCGACCAACTCTACACCGAGTTCACACCCGTTTCAACGACAGTCGGGTCTACGTAACCGGAATGGACCCGGATTTTTTATCCAGTCAAGGACTGTGAACTCAGCAGAATTCTGTCGCTACAACAAAAACAACAACAAACTCATCACTATTTCTTGAAATTACTTCAGGAATGTTTTCTGCCGCTACAACAACAACAACAGTTCTGGACATGGCGATACACTAAACCAGTTCGTAACAAACTTAAATAAATCAGACTATCCCTTCAAGGTTGGATTTCAACAATTAATTGCAGGTGCGGATATCCTCAGGTCCGGATACACTCTAGGTGTGAATGGAAGAGGTGTTTAGTAGGGAAGGCGAATAATATCTTTATCTATAACTTATGGGACCAAGTACTGCGAAATATGGATGGCGTTATACTCTAATAATCTTGATATCTCTCTCTATCCGTCTGCCCAACTCAGCTACCATCTTCCAAGCGGCAGTACTAGGCATAAAGGAAGCTCTATCGAATATAATATGTATTTTGCAATCATATACACAGGCGGTACTGCTGGCCTTGTAGTCGTCAAAGCTTAGTTTCTTCACAGTCAACAGCAGAAAAGCTTTAAGGTCACTGGCAGCTCAACTCCACTTGTCCTTAAACAGGGTTCTCGGTTAACGGACGAGTTGGCCAAGTCAGCCTCTCTAAGCGATTTCGAAAAAAATATCATGCTGAGTACGATCAAGAACGAGCTTTATGTATAATTTGAATAAATAGCTCCGGGCAGATGGATAAGTAAACAAATGCAAGATGACGCAGATATGGCCTAAGTATGACAAGGCAGGAACTAAGTGCATGCGGGTTTCGTTATCTTGCCCCTAAGAAAACACGACCAGGGTTAAATAGGCCCAAGAAAAGTATACACAAACATTATAACAGGCATATTTGCGGCGACTGTAAATCAAAAGGAAATAAGTAAACAGTTTTCCACTTTCACTGTGAATGTCTATCACAAGCCCGAAATAGAACATGAAGATCTCACGGTAGTAACAGGTCAATTCAATAGTCTCCGGCCTACTTAGTAAACACACATTTTCTTGCCAAAATTATTATTATTTTTTTTTTCTTCCAAGTGAGCTTATTTTGAAATCTGGGAACAGAAAATAGCTGCTGGAGGCTAGATATGGATAATACGGTGAATGCCGAAGCAATTCAAAGTCCAGTTCCTGAGTTTTTACTACCGTTTTCACTGACTTGTAACACGGTGCATTGTCTGGGTGAAACAGCACTTTCTTTTTCTTCAAATGCCGCCGTTTTTGACGCTTTCGTCCTTCAAACGATCCAATAACGCTATGTAATAGTCGCTGTTAATGGTCTCTTCTTTTTCAAGGTAGTCAATAACCCATGCGGATCTCAAAATACAGACGCCTTGACCTTGCCAGCCGACTATAGCGTCTTTCCACGCTTTGGAGAGGATTCATCGTGCGCAGTCCACTTGGATGGCTGTCGATTGGACTTCGGAGTGATATTATGGAGTCATGTTGCATCCATTGTCACATATCGATCCAAATATTCGGGTTTATTGTGATTGAAAATCTCTAAGCACTGCTCCAAATTATCAACATCTCGTTTTTGTTTGGTCAAATGTGAGCTCGTGAGGCACCCACTTTGTAAAGAGTGAATGATATGATGTGATCCTAAATATTAGTGAATGACATGATGTGCTTGTTTAGCTGATGTTGATGAAGGTGTCTGCTATATCGAACAACTTCACTTTACCGTCATCCAAAATTATTTTGTGGACTTTTTTGTCGGTAACAATCTCTTTTGGGCGTCCCCTGCGCTCACTGTCTTCGGTGCTCATTTCACCAAGTATAAATCCTTGATGTTTGATTTTCCTGGGGCAGTGTCCGGAAACTTGTCATCAATCCAAATTTTTGCTTTAACTGTATGCTCTCCCTTTCAAAAAACAATATTTTATCGACACAAAACTCCTTTGTATAAATTTTTTTTCACAATAACAAAAGTTGCTTCGCTCAAAATGATATAAGTAATTCACAAACTAATGATTCATTGGAGTGATCAGATGATCAATAAAGAAGAATGATCGACAGTTGTCAAATTTATACATTCAAAAATCATATGTTTTTAATTTTAGTAGTGTCATCTATGTGTCAAGCCGGCGACTTTTCAATTGAACTGTTATATCAAAATGACGCATCTAGCTCTAATCGAAACCGGAAAGAGTGTACTTCTTCCTACCTTACCAGTGCCTCATTTTGTTCGTTAAAGTGGAACATGTTTCGACTTGCTTCTAAAAAGTTCGTAGGATTTGTATTCAATTCAAAAATATCCGCGGAAGGATAGATTTTTTTATACAAAAATTTCAAAATATAGGGAATTCTTCATTATTTTCACTCATTTTTAAGCAGTTGTAACTTTTTTCCAATTTCTTCGAATTTAATTTTTTTTGTTAAAAGAAGCTTTAAATCTCACTTTTCCAACGCTATTGGTATGACACAATATGATTGGTAGAACTGGAGATATACGACTGCAACTACAATTATTGACAAAATACGAAAAGACTTTTTCGGCTACGCAATATATGCCAAGAATATTATGCATTAATTTTAGACTTAGCCTTGTCTTGGTTACGTACACTCGAGTCTCCAAGTGGTAATGCAATACTTACGGTATTTATGGCAGTCATATAAAATATTTTTTGCAGCAATCGAATCTCAATAAAGTACTTGTGTGACAATAAAGAAAATCAAACCTAACCTCAATAAAATATTCAGCTTTTGTAAGAAAACGATTAATGTAACTATTAAGCTGCACACAGCTGTCAAAATCAGCTCACACCGCACACATTTGTACATAAAAGGTATGAAAGTGTGTGTCAATGCACTAACACACACACCCAGGCATGCAAATATGTTCATGCGTATAAAGCTCACACCGCCAACTGTTTACATTTACGTTTTACAACACTTGTTTTATGCTATGCCAGCCCAAGCACTGGGGCTGGGTAACGCTACTTACAATTGCCATATAAGAATAGCAGGCCGATTGTCATGAATAACGGATGCCAATTGAATTCGAGCCGGGGATTGGCGGTGCCGCCAACGCCGCCAAAATGTATGCCAACCCAACAGCTAACCAAAATGATCATCGTCAAGCCGCACAGTTGCGTCACCACGTACAACACCTTAAAGTTCGTCAGTGCGGCGTCCTCATCCATTTTGCCTATAATTAAATATAATAATTACTTAATTACAAACACTTATAAATAAAATGTCTGCATGTATGTGTTTAATGACAAACGTTTGTTATAAATATTTATAGATATGGTTTTTCATATCGGTAGTTCAGATTTATTGTAAGCACATATTATTTATATGTAAATATAGGCGTATATATAATTTTACAGTTAAGCATATGAGTATGTATATATCTATGTACGTATCTGTGATTGTTTATTTACGATTCTATCGCTTTGGCAATAATTGGAGCATTCGAAGTAAGGTGCAACATATTTTCTGCGCTTTTCCTCTCAACGCCCAACCACTTACGTAGATACTTACATAGTTGTTGGCGCGTTAAGGAAAGTTTCGTACACATTTGACTCTAAATGACTAAACAAATATAAATACGAGCACAAAAACATATGTACACACGTAGTTGTGTCAACAAAAACATGCATACTTGCATACATATGTACATATGTACATAAACATAGCTTTCCACTTGTTAACACATTTCCGAACAAAGTAGTGCAGTGTGGCTGGAAATAGCTGTAAGGCGCGGTGGGAGGAGGTTTGTAATTGAAAAAGCATATGTGAGAAGTATAATTTTTATTTATTTGCGTTGATATAAAACTAATTTTTGGCTTTTCCTGGGAATAATTATATTACATATGTATGTATATAGGGTGTATTTTTAGTGATATAGAATTTCATTGGTGTATAGCTGTCAAAGCAATTATTCGTCTTTAGCAAGGAGACACGAAAATTTTCTGGCAACATAAAAAAGCAAAGCATATTATTATTATATCTAAGACACTCTTTAAGCTTCATACTAGTTAAGGTCTCAATTTTTTAGAGTTATACAAAAAGTTGATTGCGTCTTTTCTCTTCCTAATATCAAAACATGACCACTGCGCCGTGGAGCCCACTCCGAGCGCCATCTTTTCCGCGCACATACCTCCAAGGGATATGTGGGTGGGGCGGAGTCTCTGTAGAAAATGCGTAGTGAGCTTTTTCACGGATGGTGCGAAGCTCAAGGCGAAGGTTGGAAGAAAAAAGCACCGCAGTATCTTTCAAGCAGATGTACTTCAACGAAGTGCGGGAGCTTTTAGAAAGGGATGCACGCACTTTGATAGCAATGCTACTATTTAATAGCAATTCTACTATCCAGGCCTTGAGCTCGCTGACAATGAGCGGAATCGCCGCATTTTCTAAAGCCAATAAGCTTGCAAGAAAAGTCACTTATAATCAAATCTCGTTAAAATGGGAATGAGCAGCTGTTCCCCTGTCGTCGTGTACTCACGCACTGGATCTATGAACATTGCACGAGCTCAGTAAGCGTTGGTTAACAACCAGTACTTTTGGGGTTGCGAAAGCCTTCTGGCCCAAGTACACATGGCCGCAATAGTGTCCTAACCGGCAATGCCCCATTAGCACTCATGTGTTGAGGCTAAAGATTTTAGAGAACGCAACCTGTCAAAGTTGAAGGAAGAAAGATGAAGTGGATACATCTAAACACTCTCCTTCTCTGTCCAGCTTTCGCCAGACTAAAGTTGAAGCGTCTTGATTGCCATACTCTCTACGAAGCCGGCAAGTTGGCTGAAGCAAATCTATAAGCCAACTCAATGAATTTGTAGCGGGGTCTAGGCGCTTTGTAGGCATATGACAGTCGTTTTGAACCGTACTTGTGAGTTGTTTTGGGCACGACAATGGACAAGCGTTTCAAGCATTCCAAGTGGGATTATTCGTGATCTCACTATTATTAGCCTATTTACCTAACCTAACCTAATATAAAAATATAGGCAAAGTACGTGAAAGAAGAATTCAGCTTCGTACTTTGTTCGTATCATTTTGTACAATAAAAAAATTTACGACAAAAACTGGAATATTTCTTTCGATATTTTCGAAAAAAAAGCTTACATATGTTCTTAGAAACTAGTCGAGCTATGTCAACCAAACTTCATGGAAAAATTTCTTGAACTCAATTTAGTTGAAATACATTATCTCACGAATAGCTCGGCCGATTTAAACCAAATTTCGTTCAGAACATTTCTATTAAGTTTTCCAGACTTTAAAGCGAAATTCGTTACAGTCGATTTTACCTTCCATAAAACGCCATTTTGTTTGCTTGATTCGCTCAGATAATAAAAAGAATAACGAAATTTAAAATAAAATTCTGTATTACTTATTTTTTGATCATGACTAACGGTAACTCGGTTCCGAAAACCATCGAAATTGGTCCATATTTTGACCTAGCTTCAATATACCGAATGTGAGGATCTCTGTAACTTTGATTGATATACTGTGTATAGTATGTATCTAGTTTAATAAAGAAAAATAAAAAATCTTGTTCAAATTAAGTGAAAACATCTTATTGTCGGTGCCAAAAAGGCAGGACATTGGTTGAAGCTAATACCCAAAATCGGTACTATTAAAACTTTTGACATAACATACTGTTTATGAACAGCTTGGACGATTAAGTTAATCTCAATTTAACGAAATTATTTTTAGTTTTTTGGGGTTTACCCCTGCTTAAGTAATCGCTTTAACAACGAAATATCGGCAGATTAAAGTATCTTTCTCGTTTTAGCAATCAATTATATTTTATAACAATATTTTTATTAACCCAAACTAACGTTAGAGGACGTCCACATAATTATTACCAAAAATGTACACTGAAACACATAATGACAGTATCAGTTGTAGTTTAAGTTTTATTCGCCGGCACATGGGTCTGCATAAGTGTTACTAAATATAGATCAACTTGATGTCGTCTGAACTTATGTGACTACCAATTTCACGCTCTATCCCATATCTAACCATGTATTATCTTGATAATTAAAAAACTACTGTCGGCACGTATGCTGAAAACGGTAACAAGAATCGTTTTATTATCGCCATTATCACTTGTAAAAACCGCAGCAAGTCGATGCTCGGTTGCGCTGATGATCGATGCGATCGCATACATAAACACTTATATGTATGTATCGACATAAGTATATGTACATGTACATTATTATGTTACTATTTAAAGCGCTTTGATAAAACCATAGTTATTTTGATTACTCATAAATTATTAGTTTTAGCGTAATTTCCAAAAGTTCACATGCCTTAAAGTGATCGATAATTTATCTGCTGTCTATAGTTTTTTCTGTGACTAATATTTGTAGAGTGATGTCGCCTATTTCGCAAATAATTGCGTGCTAACAAACCTAAAAGTTTTCAAGTGTGTACTAGGATTGTACTTGCAAGTATTGTACTTAAACAGAATCAGATAATAACAAAAAAACAAAGCTATTGAACAAAATATAATTAAAAAAAACTAAAAATATACCAATCTGCTGTTGACGCAATATGTATTATACAATATGATTAGAAAATAGTTAAAATAGTTAAAATATTCAAATATTATTAGCAGCTACTTTAGGCTAAAAGCATAGTGAAGGGCAAAACATGACGATGCATAAAAAAAGTTCATAAAGAACAGTCTTTGTTTCAAAGGCAGTTTTAGTCAGCTTTGATTTGTTTGTTTTTGAAGTTTTGGTATAAATACTGCTGGTATAAAATGGTATAATCAAGCAACGCTGAGATAGCAAGTAGTTATACCACTTTATGGGGATCCCACATAATTTCTCCTGCTGACTTAACTGCCAACCTTTTTTTTCATTCATTTCAAACATTTTTGGGACAAGAGAGCAAAGCTCAAACAAAACATAACAATAGTTGAACCGAAGACAGTTATGAGAGTATACAGCAGATCCTTTCCTTTTTAGATTGTGAATATACATGTGAGTCTTAACTAATGTCTTTTATTCAGCACTTTATTGAGCTAACAATTTCTTAAGCTGAATAAGTACTGAAGCAATGCTCAATACTTTGAATATATTTTTTTTTACTTTGCCATCCAAAATTAGTACTTAATCTTCACAAAAAACCGGTCCCCCGGTATATCACGAAGTTTGTATTTACGAGGTACTCTACGCTTGAATCTTTCCATAAGAGAGATGTTAAGAGCTTCTCTAACTCTTTCAGTCAAAACGGCGATTTCCAATCACACTTTACTTTTTAAACCCTGAACTTGAACTGGGTATATTAAGTTTGCCACAACCCAGAATACCCAGAAGAAAACATCGGAGACCCTATAAAATATATATATCAGTGATCATGACGAGTTGAGTCAAGTTTACCGTTATCGTTGTTAACAGAAATATGTTATCAATAAAGTTAACGACACAACTGTCAAATTTGGCAGAAAAAAAGCTAAGATGACAATATCTGTCAACTTTTAGCTAAATTTTGAGTATTCCAACCAGTGCCATACGTACTAACATAAGAGAATGAAAAAGAGAAAATTAAAAAAAAGTAGCCTAAAATAAGATTTAATGTTTCAAATAAGATAAAATTGACAAGGGCACAGTCGAAGAAATTTATTTCGAAAAATTCGCAAAAGAACAATGGCTGATAAGAATAGTTCCAAGGAGAAAAAAGAACAAGAACACAATAAAAAATGAAATCACGACCATGCGTCGGAGTAGAAGCCTCCAGCCGTATGGTAACCTTGAATTGTTGGCACTTGGCACGAGGCTTGTTGTGAGTATTTACATATTTACAGGCTGTACATATGTATGTGCAGGCCATAAATTCACATATTTTTCTAAATGCGTGTACATAAATACCATACATATGCATGCATATATTTACACTTCTATGTATTTTTGCATAATTTTTCAGATAACTTGCATGCGTGATTGTTGGTTTGTTTTGTTTTTGTTTTTTATATTCATGTGGCTGCTGCTGAATAATAATATCTCCATTCTTCATTTGTTCATTAACATTCCCATAATGTCTCCGCATAATTACAATTATGCATGCATGCCTACATGGCGATGGAAAATCAGAAAAATAAAGAAACTTAAATTTACAAAAAAAAATTAAAAATCTTAAAAAAATAATTGTGAATGTAAACGAAAACAAAATTGCTTTTTTGGTGGCTTTAAATAACAGCAGCTATTACAAAAATTGCTTGGAGTTGTAGTAAATGCTTGCAAATGTAGACATATTTTTTTCGAAATAATATTACATGTAGTTGC
Organism: Bactrocera dorsalis; assembly: GCF_023373825.1. Taxonomy (NCBI): domain Eukaryota; kingdom Metazoa; phylum Arthropoda; class Insecta; order Diptera; family Tephritidae; genus Bactrocera; species Bactrocera dorsalis. The sequence continues at coordinate 21,127,179 of NC_064307.1, read as the reverse complement.
CACTCGATTTGAAAAATTATAATAAAATAAAAAATACTTTAAAATATTTTTTATATTATTATAATTTTGCATTTTAAAATATAATTTTGTTTTATTCTGTTAACAATTTTAAGTTTTTTAAACGTAATTTTTTTATATAGGTTGAAACAGAGTTGCCACCTATTAAAATTGTAAATACTTGTTAAAAAAAATTAAAACAAAAACGAGTATGGTTAAAAATAATGCAATTTAAAGAAAATTGCAAAATTATGACTAAACAACGTTGCCACCTGATTCGAAATTTATAAAAAAAATGTACTTAAAATTATATATAAAAAGCTAATGCTAAATTGAATATGGTTAAAATATATGTACTTCGAATTTTATATAAACAAATAATAATAGAATACGGTTAAAAAATAGTGCAATGTAAAAAATTACAACATTATGACCAAAAAACGTTACCACCTAATTTAAAAAATGAAAAAGAAAGAATTAATTTTAAAATTTTATATAAAAATGTATACCAATTTGAATATGGTTAAAAAATAGTGTCAAATTAAAAACAAATACTACAAAATTATGACTATTTAACGTTGCCATCTGATTTGAAATTTATAAACAACAAGAAAACAAAATACTTCGAATTTTATATTAAAAATTATTACAAGATTGAATATGGTTAAAAACATTACAACTTGTGACTAACCATCATTGCCACCCGATTTGAAATTTATAAAATACAACATTAAATTCAAATTTTATTTAAAAAAATTAATACCAAATTTGGTAAAAAAAAAGTTTCATGTGAAAAAAATACAAAATTATGACCAACTAACGTTGCCACCTGATTTGAAATTTACAAAACAGACAATGTATTTCGAATTTTATATAAAAAATAAATACTATAGGTATGCTATCGAATCCGACTTAACCATTACATTCTTTAGATTTTTTTTTTATAATTCTCTCATGCTTTATTGACGTTTCTTACGGTAAATATTTATTTAAGAATAGCGTTAAGCCCTATTTAAAAATATACAACTATACAATCTATTACGAAATGTGTTTTTGCACAGATAAGCCCACTCTCCGCTATGTATTTGCCTACTATTTGCACTTAATTTAATATATAGTTGCCACCTATTGTAAAAAGTAAAATTGAAAAGTATATTATAAAAAATATGTATGTGCCAAAATTAAATATATGTATCACATAATTCCTTGCATTAAATATATGTTCTCAAATATTTTTTTTTTAAATAGAGTTGCCACATATATAAAATTTAAATTAAATTTAAAATGTATTTAATTATTACATATTTTCATTTTTCCATATGCAAAACCATTCAGCAAGTACTCGTCATCAATTATACAAATTTTAGTATAGCGTTACCACCTATTTAAAAAATATAAAACTGCACAAAATAGTAAAAAGTATGTGCCAAACATAAGGCATTTGATGGAAATCGTTTACAAAGTGAAGTTTACCAATTTTATTTTTTTTCGAATAGAGTTGCCACTTATTTGAAAGTAAAAATTTGAGCAAAGTATTAAAAAATTTATGCCTACCACAAGTACATGAACTTTCCACCAAGTATTCGTCTTTAATTAGAAAAAAATTAGAATAGAGTTGCCAGCTTTTTACAAAAAGTAAACAAAGCAAATGGTTTATTACAAAAGAAGTAGCACATTTACAGCTTAAACTGGTCTAGAATGTGATCCCAGATATTAACAGTAATGTGGTGGATTGTGATGGAATAAGAAGAAGAAGATATAAGAACTTTCTGATTAAAAAATAATTTTGTGATTTAGGATCCTGAATCTTAGTTTTAATTATTTAACTTTTTTATTAGAGTTGCCACCTATCAAAAAATTCGAGTCAAAAATAAAACTTCCTTAGCTTAATTTGTCTAAAACCCAATATGCACAGACTCTTAGACAGGCGCGGTATAGCATGAAGAGCTAATATAAAATTCCACTTGATTATTATATTGCTCCATATCTCACCATATGATGTATGTATATACATATGTATGTATATGCGTGTATTCAAATTAATTGAAAGCTATGTGATCTTAAGTTTTGCAATAAAGATGCCATGGCTTTGTTGATCTTAAACACATTTTATGAGTCATATAACCCTAATGCGGATTCATGACAGATAAAGTCATTTGTATATCTGCACCAATTCACATGTGTCTATTTATATGCATACATGCATATGTATGTCTGTCTGAAAAAATATAATTCAAATAGATATTAAAAGTAGAGTGTCTAGCAGACTATTTTTTCCCGGCGCATATCAGTGAAAAGTGATTTTTATCGCACACTGTCGGATATATACATATAATATTGTATTATATATGCACATATATATTTGTGCACTAGCAGAGTGGAGCGACTCTCATGGGAGAAAATAATTCATACTAACACTTACTAAATTAGTTTAGTGGAGAAAAAGTTGTAGAAAGCTGGAAGAAATATAATACTCTCATTAGTCTCAGTGGATCTGGGTGTCCAAATGATGATTTATTGCCATTTTTGTTCTTTTATAAATTCTTTGAATCTCTTACTAACCAGAGTACAGTAGTAATTCGATACAATATGCAGTCGGTATTTGGAAAGTTCTATGTATTTATAGGACATTCAGGCCACTGGCTTCAGACAATTTAGCATAGTGGAAATATTTCCCATATCAGCCAGGCATTCACGCCGCTTAAAGGTGTCTTTGTTAAATAAAATCCATCAACAACCAGCTAGAAATAATTTGGATTTTAGAAAAAAGAATTTGAAGATCTCTGATAAAGAGCTTAATCAACATTTCCTACAAAATTATTCCAGGCATGATCAGACGTTACTCAGCAGCGATCAGCTGACTTTTGTTGCTCGAAGTCATGAGCTGTCAAAAATTAGAATGTCTACTTGACAGCATTTTTTCTGACTTTTAAAATCTCTTTTATAAGCATCTTTTGACGAGATTTTTTACAGCTTTCAAAGCCATGATTTGATCATAGAAGCTTACTTACTATCAAAAGAAAGCAAACAAAAACAATAACTGTGATCACTTAAAAGTATCGATCAAACTCACACTAAGTCCTTAGATATACATAAGTATTTTAAGGTCAGTTTAATCACAAGACACTGACCTTATAAGAAAATACAGTTTGAAAGCGTTCTTAAAATTTAGTCCCTAACGAACTCATGAAACAATATCATCATATTTGTTGTTGAGAATGTCAGAAAAACTGAAGAAAACTTCAAATACTTAAATAGAACAAGGGGAATATCAAATACCGGAAGAATTAACAAGCAGAAATGGGGAAGGGAGTAAAAAAAAATGGAGAGTGTAAAAGGTGATAAGCAAAGATTTGACATTTAATTTTTTTGACGGACAGGTAATCAGCTGTTATGAAGACAACACTTTCTATAAGATGACATTAATCGATACGTAGCTAAGAACGAGGACGAACTTTAAATAACAACTTTATATTGTTCAAGAAACTAGTTCAATGAACGAGATATACATACATAAGTAGTAGTTAGATCTACCAACAGATAAATATCGGAACGCCACCCTACATTTCTTAATTCCTACATACATATCTTAAATGACTTTAACATAGTCATGCCATGATTTGGAAGGACTATGGAAAACCCCTCACATATTTCAAACATATGAGGAGGTTTTTAGAAGAATATCTTTGGAGCTATGATAAAAACGACCAAATAATGTATCTACACTTCATCCGAACGGGTCAACTGCACGCGCAAACCGAATCGATGAAATGTTCTTCTAGATTGATAAAAACTTGTATTATTTTCATGTGAAGTTTGAACTCAAAAACTTTTTTTATATTCATATGAAGTTTGAACTCCATATATCAGTTAGTAATGGGTTTGTTTACGTTTTATATTAGAACGGAAATTGAGCAATATTGAGAACTCATTTCTACAGTCATTGTCGTGTAATGAGTGTATTGTGCTAAACCGATTAATAGTTCCTTTTTGGCGAAGTGGAATGTAAGTGGAATTCAGAAAATCATCGTACGATTAACGAGAACCTAATTTATGTCTACTTAGAGAGTACTTTTCCTTCGAAAAAGTGGAATGAATATTTTGGACTAGGCTGACGCGACCTAAAACCGATTTTTATACGAATCGAGATAACTCGATTGCCATACAGTTCATATACATACTTGTATTGATAACCACTTTTGAGCATTTAGAATTTCGGAAGTAGTCTATGAGAATAAACTGTTAACTGCTTCGACAAAAGTAAGAGTAAGAATTGGGTAAGAATCCATGCATAATTTCCTGTAAACATTTTGCCATATAAAATGGCTTTCCATACAAAGTTTTTATTGGTTTTAATCAGACAGTTTATATTACAGATATACTCTAAAGTGGTCAAATGAAAAGAAAAGCGTGTGGCGCAAAATTTCAGATCAATATCAGATTAAGTGAGGAGCAAGACAAGAAGAACATTGTCCAGGCCAAGAATTCACCAAAATTAGAACAAAAAAGCTGCGTTTTTGATTTTAATTCACAGCAAGGAGAGCTTCATTATATGGAAGATCACTATAAAGAAGTTCGACTGTGTATTCTTTGTGACAAAAAAGCTCTCGGAAAATATAATAAAATTGCACGGGTAAATGATATTTCAAAAAAATATATTCTGCTGAGTTGGTAGGACTGTCTTTAATTACTATGCCAAATATTGTATGAGCTCGGTCTGTCAACCAGTTTGTTTATAGCAGCGGCTTAAGTCGTTACACCTAAGTCCTTGCGATTTTTACAATGAATAAAAATATCGAACAAATAATTTGTCTCAAATTTTGTATTCCTAACCAAATTTCATGTACGAAATCGCTGCGAATGTTGGAAAAGGCTTAAGGTTTTATCAAAAACATCAGCCTACGAGAGTTACAAAGCATTCAAAGACGGTCGAGAGATCGCTGAAGACATGCCTCGTTCTGGACGACGTTCGACATCTTCAACTGATGAAAATGTTAATAACAAAGTGAAGGATATAATGGTGCTTAAAAATCATCCGGCAAGTGTTAGAGAGATGGCAAGAGAGCTCGACTCTTTCTCGTTTTGGATAAAACTGATTTTTTTTTTCAAAACGAATACCCTAAACCGGGTTCTTTGGACATGCTTGATCGGACGAATTCCGATTCCACCTTCAGCATTATAACTGCCGATCAGACATGATTTTATGAGTTTGACATGCAATCAAGTCAACAATCATCAGAATGGTGGGAAAAAGTGAGCCGAAACCAAAAAAACCACGCCAAGGCCGCTCAAAAATCAAGGAGATGCTCATGGTTTATCGATCATCGTGGTTTGGTGCATCATTAATATGTTCTAGAGGGACAGACCGTCAAAAAGAAGTTCTATTTGGCCGTATTGAGGCGTTTGCATAAGATCAGCCGTCGAAAACAGCCGGAATTGTGTAAAAAACAATTCATGGATTTACAGGATGATAATGCAACATAACATTGAGACATGATTGTATCCGAATTTTAAGCTAAGAATGCAACGAATGCCATCCATTAATCACCGTATTCACCAGATTTGGCTCCTTGTGATTTTTTCTTGTTCCCCAAACTGAAATTGCCGCCCCGTGGAACCCGTTTTCAGTCGATCAAAGAATTGAAACAAAATTCACTGAAGGAGATGAAACCATCCCAAAAAGTGTTTATGAAATGTGTAGAAAAATCGTTGTCAAAGGTGTATTACAACTGGTGGCGACTACTTTGAAGGCGACAAAAAAAATATTGATGATTTTTATACAATTTCCGGGTATTTTTTTGTCACAATATATTATATATATATATATATTGAGGCCACATAAATATTTCCGTTGTCCAGACTATTCAAATTTATATTAATTGTTTATGTGACTCCAGAGTCATGTCTACACCATTTTGACGAGCGAATTCTCATATATGGCAGCCTGAGATATTATATTTAATGGGTGTGTATATTTGACAGCATATTTATATTTGCACAGTACATATATACATATGTATATGTACTTATGTGCCTGCATATTGACATAAAAAGTCATGTTTAAAACACTTGTCCATAAAAGCTTATATGTACATATGTATGTAGTGTGTATAAAATGCCTCCAACATGACACATCAAATATTTGCGTTTAATTTATAACGGTATGTTTTTTAATTAATTAAAACACTCAACAAAAGGGCAATGCGATTGGGTTACAGACGCTAATTACTTTTACTTGAGACGAACAAACAGCGCGCCTGCATGCATATACACATACATACATACATACAAATACATATGAATGCAAGTTTGTATGTGCAGGCGCTGAGCTGGCAACGCTGGTCGCCCGTAGAAAAGCTAACATTGGAAAATAATGGAAAAATTCACTTCGAACAACACGAATTCGTTGCAAACGACCAAAAGTGAAAAAAGTGAAATTGAGCGCAGACGCGCACAACGGTGCGCTCCAGAGGCGAACACGGCGCGCCGCAGCGCCTGATCGCATTTAATGCGCCACAACTTTGACAGCAACGCGCGCAGCCCACAAATGCACAACCATAACTCATACATATAGGTATGTATGTAAGTGAGATACATAAGAGATTAGTAGATCTGTATAGCGGTATGCATGTTTGTGTGTATGCATGTATGTATATTTGCTTTTTTTGTATATATTTATATGTATATATGTAGTGTGGCAGGCCGGCTAAACAACTTTTACTGCCGCAAATCGACTTGTTGCAGCTGGCTAATGACCAAATGTCAAGGCAACGCGTTGCGACGACGGCGGGGCAGCAACCGTACCACCACCTCCATGCATACATATCTACGAACTTGTGTAAGCGCGCCTGCCAAACCAGTGCATGCGCGTCATTTACCTGCATTAGATTGTTGCATCGGCTCGATGTTGGCCTGCAAGCCACCGGTTTCTAGTTTTGGCTGCGACGGCGGCAGCTGCTCTTGCGCCGCGGCCGTGGCGGTTACCTCCTTTTGTACCGTTGCCGGTGTCGTTACCGTATTGCCATTCGTCGTCGTTGCATCGGCGTGCACGGCCGAATCCTCCGTCGCTGGCTTAGCCGCGGCCACAACGACGATGGCGGTTGGCGCAGCGCCGACGGTGGCGGCGGCGGGGGTGTCGCTGGCGCTTTCCACATTGTCGCTGCTGGCAACAACAACATTCTCCACTTTGTTGCCGATTTCAATATCTTTATCGTTTTCGGACGGCATGATTTCTATAGTCTTTTCCACTTAATTCGATTTGTTAACTGCTTTGTTTTTGTTCTTTTTTATGTTATTATTGTTGTTGTTGTTGTTTATTTGATTTTTGAAATGTTTTCGCTGCAATTTTGTGCAATGCCTTGGCTTTGTGTGTCGCACGCAACTCTGCAATGCACACCAGTGGCCCACAACAAACACAAAGTACACGAAATTGTTGTACAACAACAAAAATCGAAACAATAATAAGCGTGTATGGCAATTAATGCGCTCGGCACTTTTTACTTAATTTTGCTTTTCGAATTTTTTTGTTGTTGTTTCTTTATTAATTTAGTTTGTTGTTTTTGTTTTTATGTTTTTCTACGTTCACTGAAATTAACCAACGCGAATAACGGTCGCTTCGCTCGCAATGCAATCGTTTTAACGAGGAAAGTGAGCAGCGAAAATTACACTCGATCGTTTAGCGTGCGTTTAATGCTTTGTTGTTATTTATTTATGTTTTTTTTTTGTAAATTTATTTTGTGCTTATGAAAACATGAAAATCTAAGTCGACGGCGACGCGATACAGCGATACAACACAGCGTTCTGGTGGTTTTCTTGCGACTGAATCGTCGTGTTGCGGCTGTTTGGGCATGAAGCTCGTCGCACAAGCCAAAAGCGTTAGCCGTCAACAACACTTGCTAACCACCTGTCGCACCGCACCGCCGCCGCTACGCGCTGCTGTCGGCTAATACAGTTGAATGTCGTGAAAATAGAAACGTTTGGCGTAAGACTGCGGGAATGTCGAACATCTTCGAAACAAGGAGAGAAATATTCGTGCTCGTAATTCAATCATGTGACAAATACATACAGTTAGTTGTTCAATTGGTTACTTAAGGGATACTCGACTTTTCTCTTGGCTGAAAATTACGTTAATGTTCAATCACAGTGTAAAAAAAAATGTAATAAATTTTCATCATAATTCAATCATACTATTAGGTTCTTTACTTCGGAGAGCGTTTCTTCTTATGAAAGTATTTTTTTAATCCACAACAATCAAATAAACTTCTTAGTGTTTTTCTCATGAATCGTCCGGTTTACTTTTTAATAATTTTGGGTTGTTTTATATATGATCAAATTTGACCCGGACTGACCAAAAAAATCCACAACGTCAAATAATTTTTTTAAATTTTTTCTCATGAATCGTCCGGTTTACTTTCTAATAAATATGGGTTGTTTTACATATGATCAAATTTGACCCGGACTGACCAAAAAAAAATCCACAACGTCAAATAAACTTTTTAGTATTTTTCTCATGAATCATCCGGTTAACTTTTTAATGATTTTGGGTTGTTTTAAATATGGTCAAATTTGACCCGGACTGACAAAAAAAATTAATTTTCTAGCACCCAATACAAATATTTATTAACGCATTCAAAAGAGACTGCTTTTGAACCAATACAAATGTGTCAATGCTTAATCCAAATTTCCACATACTTTTTATAACTAAGTCTCGACTGTGACGGCTTTCAGCGAATTTTGGTTCCTTCGGTTTCGGTTAATTTTTCGAGCACAATTCGGTAGATTGTTCAACAGTTTCGCCTCATATTCATAAACTCACGCCTACTCATTAATAATGATGGGTTTAATGAATATAGTACAGGGTGCACAGCATCGTTATCAAGGGTCTCTTTTGGGACTTCTACACGATGTCGTTTTTGCAAAAGATTCAGGTCTCTTGGTACGAGTCTAGCATTGACAGGCGTCATACCTAAAACATTAACCAGAATATGCCGAGTGGTGCCATAAGATATCTTGGATACTCTACTATCTATCTCTCTGATACCAACACGACGTCAAAGACAGTTCTTTAACTGCTTCGACGTGTTCGTTGTTAACAGTGGGGTATGGACAACTCACATGAGACAAGTTTTCGATGACTTTACGACCTTAACTAAATACTTTGTGTCATTCAAATATTTATGATCGTGTTAAAGCACGCACGCCAAAGCCCTTTTGCAACATTCTTAATGATTTCGAAGTCTTCGTTCCATTGGTAACACAAAAAATTAAAGACTCTGCCGGGGAATTATATAAATCTATTAATGGTCTTAACCTCTTAAAGGACCTGATAACACATTGCTTTCATACTTTTTATTGACTACCTTTAAAAAGGAAGGACCATCAACAGCGAGTATTGCCTAAGATAACTTTGGATTATTAGACCGTTTGAGGGATGGAATCACCGAAAACGGGCAGCATTTGAAGAAAAAGAGATTGCTGTTTCACCAAAAAAATGTACCGGATAACTTGTTGATGAAAACGATGGCAAAAATCCATCTCGTCGAATGAAGAGCGGATCGCCGAAACTGAGACCATTTTTGAAGCAAAGGACAAAGCGTACTACAAAAATGGTATCTAATAGTTGATGGTCGCTATAATCAGTGAATCACCCTTGAAGAGAAATATTTATGTTGATTAAAAAAAAAGAAATGTAAATGACTTGTTGAAACCGTTCGGAAACCATCGAGCATATTAAGGTTCAAGTGTGGGAAATCTATTTGCCAACATTTCGTCTATATTTAAGAGGTCCAACCAGAAGCTTAACCTAAAATGCAACAAAACCAAAAATAGCTCCTCAAGGCTTTGGGCTACATTTAATCAGTTTCGGTTGTTCCAGATCTGATGTTTAATTTTCTGACAATGCTGCTCCTTACAATAGATCCACAATAAGTTACCGATCACACACTATGGAAAATATTATATAATTCTCATACAAACATATAATATATACATATGTACATATCTACGCTGTGGGCTAACAAAAAATAAAAAATATTAATAGAAGACGATATTTTGTTCGTTCGTTTTTAATTAATGCGTGCATGTGTGTGGTATGTAGGTATGTATGTAGGTGTTATGAAATAAGTAACATATGTTTCATATAATATATTTTTATCGGTTTATTAAATTTTTGAAATTCCTTTGATGATGAGTAAGATTTTCCAGTCATTTATTGAGTTGTACAGAGTTCAAAAGAATAGCAGGTTTTAAGGGGGTCGTCCGGTGTGATGGTCTTTTATACCCTGAACAGGGTATATTAAGTTTGTCACGAAGTTTGCAACACCCAGAAGAAAGGGTCTGAGACCCTATAAAGTATATATATAAATGATCAGTATGTCGAGCTGAGTCGATTTAGCCATGACCGTCTGTCGGTCTGTATATATACGAACTAGTCCCTCAGTTTTTAAGATATCGTTTTGAAATTTTGCAAACGTCATTTTCTCTTCAAGAAGCTGCTCGTCTGTCGGAACTGCGGATATCGGACCACCATAACATATAGCTGCCATACAAACTGAATGGTCGGAATCAAGTTCTTGTATGGAAAACTTTCACATTTGACAATGTATTTTCACAAAAGTTGGCACAGGTTATTTTTTAAGACAACAACGTAATCTCCGAAGAAATTATTCAGATCGGATTACTATAGCATATAGCTTTCATACAAACTGAACACATAGTTACTAACAGAAATGCACCTGTGAAGGGTGCAACCGAAGTTAACGTTTTTTCCTGTTTTTAGATATTTTCGGAAATTTTCATAGTGAATATAGTAGTTCTTAACTGACCGATGGAAATCAAGATCTTTATATCTCCTTCTATGCTACAGAAAATCAACAGAAATTTGTGGGTATTATAGCTTTGCTGTAACCAAAGTAACGTTTATTGTTTTTTCCCTTTTTATATAAATTTTAGGAGTATATGACTTTAAAAATCGTTTTCGGCATCCAATAATCTACCCGCATGCTGTATCTACAAAGGTTTTGCAAAAAAAGAGTATCGAAAACTCCTAAGTAGTTCAAACGCCAACTCAAAGCTAAAAATCGCATGCGATAATTTTAGGGTTGGACACTAGCATAAATATCGCATGCGATATGGCATTATTTTTTACAAATTATGTTTATGGTACAATTCGTTCAGGCTTCAAACGTCAAGTGTAAACACAAATGGCTGACAGGCAATGTTTTCGCAACTTTGCCGCTTTAACGTTAGCTTACATGTGGCTATGCATGTATATAAATTACTATATTCAACTCGTATATATGTATAAATGCACAAACCTAAATGCTTTTGTTTTAAGGCACAAGTTTGCCGATTTTCAAGTAATTAGGTACATGTACTATATGTTGTATGAGTATATATACATATACATATAACTGCATGTTCCGGTAAAAGGCGTTCATATGCAAAGGCTTATCCGCATGTAAGCATATATTTACTATATACATATACATACATACATATATACATACATACATACATATTTGAAAGTATGGAATTTTGTGATAAAAATTAATCAGTCAAGCTATACACATATGGTATTGGCAAATCAAAAAGTGTGACGACTTGTCTCGACGATTGTAAATTTTAAACCTAAATTATACTCAGCCCTGTTGCCATTGTCCGTCGACGGACGTTTTTTGCCGATTTTTTGAGAAGTTAAATATCATATTGACGCCAAAACTCGGATTTATTACGCTTGGACACCTCCAAGCACTGCTTTGTATCATCAACTCCTGGTTGTTTTTGGTAAAAAGTGAGTTCGTGCGGCACACACTTTGCATAGAACTTTTCCATACCCAAATATTTGTGAAAGATGTGATAGCGACCTTTAATTGATATCTTTAAAATGCCTACTATCTCGAACAACTTCACTTTATGGTCATCCAAAGTTATTTTGTGGACTTTTTTGATATTTTCGTCGGTAATAACCTATTTTGGGCGTCCACTGCGTTCACCGTCTTCGGTGCTTATTTCACCACGTCTACACTTAGCATGCCAATCATTGATGGTTGATTTTCCTGGGACAGTGGTTGGAAACTAGTAAGTAAGCCAAGTTTTTGCTTTAGCTGTATTTTTTGCCTTCAAAAAGCAATATTTTATCAACTCTCCAAATTCCAGGGGGACTTTTCAACTGACCTGTTAAGTGGCCCAACGAAATAAGTGGTTGGAAAAACTTTTGCCTTTTTTTTAAAGAGGAAGTCTTCTTACTTTTTATCTCTAATCTAGGCAGTATACTTCGCTTCCAGGAATTCTGATTCCTTTCACGAAAAAATTATAATTTTTACTATCGGCTGCTGGATTATGGAAACGAACTACGGTCTCCGTAATTATTTACTATACACCATACTATATACAAATAATTTGCGTTTTCACCACATTTTGATTTTTGATCGAGATTTTTCAACCACTAGTTAGGTCTAATAGCTTTTGTGAGAATCCTTTTGGTGAAGAATAAAAAAGTTCCAATATTTGACATTGCTTGCTATATGGTAACCGCTATTACTTGTTTATCGGAACTGTAATGGAATTTAAGCCCTGCGGAGCACTAAATCGGAACTCTAATCAGTACACTGTTTTCAAACCAATCACAACTATTGTGGAACCATGTAAAACAGGTCCTTTGATATAAGACTACAATTATGTCTTTAGACTATATCTTATCTAAGCACCCAATCGGATTTAAATACGACAGATTCTACCGAGAACGATGAATTTTAATGAGTAACTTAATTCCTTTCCAAAAATTTCACGAACATCAACAAATTTTCAAATACTCGAGGTACACATACAAATGGCTTCTTGAAGCTCCATTTTTCACATAATACAAGTAAAGGGTGATTTTTTAAGAGCTTGATAACTTTTTTTTAAAAAAAAACGCATAAAATTTGCAAAATCTCATCGGTTCTTTATTTGAAACGTTAGATTGGTTCATGACATTTACTTTTTGAAGATAATTTCATTTAAATGTTGACCGCGGCTGCGTCTTAGGTGGTCCATTCGGAAAGTCCAATTTTGGGCAACTTTTTCGAGCATTTCGGCCGGAATAGCCCGAATTTCTTCGGAAATGTTGTCTTCCAAAGCTGGAATAGTTGCTGGCTTATTTCTGTAGACTTTAGACTTGACGTAGCCCCACAAAAAATAGTCTAAAGGCGTTAAATCGCATGATCTTGGTGGCCAACTTACGGGTCCATTTCTTGAGATGAATTGTTGTCCGAAGTTTTCCCTCAAAATGGCCATAGAATCGCGAGCTGTGTGGCATGTAGCGCCATCTTGTTGAAACCACATGTCAACCAAGTTCAGTTCTTCCATTTTTGGCAACAAAAAGTTTGTTAGCATCGAACGATAGCGATCGCCATTCACCGTAACGTTGCGTCCAACAGCATCTTTGAAAAAATACGGTCCAATGATTCCACCAGCGTACAAACCACACCAAACAGTGCATTTTTCGGGATGCATGGGCAGTTCTTGAACGGCTTCTGGTTGCTCTTCACCCCAAATGCGGCAATTTTGCTTATTTACGTAGCCATTCAACCAGAAATGAGCCTCATCGCTGAACAAAATTTGTCGATAAAAAAGCGGATTTTCACATTTCGAACCGAACACTGATTTTGGTAATAAAATTCAATGATTTGCAAGCGTTGCTCGTTAGTAAGTCTATTCATGATGAAATGTCAAAGCATACTGAGCATCTTTCTCTTTGACACCATGTCTGAAATCCCACGTGATCTGTCAAATACTAATGCATGAAAATCCTAACCTCAAAAAAATCACCCGTTATAAAGAGAATTATAGTGAGAGCTTGGGTTTCCTCAGTTTGTTTGGAAGTTCCCTGGAAGCTACTGAATTTCGAGATATTTTCATAACTTCGAAGAAAAATCAGGCGTCGTACTTTCAATCTACTGAAAACCTCGAGGCCTCAAGAAAATTTAATCGGTTATCTAATTAATATATAAGTGACTATTTACTACTCACACTTACTCCAGCCAAATAGTTTCTGGCTCCAAAATATATACATTTTACTCTATACAATTGATCTCAACTGGCTTTAAAAAGTTAACAATAAAAAAATATAATTTCTCAGCGTTCAATACACAATATTTCTGTAAAAAACAATAGATATTTTCGACAAATGAAATTCATAAGCAACCACACCACACCTTCAATTGCACATACCCTTTTCGAGGCACAACATTCTACTATACTATATATGAGGAAGTCGATATGATCTCGCGTTGAATACCGCGCTGCGATAGTAAGCAACAACTTTTTTAAATAATCATACATACTAACATTTCCAAAATGGAATTAAAAGTGTGAACATTTGGAATTTTGCCGAGATTGATTTCAGCATTGTTTTGCCGCCCAACAGCCAGCGTAGCGTCTATTGTACACCGGCGCGCTTGCACCTGTATCGAATTTTAATGACTCACACAACAGCCATTTGTCAATCAATATGATTGCCATCAAGCAGAACATACACACACACACACGCATACAAACGCCCGCAAATGTGGGTAGATTTGTTTCTATTTTTATTGTAATTGTTTTGAATTTTCAATTTGCATTTGCAAAACTATGTTATTCTCTGGCGTATGTAAATTTGTATAATTTGTATGTGTGTGTAAGCATATGAATATTTATCGGCACGAGTGCTATTACATTGTATTAACCTCTTGAGTGCCAGATAAGTTCTGCGCTCTTTTTAGATTTTTTTTGTAGAGCAAAGTGTTGAGACTTACTGAAATTTATCGATTATTTTTTTTTACTATTTTTATGTCGGGGACTGTCTGTCTGTATATACGCGATTTCTTTTTCTTTATTGGCGTAGAAAACGCTTCCGTGGTTATAGCCGGGTTTACAACAGCGAGACAGTAGTTCTTCCTTTTCGCTGTTTGGCGGCAATTGGAGATTCCAAGTGTAGCCAAGTCCTTCTAGATCTGTTGTCAACGTAGTGGAGGTCTTTCTCTTCCTCTGCTTCCCGCGGCGGGTACTGCGTCGAATACTTTCAGAGCTGGAGTGTTTTCATCCATCCGGACAACATGACCTAGCCAGCGTAGCCGCTATCTTTTAATTCGCTGAACTATGTCAATGTAGTCGTATATCTCGTACAGCTCATCGTTCCATCGAATGCGATATTCGCCGTGGCCAACGCGCAAAGGACCATAAATCTTTCGCAGAACGTTTCTCTCGAAAACTCGTAACGTCGACTCATCATATGTTGAGTGACTTGTAGAGTTTTGTCTTTGTTCGTCGTGAGAGGACTTTACTTCGCAATTGCCTACTCGGTCCGAAGAAGCACCTGTGTGTAAAAGTTACTCTGCGTTGGATTTCAAGGCTGACGAAGTTGTTGAAGTTAATGCTGGTTCCAAGGTAGACGAAATTATCACCGATTTTGTAGTTATGACTATCAACAGTGACGTGAAAGCTAAGTCGCGAGTTCGAAGATTATGTTTTTTGAAGGCAACAAATAATTCGACTTGCCTTCGCTCAAGCCTTATTTGCTTCACGTTTTTACCCAGTCTGGAGAATGCAGAACTAACGGCGCGGTTGTTGAAGCCAATGATATCAATATCATCAGTATACACCAACAGCTGTGCACACCTATAGATGATTATACCTCCTCTATTCAGATCTGCATTCGAAGTATTTTTCCAGAAGTAGATTGGAGATGTCTGACAATAGAGAGTCGTCGATAAGATCTTAGGACTGTGGTATGCAGTCCATAACATATCTTCTTCTTCTTCTTCTTTACTGGCGTAGACACCGCTTACGCGATTATAGCCGAGTTAACAACAGCAAGGCTGTCGTTTAGTTTTCATTGGTACTGTTTTTACGTGATGGGTCCCAAACCCAGTGCACAACCCTGCGGAGGGAAGGTTTCGCCTTCTCACTTTAGCTCGCCTTCAAACGGATGTTCTTAGGCTACCCAGAGGATACTTGGTCAAAGATCGGAAGTCGTGAGCTGCTTGAGCCATATGTAAAAGAAGCGTTTCTGGCCACTCCCAAGTGAATGGCGATCAGAGAACTTTCCTCACTTGCGTGCACTTCTACACATGACTCCATCCTCCCATGTCCATAACATATAAGATGTTTTAATGGGCCAGTAGGGTAATCTGGCCTGTTGATAAATAAAAAAGTAATTAACGTTTTTATTTTTCCCAAAGTCCACCAGATTAAAAAAGTGTTTTTGAGTTGTGCACTCCGAACGCTCTGAACGTCAAGCGGTATTATTATTTTTGGGCCTTTTTCGAAACCTTCCACTGGTAAAGTGGGTTTCTACATTAATTTTAAAGGTATAAAGGAACAGAAAATGCAAACAAAAATTGAAAAAAGATTACCCTACTGACCCCTTAAACACTGGTTGAGAAATTTTAGAAGTATTCGATATTATGTTGAAATCTAAAGTTAGGAGAGCACACCACCTTGCGTAAATTTTAGTTTTATTTTTTAAAGCTGGAATTTTTACGTCTAAATTCCGCTGATAACTCTTGACAGTACTGGATAAAATGATGATTCATTTCACTCGTGCTGGTAGATAACTTATCTTTAATACAATCTTTAAGTAGAAACTAAAATTATTTTTTTATCGATTATATATTCATATTTATATATATATAGTATATACATATATATATGTATTTTCAAGTTAGGTATTAGTCACTAGTAATCTATTTGACAGCATCGTGATCGAACTACTTATATAACTATATAAAATATTTCTGAATCTGAAGTGGTCTTATCAGCGCACAAAACATAAAAATCAATTACAAGTGACTTAAGGTTATCTTGTTGATCGGCAGTGAAAGCTTTGAATGAAAATTAAGCTATTTGTAACACAATGTTTTTGCTGTTATCCCACTATGTCGACATCGCGACCCCTTTTCAATGCAATTAATTATTGGACGCAGTTTGTGCAAGTTCAGAGCACTTGAACCGCAATTAAAAGCGTGACGCGATTAAATGTAGGATTGCTAATCTAATCTCAGTCAAATTTGACAAATAATTATGATGACACGAGAAATGATTTGCTTGGCAGGCTTCCCCATAAAATCATTAAGTGAATGATCATAGATAAACAATTATTTTATTCTGAAAATTGATTTTG
Organism: Bactrocera dorsalis; assembly: GCF_023373825.1. Taxonomy (NCBI): domain Eukaryota; kingdom Metazoa; phylum Arthropoda; class Insecta; order Diptera; family Tephritidae; genus Bactrocera; species Bactrocera dorsalis. The sequence continues at coordinate 21,110,039 of NC_064307.1, read as the reverse complement.
TAAAATATGTCTATAGACCAAGCTAGATAATTTTCGAAAACAAAATAAAAATCATATTCGGATGAAAGTCAAGCTCAAAGCTCGTATCTGGCAATAATATACATCTTTGAAAGGTCTTGACATAACCTACAAAACGGCGCTTTACATCATTAGTCTGCGTTCAACAGTTATAGACGTGTAAACATGGAGTTCACTAACGCCGAAATTCGCGCTATTTTAAAGTTTTCCTTCGTTAAAGGCAAATCCGCTAGAGAAACGTTCCGTGAAATTAATGGTGTTTCGGGGGATGGTACTCTATCACTTCGAACTGCGGAGGAATGGTTTCGACGATTCAGAGCGGGTGAAAACGACACCATGGATAAGCCAGCCGGCGGAAGACTTGTGACGACGAATACCGATCAAATCATGGAAAACATCGAGTTAGACCAGCATGTGGCATATCGTGACATCGTCCATAAGATGGGGGTTAGTTACCAAACCATTTTAAACCATCTGCAATAGGCTGGATACACAAAAAAGCTTGATGTTTGTGTGCCGCATGATTTGATGCAAAAAAACCTTCTGGAGCGAATCAACGCCTGAGATATGCTGCTGAAACGGAACGAACTCGACCCATTTTTAAAGCGGATGGTGACTGGCCACGAAAACTGGATCACATACGACAATATCAAGCGAAAACGGTCGTGGTCGAAAGCCGGTCCCAAACAGTGGCCAAGCCGGGATTGCCAGGAATGTTTTGCTGTGTATTTGGTGGGATTGGAAAGGAATCATCCACTATGAGCTGCTCCCATATGGCCAGACGCTTAATTCTACCATCTACTGCGAACAACTGGAGCGCTTGAAGCAGGCGATCAACCAGAAGCGTCCAGAATTGGCCAACAGGAAGGGTGTAGTGTTCCACCAGGACAACGCCAGACCACACACTTCGCTGATGACTCGTTAGAAAGTGCGGGAGCTCGGATGAGAGGTTTTATCGCATCCTCTATATAGCCCGGACATGGCGTCAAGTGATTACTACCTGTTCCTGTCCATGGCGAATGATCTTGTTGGTGTCAAGTTGAACTCAAAAGAGGCTTGTGAAAAGTGGCTGTCCCAGTTCTTCGCAAATAAGGAGGGGGGGCTTCTACGAAGGAGGTATTATTAAGTATTATGAAGTTGCCGTCTAAATGAAAACAGATTAACGAACGAAACGGCGTATATTTGAATTAAATCCTCTCTCTTTTTTTGAAAAAAAAATCAGCTTTTTCGGGACGTGACGAGCAAGATCGCATTTCATACCCAAAATATACACCAAAATCATTCGAACAGACTCCTGAGAGATGTCGAGCTGTCTTGCCATCTCTATAACACTTGCTCGATGATATGGTGCTTGTTCTTCACTTTTTTAATATTTTCATCAGTTAAAGAGCTTGAAGGTGGTTTTTCATTCCTCTAAATAAGATTTCATAGTCACTGCAAACTCCGGATTCGAGTTTGGTTTACTGGCTCTCAAACATTTTGACAATAACAGCTGCTTTGCTGACGTCATAATAGCAAATGCTTGCACAATATGAATACGATTTGACAGCTTTCTAGTCTACTGCTATGTAATCACTGGAAAAAAATTTCCAAGAAGGACTTTAGAATAAAATTTTCTGCATGTTGAAAATCTTCAAGGAAGTTAGTTGTGCAACTTTCTATTAACATCGCAATTAATTTATTGACAGTTATCAAAGCCAAGAGCTCCAATGAAGAATGTATTGATTGATTAACATGTAGTCTTCATCACAACTTATTATTCTTTCCTCCTTAAACATTGTACCTTCATACAAATAGTCTTAGCTTATTGTCCAACTATCTTCTAGCTATCCATTGTATTACTTTCGGTTCTCACAACCCTCAACGTGTTAATGCTCAAAGCGTTACACAGCGAGTTTAGTGAACTGCGCCAAATAGGGTACGACATTTTATAACTCTGTCAGGTATTCTAAGCATTAATTCGTTCGTCATTGAATGCAATGTGCAATTCACAGGTCCATTTTTTTTTTATTTGCTCGAATGCAGTAGGAAAATTGTGGTTTGAATACTTGTTGTAATTGTAATACGTTTTGCTTTATTATTTTACTGCTAGAAAAGTGATAAAGTATTTGATTTAATTATGTGCATAATTATTTGCAATTATTCTTTTTTAATATCTGCATATTCTCTAGAATCGTGTGAGCAATATTAATAACACTTTGACGCTTAACCTTTGCTAAGCTTTTTGCTCTGGTAACGCCATTCTGAGAAGACAAAAGTGTCCTACTTTTTACGGTATCAGCCACGCTTGAACATACATTTTTTTTAATTTTGGATTGGAAGCTTGACTTTCTTTTGAGGTGGAAGCTTTTCCTCTATTTACTTCAATGATTAGGCTCCTTGTCTCGCGTGTATGAAGAATGTGTGCCTTAAATCAGGGCAAAAAGTTTTAAAAATAGTTTGTTTTTCTTAAAGTACCACTCACAAGAAATTCGAGGCTTTTCGCTACTCTTGATTATTATATATCCCTGCCATTTGAAGCCGGGAATTTTTGAGATTCAAATGTTTTCAAAAGTGTGTGTGGCCCTGCCATTTAAGCGATTAATAATCTATTTAAGCTGGATAAATAAAACTTACTGAAAATATCGATATTTTTGAATCACCTTATATTTTAAAATATATTACTTAATTATTAATAAAAGATCAAAAATTTGGACCAAAGACTACCTCGCTTGATTCCTGGTGAGAGAAACACTCAGTCGTCGAGAGAAACACTGAGCGTCTAACCACAATCCGCATCAGAACAAAATTTTTCAACATTCCACCGATTTGCGCCCATTCTCCAATAGAAGAGAAGGATGATATGACCAAAGATGCCGTTTATGAGCAACTGGAGCACTTTTTTGACGATTGCTGACACCACTTTGTAAAAATTATGCTTGGCGATTTTAACTCAGGGTGGAAAAAGACGGCATCTTTGGTACATCAGTTGGAAAATTCAGTCATCAAGGAGAAATATGGCGCGACTTGGCTGCCTCCGGATCGAAAAGTTGAAAACCAGATCGATCATGTTGTGATAGAAGCGCGACAAGTCTCCAGTGTCCGAGGACGTACGTACACTCCGAGGACCTAGCATCGACTCGGACCACTATCTTGTTATAGCTAAGATACTCGCCCGCCTCTGTACAGCAAAGCATGTCCGTCAACAAACACAAGGAAATTACGACATCAAGAAGTTACAATCACAACTGACAGCTAAACGATTTTCAACACGACTAGCACTCTTGCTCTTTAAGGGTATTAATCAGCAACTCGCTATAAGGAAACTGTGGGACGGCATTTCCAGCTCCCAGCCGATGGATTACCGGCCAAGCTATTCAAACACGGCGGCGAAGAACTAACAAGGTGCATGCATGAGCAACTTTGCAAGATATGGATTCGGATGAAAGTGTGTCCGACGATTGGAACCTATTGGAACCCCACTATCTGCGTCAATTACCGTGGAATAAACCTAGTTTATATCGCATCTTATCGAGAGTAGTGTGTGCAAGACTGACTGAGGCCCACCGTCAGCAAACAAATTGGGCCTTATCAGTGTGGCTTTTGACCTGGAAAATCTACTATCGACCAAATTTTCACCATGCGCCAAATCGTCCGCGAAAAGAAAATCGACATACACCACTTGCTTTTATGCTGCTTTGTATAAGAAGAAGACCACTGGAGAGGAGACCCCCTTGATTGGGTTTATCCATGCTATGATGGTGGCCTCTTACCGATTGCTTCCAGATTATTAACGATAGCTCCATTGGAAACAAGACCCGAAAAGTTTGTTTAATCTGATGCCAATTTCAATAGTATATATGTACATATGTAGAAAACAAGACCTTGAGGGCAATTTGTATAAGACTATCCTTACATATGCGATTTCCTTCTTCAGAATGTATTTCATAGTCATTGCTGATGCCAAGCATTTTTGCAGCAAAATCTTTTAATCCCATTTCTGCGGAATTATTAATTCCTCGTAAATTATTCTTTCGTGGTTGTGAAGACAATAACAGGGGAGATAACCAAGAATTGCCAAGTCGACAACATCAGTCCTCTCTGTCATCACACGTCATCATTCAAAATACACGTACTCATGAGTGGGTGAATTAAATGTATATCTACATATGCATATTAGGGTGAGCCAAAAACTAACTAAACATTACTTTCAGGATGTTACAAACTTCGTGGCAAACTGAATGTACACTAGAGCGGGTCGATTTTCAGGGGCCGAAAAAACGAAAATGTCGCGTATGTATTATAAGAAATATTTTACGTATAATTCTGAGGAAATTTACCTGAGAGAGTCTGGGTCTAAAAACAACTTCGAGAAAAAAGGAGATGTTTTTTTTTTGGATAAAACAAATTGGTTCGTCAGTTTTTGAGTTATCCAGAAAAAATTGATTACCTAGATGGACTTTGATATTCAATTGATTATGTGTCGCTATCGTCAAGATCGGTCAATTTTAGCACACAACCGATTATTGAGATTTTTTAAACTTCGGTTGATACCTGTAATCTCTTAGGCAGAGTTTTTCAGACTTGTCCGTAGAACATTTCCCGTATTTGCGATTTTACACTGCTCAGGGTAAAAAAACGTTCAAAGCTAAGTTTTTGGCTCACCCTAATGTACACTGTTCATGGTAAAAATTAGTAACTTATCTTTTTTGATAAAAAAAACCTAGCCTATCAACTTCATTGCTTGAAAAGTTTTTAGGTTTATTCCCAGGTTAGTTTTTGACTCACCCTAATACACGTACATATACATATGTATAAATACAAAATATTCATTTGAACATATTTTCACATAGTTACAAACATATATAAATATATATGTACATATATTGTGATAAAATTTTGGTTTGCAGCGCGAAGTCCGTTTTCTGAATTGATGTTTTTATATATGTATGTATGTATACTATATACTAGTATATATGTATGTAAGCACATATAATTCCACATAACTTTATCAATTTGACTATATCATCCCATTCCATAAACATCGGCTTATTCCATAAACAACAATACATTTCATATTTTTCCATAATTCACATTAAAATATTTGCCAACTTGCCTATAATAAATATTGGAATCTTCATTGTTGCCTCTGTCGTTGCCTTGCGAGTTGCCTGTTGCTTAACACTTATCTTTTCCTTGCTGCGAATTCGCAATTTCAATAAATGGTGTACATATAAACAACAACAAGGCGCTTGTGTTCAACACATTTGAGCTTCAACTTCACTTGGTGCGAAAATGAAAAATGAAAGTGAAAAATGTCACACAACAACCAGTTGATTAATTGCTTGCACTGAGCTTCTTTTTTTTAACTTTTTGCTCATCAAATCAAATCACAGGGCGTTTACTCATCGCGGTTTGCCCTTTGATTCACAACTGATGACGCAAAGACGCTGCAGCAAACTGAAAGGATGCGGAAGTAGCACAAAATGCCAGAGGACTCGCCATGATTTTGCTCAAAAAGCAACAATGCACATACAAACGTACTTCTTAACAGTGAAAATTTTCTAACATATGGTGGGTGCCCTCATGCGCTACGCAGCCAGAAGCCGAAAGTAAAATTGGATGGGTGGCGTTGCCACTTTAATTGTATTTTTATTACCAATTTTTTGGTTAAAATTTGTCAAAATTGTTTTTGTGTTAATAGATTTTTTTCTTTAAAAAATTTCATTTTCTGAAATAATTAAGTACCTTCAAGTATTTATTTCCAATTTTAACCTCTTGAATGTATTAAGTATTTTACTTATAAGGTTTCAATAGATGATATATAGACACTTCTCTGCTCGCTAAAATTGTGAGGTGTCCCAATAAAAATATGTCAACACATAGAGCAAAAAAGTTATCCAGTTGAAGCAGGGAACTTAGAGAGCGAATTTCTCGCTGTTGTATGTTCTCTGCTTAAAGTGAATAGAAGTGCGTATGGGGCTAGCTCATTAAAGCGTTAAACTCTCTTGCCTCTTATTTTTACTCGACAGTCTATACCATTTATACCAGTTGTTTGTTCGATTCACTACTGTCCAGGGTTTCCGGATGGAAGTCAACTAACATAGTTTTGCTTATATTTACATATAGCTTTTAAGCTGAGATTCTCCCCCGATTTGAAATAGATTGGATAGTATTCAAGATGGTAAGACGCTTTTTTGTCGAGAATCGATAACGAATTTATCATATTTTTGGCCGAAACCGATAACTGGTATAATTTTTTTCAATATATCTTTGAATTTTATTGAGGTTCAGAATTTTTAAGAGTCAAAAAAGTAATTGTCGAATATTTCGCTCCCTTGATAATCATGGCCTTGTTTATACGAGTAATTTTTTTATTGAGCAGATCCTTGGTTATATGAGAATTTATTCGAATATTTAATTTTTTGTTAAGCAAAATTTTCTTTCTCTTTAGAAAAATCACCTAACTCCTCATATTATGTCTTCAATCCTTGTTTATTCACCTTCTTTTCGAAATCAATCGCACAACTCCAAAAATTAAACTCTCAATTTCGAAATACTTATACTATAAAAGCAAAAATTTCAACAACAAAATCTCTAAAACTATGAATATCGTTTGATTTTTTTTTTTTAAACTTAACCACCACTTTCAATCCAGTTACACCAACATGGCAGCACTCTCCGTGAGTCAGCTGCAGAGAGCACATTGTAAACGAAAGCAACAGTGTGTTGGCTGTTTAAGAGCGCAACCAAAACGGAAATTAACTGTTATTGTACTCTTCAAAGCTTTTGGCCAGATAAAAGATATGGATACCAACCAGCGTACTATCTCTGCTTGTACATCATACATACTATACGTATGGTATATACAAACAGTTTTATATAGCAAGCGTGTGAACTTATCAGTGTTGTGCCATTGTACCTAATTGGTATTGTACCTTAAAATTCTATTATTATAAATTACAAAAAAAAATCTCAATGGTAAATGCGAAAATAACAACAAAATTTCTGATTGCGAAATATTTTGTTTGGTTAATATAAGTTAAAAAAAATATTTTTTCTGTGAAAATTGATGATCCACTGCGAGTGTTTGGGTATTATTTACATATACCTAAGACACTTATCTCCATAATAACGAAATTTAAGTCGCCTGTTATGACAACAAGAAAGTCTGCGATAAGAATGAAGATGAGAAGAAAGAAAGTACTTGTATATTTGTGGGGATTCATCTAGTATAAATTTTATTGGTACGACACAAAATAAAATACTTATGTTTGCCATGAAAAAGCTTCTCATAAAATTGATAACCGGTAAAATCTATAAAAACTCCATCATTTTCGAGAACAGCTCTCCCCAAATGGTAACAAAACTTCGGTAAGTCAACGAACAATAAACTACATACATAAAGAGTGATTTTTTAAGAGCTTGATAACTTTTTTTTTAAAAAAAAACGCATAAAATTTGCAAAATCTCATCGGTTCTTTATTTGAAACGTTAGATTGGTTCAGGACATTTACTTTTTGAAGATAATTTCATTTAAATGTTGACCGCGGCTGCGTCTTAGGTGGTCCATTCGGAAAGTCCAATTTTGGGCAACTTTTTCGAGCATTTCGGCCGGAATAGCCCGAATTTCTTCGGAAATGTTGTCTTCCAAAGCTGGAATAGTTGCTGGCTTATTTCTGTAGACTTTAGACTTGACGTAGCCCCACAAAAAATAGTCTAAAGGCGTTAAATCGCATGATCTTGGTGGCCAACTTACGGGTCCATTTCTTGAGATGAATTGTTGTCCGAAGTTTTCCCTCAAAATGGCCATAGAATCGCGAGCTGTGTGGCATGTAGCGCCATCTTGTTGAAACCACATGTCAACCAAGTTCAGTTCTTCCATTTTTGGCAACAAAAAGTTTGTTAGCATCGAACGATAGCGATCGCCATTCACCGTAACGTTGCGTCCAACAGCATCTTTGAAAAAATACGGTCCAATGATTCCACCAGCGTACAAACCACACCAAACAGTGCATTTTTCGGGATGCATGGGCAGTTCTTGAACGGCTTCTGGTTGCTCTTCACCCCAAATGCGGCAATTTTGCTTATTTACGTAGCCATTCAACTAGAAATGAGCCTCATCGCTGAACAAAATTTGTCGATAAAAAAAAAATTGTCGAACACTGATTTTGGTAATAAAATTCAATGATTTGCAAGCGTTGCTCGTTAGTAAGTCTATTCATGATGAAATGTCAAAGCATACTGAGCATCTTTCTCTTTGACACCATGTCTGAAATCCCACGTGATCTGTCAAATACTAATGCATGAAAATCCTAACCTCAAAAAAATCACCCGTTATGTATATTTTACATTACATTATATAAAGAGATCGATACTTTAAATACCCAAAACGACTACGAAGGTATGGAAGGAAAATGTGCTTCTTTGTTTTTTCAAACAATAAAATGATTATTGATTGATTATACAGATTTAATGCTTGGTACCGAAAATAAAAAATAAATGAAAATCTTGGAAGAGTTATCAATGAACAAATGCAAAATTTTTTACTTAAATAAAAACAAAAATTAGCTGTTTTTAGATATTTTTTTTTTGTACCGAAAATGCAAAAATAAATTTATTTTTTGACGAAGATCTAGAAAAAAAATTGATGAAAAAATTATAAAAAATGATAAAAAAAACAAATGCTTTGAGGTAGTTTTTTGTACCGAAAATGGGAAAATAAATGAATTATTTGACGAAGATCTAAAGAAAATGGATGAAAAAATTATTAAAAAAACAAATGCTTTTAGGTAGTTTTTTGTACCGAAAATGCAAAAATAAATATATTATTTGACGAAGTTCTAGAAAAGGATAACGGTGCAAAAAGGATAAAAAAAATTATTTAAATAAAAATAACAATTAGCGTAAACGTAAATTATTATACATACATCTTTGTACCGAAAATGCAAACATATAGTTTCTTACGAATCAAATGATATTACTTTGAATATTATAACGTTTTAGGTACTCTTTCATATATATACACCTTAATATAGCGTTGAAATGTTGTACCGAAAATGCAGCTTATAGATAAATTATGTTCATATGTATTATAATGCATTAAAAAGTTAAAATTATTGGCTAAGTATTTCATAAAGCCAGCAAAATCAATTAATATACTTTTTATGAAAAAGTTTTTAGTCATTATAGATAAATATATGTACCGAAAAGCAAAAAATTTACTTTTCACTTATAAAAAGATTCACATCAACAACTTTATAATGCCTTGGTGTTATTTAAATTTTTTAATATTTATGCAAAACAGTTGTACCGTTTTGGGTTTATTTTTGTACCGAGTATGCAAACAATGTTAGACAATTTTTTTAACTTAGTATAAAATTTCTAAAAAGTTTAAATTTAAAAGTGTACCCATTTTGTACCGAAAATGTTAAAAAAAATAAAAATTAAATGCACCGTATGTTCTTTCAGTTTTCAAAGACCGAAACTATTGCTTATTGAAACAAAGACATTGCATAATTGTATTTAAAAAAGTTCGATTATCGTTATAGGAAATATTTTGTACGGAAATTTTAATTAATGCTTTTGATTTTTTACTTCACTTTAAGTGTATATTACAACAAAGTAAAAAATAAAAGATATTAATTAAAAAAATTACATTTTTGGTACAAAATAACAAAGGAACTACATTTTGTACCGAAAATGCATACTTTTTTTAGTTAATGCTTTCTTATTTTTGACTTCGTTCAAAAGCGAAAGACTTTTTTAGGCATATTACATATAAAAAACCTTTCTTATTATACATACATACATAGGTGCAATTTTGTACCGAAAAACCAAAAGTTTTAAAAATAAATGCTTTTTCATTCTTTACTTTATTTGAAAGCCAAAATTAGTGTTTTAAAGCCTTTGTAGTATTGTTTTATTAAAAAAATTCCTATGCGTGATTTTGTACCGTGAATGCAAATTTAAATTAAAATAAATGTTTTTTTTTTTAATTTTTACTTCATCCAAAGGCTAAAATTAGTGGCCTAAAGGCTTTGTATAGTCATAGTACCAAAAAGCTTTTGCCATTATAGTTACGATTTTGTACCGAAAAAAAACAAAAATTAAAGTATATTTAAAAACGAAAAGATTATGTAGTTATATAAAAAATGTGTTAATTATTGTACCCATTTAGTACCGAAAATGTTTAAGACTCAAACATTAATTGAATTGTTATATATTTTTTTTTCTTTAGAAGTTTATTACCTTTGCCAAAATTATATAGAATTTACTCAAATTGCACAAAAATAACTTGGGGATCAACTCTTTGTCTCCACTTAAGTCAGCAAATAATATTTGCAACAATTTAGCGTTACTCACAAATCCGAATAAACAAAGCCTTTCACTTAGCTTCGTGATTTTTGTATCTAAAAACTAATAACAACAGACGTATGCAGTGTATAATTGTTGCAAATTATATATAATAAAATATACATTATATACATACATATGTATGTATGTATGTACCGCTTTTTATACGAAAACACACAGCACTGCCTGCAATTGCTCACAACACTCACGCTCTCACAAAGCGTTTATATGGGCAATTAGATCTGCAAACCGCAAGTTCTTGCCTCCAAAGTAATCGACGTGGCTGCATTCTAATTAGTTCACTGTCATGAAAAACTATACTCAACTAGGTTTCCTATAAAAAACAGAACTTACCGCAAGTGTGACTCTAAGAAACGGTGTGAAGCTGTAGCTGTGTTGACCAAAGTGCAGGTATCTCTTTCAATTGTCTTCCAGCTGTTAACCACAAAACGCACACGCACTCACACAAACTGTTTATGTATTTGCACTATTTGTTTTTTGTTGTTGTTGGACTTGAGTCACTTAATATCACAATGCAAGTAATTACTGACCGATTGAGTTACAAACAATAAGCGACACAGTGGAAATTAAAATACATATCACAAAAACAACACCAAAATAAATTCGGTAAAAGTATAAAATAATTCGGGAGAGACACCGTAAGACGGTAGCCAGCGAGCACAACCAAATGATTCTGACGAATGCGCTGTCATTCGAACGCCGCGCGCAACTAAAAGCAATGAGTGTTGGGGCTGGTGGCGCAGAGGTGCGGTGTTGGAGACGAACTCGGCGGTCGCTCTTTGCTTGGCGCTTTGCTGTTCTGTACTTATTTCCCTTCTGTTGTCTTTTATACAATACCAATACATACATATGTACATTAAAATATTTTGCTTTGTTTTTATATACCAAAGTAGATAGAACCAATGTGTGTGTACGTATCTATGAGAATTTGTCGAAATTTCGCTCAAACGCTCGAGTTAACTTTGTTTTGCTTTTGCCTTTATTAAAGCCGCGCAGCCGAATGCGCTGACAACGCCATAAAACGAACTGAATGCAGCGAGTTTTCAAAAATACCCATTTGACTGGCCTTTGCAAGTAATGCGCGGGTGGACCGATCTGAGCAAACAGTGGCTGCATTAACAGGCAGCCGGGAATTTACCGCTATAAAGAAACTGTTTGATAGTGGCTATCTTGTAAAGAATTGTATTTACATCTACATACATATATACATTTGTAGTATGCGTGCGTGGTATACACAGTTTTTGCCATCCATGAAAGTGTTAGTGGTTGACGATAGCATCATCAATAGCTAGCATAAGTCCTTACCAGTTTAGTCTTTCATAGTCAAAGAGCGTCTTTCTTATACTTAAAGTTTATAGAAAAAACGCTGAAAGGCTTTGTAATAAAGACTTTAGTATAAAAGAAATCATAGTTCTCTTTTTTATTCATAAAGCTCACGTCTGTACTTCTGTAAGTCTGGCAGAAGACTGGTATACATTGATGATACATATCTGTTGGGTATCATTTTGGACCAGTGTGTGTTTACATATGAGGACTTTTGAAGATAACTAACTACTTTTTATAGCATAAGCGAGATCGTTCAGTGGGAACTGAGTATAAATTGAAATCTGTTGATAGAAAATGTTATAGAAAAAAGTTGTTGTATATATAAAAAAAAAGATATGAGGGAGGCCCTATAAAGTGTATCGATATAGCCATGTCGGGCTGTCAGCTATATATATGCGAACTAGTTTCTCAGTTCTTGAATTATCGACCTCAAAATTTTAGACCCGTCTTTTTTTTCTCAGCAAGATGCAGCTTACCCGCCTATAGCATATAGCTGCCAAACGAACTGAGCGATCAAACCCAAGAGATAGACTTTCTATACCCTCATATGCTATACTGAAATGCAGCTGTAAAAGCTGTAATATTATTCAGTAGTCTACTCCTTACCATCCTAACGGGAACTAAGTAGCAAGTAAGTTACAAAGACAACAACTAAAGAAATATTTTTCTTGGGATAATGTAAAAAAGCGGGCTCGATAGCTTTTTTGCGGATTATTTCGAATAAGAGTGACACGATTCCTAAAAAAACAAGTAAGGAAGGGCTAAGTTCGGGTGTCACCGAACATTTTATACTCTCGCACGATAAAGTGATAATCGAGATTTCATTATCCGTCATTTACATATTTTTTTATTTTGCTGTAAAATTATTTAGAATTAAATTCTGAGAGATTTACCGATATTTTCGGTGAAAAATTAGATTAGGTTAGGTTGGGCACTGAGTTCTTCGTGTTCGATATCAGGGACCTTGAAAAGTTATAGTCCGATCACAACAATTTTTCCACAAGGGATACCTCAGCTCAAATATCGTATTTGTGTAAAGTTTTATTCCGCTATCATCATTGGTTCCTAATGTATATATACAGAGAAGGCATCAGATGGAATTCAAAATAGCGTTATATTGGAAGAAGGCGTGGTTGAGAACCGATTTCGCCCATATTTAATATATGTCATCAGGGTGTTAAAAATTATGGTTTTTTAATTAAAAAAAAAGCCTGGGTGCAGCTTCTTTCTGCCATTTTTTCCGTAAAATTTTGTATTTCTGACGTTTTTTGTTAGTCGGTTAACGCACTTTTAGTGATTTTCAACATAACCTTTGTATGGGAGGTGGGCGTGGTTATTATCCGATTTCTTCCATTTTTGAACTGTATATGGAAATGTGTGAAGGAAACGGCTCTATAGAGTTTGGTTGACATAGCTATAGTAGTTTCCAAGATATCTACAAAAAACTTAGTAGGGGCGGGGCCACGCCCACTTTTCCAAAAAAATTACTTCCAAATATGCTCCTCCCTAATGCGATCCTTTGTGCCAAATTTCACTTTAATATCTTTTTTTATGGCTTAGTTATGACACTTTATAGGTTTTCGGTTTCCGCCATTTTGTGGGCGTGGCAGTGGACCGATTTTGCCCATCTTCGAACTTGACCTTCTTATGGAGCCAAGAAATACGTGTACCAAGATTCATCATGATATCTCAATTTTTACTCAAGTTACAGCTTGCACAGACGGACGGACAGACGGACGGACGGACAGACAGACATCGGATTTCACCTCTACTCGTCACCCTGATCACTTTGGTATATATAACCCTATATCTGACTCTTTTAGTTTTAGGACTTACAAACAACCGTTATTTGAACAAAACTATAATACTCTCTTTAGCAACTTTGTTGCGAGAGTATAAAAAGAACTCACTAATTGTTACGGAAATTCAAATGTTTTGTATTTAACGTGAAGTACAATCGATACAATTAAATTCTGAACATAACATCATTAAAATGATCTTCTTGACTTGCTTTGCAGGAACGAGTTCGATGAACCCAATTTTCTCGTACTTTTTCCACTAACTCAAGTCAGTCAGTATGTCAAGAACAGCACGTTCAATATTGACTTCTAAAGCTTAAAGCGAGTCTAGTTTACTGACTTCAACTAACCCCACAAGAAGTAGGCTAATGGTAAAAAATCACAGCTTCTTGGGTGCCATGCAATGTCACAATTTCTTGAAATAATCGAAACTCCAAACTTTTCTCGCAATAAATCGCTGGTTGAACTTGTTGGAACTAGATGTTGTCAAGTACAACTTCTACTAATTCCGACCATAAAAAGTTGGTTCTCATCGATCTATAGCGCTCTCCATTGACAGCAACGGTTTCATCAGCTTCATTTAGAAAGAAGTGCGGACCGCTGATTCCACCACACCTAGCCATCGTCAATTTTGGTTAATCTAATGGATTTTTCTGAATAATTTGTAAATCAATGGCTTCAGTTATTGAGTGAGAACAATTTTATACTGATGCAAGCCCAAATCCTTTCGCAAAATCCGACAGGTTGTGGTTTGAGACATTTCCACTTTTTGAGAATGACTTGGAATCGTCAAAATGCGGTGTTCAATAGTACTTGCCTGAACGGCAGCAATATTTTCATTACTTAGAGGGGTTCTTTGTCTTATTGACCCTTGCACATTATGCAAAAAATTGTACGCCCGCAATTTTCATCAATTCAACGAGTAGCGAGCACAGGTGGACGATTATTACGACCATAAAGTGACAAAAGCGTACGAAAAGTTCCAATTGGAGAACGTTTCTGGCTCAATGGGTATGTAAAAAAGAAAAATTTCCGCATTTTTTTTTTGTTCTTTCAAACGATGATAAATATTTCCCATTAAATTAGTAATTCTGCGTTTTTTCTTAAAAAAGTATTTCTTTTGAGTAAGTATATGGTACAGTGGATTACATATGTACGTTCATATTATGACTCATCAACGAGTTCTCAGTTGTTGTGGGCAACTGATCAGTTATCACTGCCGACTATAAGAGGGAGTCTTGTTCTTTTAATGCAATCACTGCAAAACTGTTTCAATTGTTCAGTGATAATGTGTGGCTCATGCTATTGTCGCCTGGCTTGATGAAGAATCAATACAAATTATATATATTTATACATTTTTGTATCAAACAAGAAGTATTGTTTCATTATATTATACTTGCATTAATACCGAACAAAGTTTGCGCAGTTTAAGCTTGAATGTATGCATGTATAAACAGTACAACACAATTGCTTCTATTTTTTACAAATGCGGGAAATTTTAAAGTCACAAGTGAACAAAAGAATTCACTTAGTACGTATGTGGTTATCTGCAATTAAAATTATATATGCAAAAGGCAATATGGAAGCTAAGCTTGTACAATATGTAGTATATACATTTGTATGTACATACTTACAAGTATATATGTATATTTATATGTATATATGTAAAGCTAAAATGTAATATAATTTAATTCTGAAACGAATTTTTTCAGCTGCCAACTCCTGGGCTGAGATCAATGCATAAATAATATATAATATATATTTGATGTAACTGACTTTCAATTTACTTGCCTTTTCGTATTCAGAAACGTCATTTTAATATCAACAAGTTACGCTCTCTTTGAATTTTTGTAAATTACTGTCCCTACTTGTGGTAGTGTGCCAAGAATGCCCAAAATATGAATTAAGACATACATATATACATACATATGTACATAGCTTAGTAAATTAAATTTGCTTTCGTCAATCCTCATAATCTGTTGTCAATCATTTTGATTCCAATTTTGGCACTTTTTAACCCAAGAAAGTCGTGCTGTCTTAATTTTCTTGTATTAATAGTAGCTTTTTGGCAACTCAGCTTCCATAGAAAGCCACATCTCTCAGCCGTCAGCCTTGGTTTCGGCATTAAAATCAATTTGGTGAACATTTTGCATCTTCGCTCTTATAAAAATTGCAATTATAAAGCGGCAGCTTAAATTTATTGGATGCCGAAAGTTATCTTTTAGCGCAGCTGACTTTCAAGGACAACAATATTCCTTTTTACCTTTTTATAACCGCACAGTTTTGAACCCAATTTCATAAAAAAATCAGTATTTTCTCAGCACCTACTAGAAATTTTTTCAAATTTACAATTATATAGCTGAATATAGTCAACAAAAGTGATGGTGCATTTTTATTGACCGCAAGTGTATGTAGTCACTTTTTGCATAATAGCAAATATAATAACAAATGCAACTAATGCACTGTTTAAAAAGAGAAAAGATAACACTGTCGAGTTTTACAGTTAACTGCAATTTGAAAAGTGAAAATAGCGTGCCTCGTGCCTAATGACAAAATAATATATTCAATCGCGAAATAGTTTCATATACGGAAAATATTAACTATAAAAAACATAGTAAGTAGTTATATTAGCTTACTTACAACTGTGGAAAGAGTATTCGTATTAATTATGCATTTATGGTACGTGGAAAAGTGGCAAGAAAGATTCTGCTTCGAAAATTTGCCGAAAAATGTTTGGGTAATTTTTCCCTTAGAATATTCGAAATATCAAATATTTGCTTCCAGCGAGTTGAAAAAAATTGCTTTCCTACAGAAACCAAACCAGACACTCATGGTTAATTTGCAACAAATGAGTTTGTAAACAAAATCACTCATACGCCATGTCAACAAGGAATTAAGGACACATCAACTGAAACAAATGGCGTCTAAGTGAGAAATATACAAAAAGTAGTGAGAGCACATTTACTGGCGAATAATATTATTATATTATTGTAAATATTATAAGAAATTATTATCAAAATACGAAATACGATAATATTGGAAAATCACTAACCTGTTAGAGAGATGTAAACCGTAACGTTATGCTACGACTTTATGCTGTCAACGTTTTCTGCCACTACGACAACAAAAACTACGACTTAATATAAAAAATATCTAATGGGAAATCTTTTTAGAATAACGATTTAGCAGCATTGGAGCCAAATGCTTTTCAATAGTGTCAGATTTCACTGAATTACCAATCTAACCTCAATTTTTCAAATGTAATATGCATATGTACTTAATATGCATCTGAGCTATTAATTTTGAAGCTGAACAAATTCATTAATATCTACAAAGGGTCCACGTGCACACTGATTTGCCTGAATCCGGTCAAAGGTTATCAACACGGCAGTAATCTCCTAAACCATTTGTTTTTGCAACTGTAAGAACAACAAAAACGTATATAGTATAAGAAACAACAAAAATTTCCGAAAAGTTGGCGCGGCGGTTACTTACCTAGTTAGACCAATAGCAATTTGATTGGTGCAAAGTCGTCAACTTTCACAAAACTAAATACGAGTAAGAAGCGCTTCTAGTAAGCGCTATATCACTTTTTGAACGTAAAACACTTAAAAAAAATACGTTGTACACAAATTAAACTTAGATTTCAAATAAATTTTATTATTTCATGTTACAATAAAATTTATATAATTGAAATGCACGCTATTGTGAATGTCATGTAACATTCAGAAGAAGAAGATAGTGCAGTTGTGTAAATAAATAAATTTAGCGTGTTTCTACAGATTTGTCTTTATTTTATTTACTTTCGATAATTTCTGTTAAAAACAATGCTTTCAAATTTGATAATCACCAATCAACGTTTTGTGGTAATAATTGGTAAGTTATCGTAATTCACAACAATTGATCGTTTATACAGTTTTGTTTTTGTTTACAGACGATACAGCTCAGGAGAAGATTGCGCACAATATACTCTGTCAGCTGCTGCGGGAGCAGGGACAAGACGAAAAATCAACCATAAAAACACTGCCATTTAGTACAGATTTAAAAAATTGGTCAACATTCATTAATTTCTATAAAAAATGCGCAAATGATGAAAGTAAATGCAATGCCATTTTGCCACCACTTGCCGATCTGTTGTGCTATCAAAGTGTTGAGAAAATCATATATTTTGTGCATAGACTGCAACAATGCGAGCAAGTGCAACGTATTTTTCTATGGGTGACACAGGCAAATCTAGTGCATCCACATGCCGATTATTTGGTAGGTGCTTTTGAATACCAAGCTGATTTAGTGTTGCACTTGGAGACAAGCAATACTCTGTCCATTGTTACACGCAAAACCGGTGGTGGCGTGTCAAACAAAAAATATACATATACAAAAACAAAGAATGAATTCCTAGTTGAGGCAATACGAAACGTACCAAAGACTACACCAGCACCCAAAGCTACTTCAACAACAACTACGAATACACCTGGTACAACATTCAAAATCGAGTTGAATGAGGATGAAATGGTCGCGCGCAATACACTTAAGTTGCCTTATGAGAAGTATGTGTTGTTATTTGTGATTTATGTGTTTTTGTGTCTTTTTTTAATATATGTAAGTGTTGCTTTGTGTCATTATAGAACATCTGAAACCAATGAAAGTTCAATTATCTACACTCCCGATGATGGCGATGATTTTGATGAGGAGGAGGAAGATCCAGATGATGATCTGTGCATATAAAGTGTTCCTAATATCGCTATTATTATTTATTAATTATGTTTGAAATAGAAGGAATGAATTAGAGTGCTTCATACAAGTTTAAATGTGCCGTTTTTATTTGAAAACTAGTTATTTTGTGGTTGTGCTCATTTGCGAAATCAAGCGTTATTAACAATGAATTAAAGTTTAATCTCAAAGTTCTAAAGTTATGCTGTAAAACGTTCGTGCTTAGAAATTATTGGGGCGATGACTTGTTATAATTGAAACTTATATATGTATATTTGTGTATTAAATTTTGAATTCATTCATTATAAAGTTTCTGTACGCTTGCAATAACTGCTGCTAACATTTCGTTGGAGTTAAACCAAAAGTTAGGTTATGTGTTTAGAAAAAGTGTGTGACTGGAACTGATGTCTATTTTCACAGATTAATTTCTATATAATTAACTATTTTCTTGCGTATTTAACCACTCTATATTTATATTATCTATTGAAGTCTGTTATCCTTTCTTACAAACTTAATTTTAATTTTCCCCATTCAAAGGCAAATCACAACAACTTTTTGCATGGCAATAATTTATTTAGGTTTATAAATAAAATATATTACATTTTAATTTAGTTACTATATTTTTCGAAACATAATTTACATAATAATATTGAAAAGGTGCGTTATTTAACAAAAATATATTAGTAATAAATTCGTTAGAGAAAAAAAATAGCGCTAGGCTGTTGAAGTCATAATTAGGACAAATTTATCAAATCTACGTATGTACCTTTGTATTTGTTTCTTTGCTTTTCTTTGTATTATTTTTGTGGTAGAAACATTAGTTAAGCTGAGTTTGAATATTCATAGCTAAACTATCTAGTGTAAGTATATCATTTTAAAAAGACGGAAAACAAATACATATAAATATGTATGTTTGTACAATGTCTGTATGTATGTATAGTGCAGTTATTTAGTCAAAGCTTTAAGTGCAAATATGAGTTTGATTAGCAAAAGAGTGATAAAATTACATAATAATTTGTTTTACTTTGTATCACAAGACGTAAACTTATTTTTAATGTCTATAATAAACACTAAATAATTAAAATTGCTAATTATGCGCGAGCTAAGTGTGAGTTTATGACACTTTACCAGCATAATTTGATAAAAATTCCTGCATAATTAATATATTTGCTATATGTAATGCTATGATGTGCTTCTTTAGTTGCGCTTCCGATTTAAAATTAGTAAAAAAAAAATTGGCTACAATTTTCTGCAAGATATGTGTTTAACAATACATACAAAAATATTAAATTTACTTTAAACTTACTTACGCATGCGCAATTTTGAATTGCAATATCATGCAACAACATTTGACATTTGATTTATGGCTACAAAAACGATTGCGTTGCCAGTAACGTAACCTTTGGTTTTGCTTACAGTAGTACAAAAAAGTATGCTATTTGGCATATGGCATAAATGTGGCGAACATTAATAAATAAATACATGCAAATATGTATGTATGTATGCGTGGTTATTAAATATAAAATATGTTCCGTTAGACTGTGTTCACATGAGCACTCTTTTTCGATCATTATCGGCAGAGTATCTTTTGGTTCGCTAACTTGAGTCGGACAATTTTCTGCATCTTGCAAAAAAAAAAAACGATTTGGACGACAAAAGCGTCAACGTGTGAACACAGTCTTAAATGCAATAATAATTTTAAGCAATGACAAACAACTTAAAATAATGTCAATAGTAAATACGTTCATCAACTTTTGAGCAAACTGTAAACATCACTTTTCGGATCGTGCGCCAGCGAGCTCCACGGTGTCTCACGGCATAAATGCAGCGACAGCTGTTCGGCAAATTTCATTTGCAACGCCTGCTCGTCCACTGCGCACGTTTCGCGCATAAAGAAGAATTTGCTCACTAAATCATCGACCCAAGCTTGTAGATCTTCGCCATAACGCAGCGCTTTGGAAACTTCTTTCTGACGTCGTTGCTCATCCATTACTGCTGGCAAATGTTGACGCCATTCAGCTGGCATTTCGAAGCTGTCAGGCAATGTGGGCGCCGCACCGCCGTTCACCAACTTTGCGCGCTCCGGTTTGAGTGGTTTGCCCGCTGACAGTGCTAATGGCACGACGAGGAATTTAGTTTGCGCATATATTGCACTGCGACCGATCAGCTTGGCGGTCCAAATGCCGGGCATTAGCGGTTGATTCAATACAGCTTTGGAGTAGTTAATTGCGTCCGTTTGCGAGTCTTCTATATGCAACTCGTTATAGTCTTGCAGACGGCCGAGCGGATCTATCCACAAAAGTGTGAGGTTGTATGAATGTGCAGCATCGTTTTGCGCCGCCGCACCGGCGCCGGTTAGTGTGAAGCTGAGCACAAGCTCCGTGTAAGGACCGAGCATTTTAGCGAAATTACGCGCTACTTGCTCCTTTAGATCGAAATCGGAGGCAACTTCGAAATTACGTAAACGCTTGGCAAGTTTGGAATTTTTCGCATATTTCACATACACGGCGGGTCTTATGCGCGTTTCAAACGCTTGTGTGCGATTATGCGAAGCTTCGTTTAGTTCGTAACGCATTAGGAAACCTTTGTATTCGTCTTTGTGTAGATAATGTGTTAACTCGAGTAGGCGACCGGGCCGCGTGTGTGTGTGTTGTGCCGCCAAGCGTACTAAACTCTCACCTATGGTGCGCAACAAATCATCGCCGGTTGTTGGCGCATCTACTGCATCGTAGAGTGATTGCCAATAGCTATGTAAATTGACGACTTCTTTGCTGTGTGCGCCAAACAGCCACTCTTCCAATTGCAGGAGCACCGCTTGATTTATGATCGGCTCGAATTTACGTGCGAAAAATAGCATTTTATTTTCGGTGCTCTGCAGGCGTGACCAATCTTCCGGTTTGAAATCATTCGGACTGCAACCACACCAATCGACCACATGCTTATACTGACACTTACAACCGAGTTTACGCTTCCAATTCGTCACATGTAGGTTATTATCTATGTACCTGTTGCAGAAGTGTGAATTACGCAGCACTGTGTGAAAGAATGATTCTGCCGGCAGCAATGTGTGTCGAAAAATCGTCAATAGCCCTTGCAGTAGTGGATCTTGTGGCGACTCCTTAATAACGTAATGTACAAATGGACGCGATAACGCCACCCAGTCACTGCCGCCATCAATTTGTATGCCATTGGGCAACTCGCGATCACCTATACGCCACATATGTGTGTCGCATTCGACAAATGTCTTGTCGAGCCCTTGTTTCTGTACGAAACGTTGCGTTTCACGACCGTGACTTTTTACGAAATTGTAATCTTTGTTTGCTGTGAGGAAAGTAACGAGTTTGTCGAGCGTTTTAACAGGAAAATCACTTTCACTGAGATTTATGACGAAATCCCACTGAAACTCAGAAGCCAGTAGGTCCTCCATGCATTGCATTAGCATTGTGAGTAAGGATGCACCACCCCAGATGGTGGAGAAACGTTTTCGGCCCAAACGTATGTTTGGAAATTTGGACTCCAGCTCCAATAACTTCCGATACAAATACTCTTGACGCTAAAATGATAAAGTATATAAAATTTACTAATAAAATAAGTGACACATACATAATAATTTAATAATCGTTATCTTTATCAAAAACAAGAAAAAAAAAAACGTCAAATTTGTTGCACCGAAGCTACATATAATACCGTTCACAAATAAAAAAGTTTTTCATACAAGTATTTGATTTTGATCGCTCTGTTTGTGTGGGAGCTTTATGCCATAGTAGTCCGCCGTCGGCGTTTCCAAGAATTGCAAGTTTTCATATCGATATCTCAAAAATCTATTTCGCGTATATATAGACAGACAGACGGACATCGATTCAGCCCGGGAAGGCCTTAGACGTTTCTTTGTGATTGTTAAAAATGGCGAACTTAATCTACACCGTTTAGGGTATAAACACTCAGTGTAAATTAACTGCCAACTTACCGCATCTACATGTATGTAGAACACATGATCTGGTGAGTAGAGCGTTTTAATTAATCGATGCACTTGTCGCAAAGCTCGTCCATTAAGCGTCAACAGAAATGCAATTCGTACACGCTCAGTATCCGGGCGTGAAATTTTTGTGTCAGCAATATGTGGGTTGAATTCTGCAAAAAAAATTACACTTAATTGCTGACAAAATAAACATACACACATACATCAGTGGTAAAACAAACATATGGGATTATGCAATGTCCGCTGCAATTTGAATTTGTGGTTGATTAGTTAAAAGGATATGTACTTACTTGCGATGCCAGTTTCGTATACATTCATACTGAAATATCCACCACAAAGCACTTTGGGGTCTCCCGAACACTTCATATTGCAACTAGAGTCAGGCAATTTGGCTGACGTGGGCGGTGCATCAGCGCCACAAAAACATTCGGTAGCGTATTGTAGTCCCGCATAAGGAAATCCCGATTGCAGACAGAGACGTATACATTTTTGCGGAGAGTTTGTTGTTTTGAAATTAGTAAAGTAGCCTGATAGTAGGCGATATTCTTTTTCGTCCTGATAGCAGCCAAGCAGATAATTTGCAGTATGATTGCCAGCGGGACAGTAGCTGGGCAAGTTTTGAGCATAGAAATTACCCTCTTGAATGGCACATGCAATATGAGCAATCTGTTTACGACAGTCTTTAGTTTTGGCTCGCTGCAATGCGGAGATGGCCTCCTTGGATGTAATGTTACATTCTGGCCGTATACCAAAACGTTCGGTTTGTGTTAATCGTAAGTTAGCATCGTCACTCTTTCGATCAGCTTTCATAACTTTTGTATCGCCTGTACTACTGGCAGAATGCTGGCTACCAATACCCTGATTCAAAGATCGTTTCTTGGTTTGATAATTTATATATTCTGTCGCTGCAGCCGTGTTATCCGAAAATAAATTTGTATTTGCAGCAATTACATTGGAGCTAGTTATGTTTAATGATTTGTAGGCGAGAAAAATTTGTACACCTAATATTACGAGACCCACGAAAAAGAATAATTTATATCGTCGTAACCATCGAAAGGCTATATTGTCAGTCATTTTGGTCAATTTGTGTGCTCTTGTTTATAAAGTGGTGGTGAGTGTTGTGTTTGCAGAAACCGGTGAACACGTTGAAGCACGGATGTACACTTTATTGAAATTGTCGTATGGAGTGGAATTAATGGACTCTTAGTGGCGGGTGCAGACAATGCACAAGGCATGACAGTGGTGTGGACGTTTTTACAGTTTTAAAAGTGCATTGATGAATTTACAAAATTTCACTTTTTATTATTACTTATTCTAAATTAATTTAGAAAAACTTTGCTTAAATATTTTCACATTTTTTGTATAAAGTTTGTCATATTTTCAACCAAACAAAAGCAATGCACTATATCACAAGATAAAGTAAATAGAAAAATTGCATTCACAGTAGCATTAAAAAACCCAGGGACTCTCAACCGTAGAAAACAAATTTAAACCAAACATTGTTGGTGTTAGTGAATATTTTAGGAGAAATATGTTAAAAACAAAATGAAGCAGTTTTGTATTTTGAAAATTAACGCTTATTTAATTTTTATCGTGTTTCAATTATTAATATAACGATTTTTGAGAATATCTATCGACATACATATAACAATTTTGACGTATACTCCCTCATTGTGAATATTCTGTTAACAGCTGAGTGCAATGTTTTGATGTTTCTTATTGTCACGCATTCGTAATTAGTCTTCGTAAATCCGTATTTAAATTAGGTTAAATATTTTGTTAATATTTTTGCTAGACGGTGATATTTAAAACTATTTTAAAAATAAACAATTTGATTCAGTATGGTAGATCCTAATCGTAAAATCAATCGACTGACAGATAAGGATATTCAGTTTTTGGATGAATGTCAAGATGAATTTGCAAATCGTTTCACTGATGAAGATGTAGAATTTTCGAATCACTGTTCTAAACCACTGGCAGATCCGCCGATAGTTGAAAACTGGGGATTTTCTGGAGCCGGTAATAATTACCGCGGCGGTGGACAACGGAATAACTATGGAGGTGGCAATCGCTATAACCGTGGAGGATGGAATAATCGCGGACGGGATCGTGGTGAACGGGGACATCGTGGAGGCGGTGGGCCTTACCATAGACATAACAATAGACGATACAATGAAAAACCCTATGATAGAAATTTCCGTGGTGATAGTGAACGTGAACATAGTGAACGAGATGAACGCCCACACCAGCCAATGAATATACGACGAGACTATGGGAACTTTGTTCCTGCGTCAAAAGATTAGTAATTAAAGAAATATATGGTGCTAGATTAGGTTTATTCAAGACTATTTCTTTCAAATGATGACATTTTTTCTTTCATTAGTCTTATGATGAACAAATAAATAATTGCATGTTTATATTATAATGTTTCCTCAAAAAGATGTATTTTTTCGATAAATTCATTTGTAGGATATGGGTTTACATTTGACATTGATTGTGGATACAATTTTTAAATGTGCGCAAAAGTTTTTGCAATAAGTACTCATATACATACATACATATTGGAAGGGTAGAAAGTGATGTAAATAACTCACTGATAATTTCAGTTTACACTCTAGACTCTTTCAACTCTTCGTCCGCTTCATCATCGTCACTGTCCAACGCTGTCGTGGTTGACATGCCAACACCCATTGCGTTCAACAAATTAGAAACTGGTCCTGGTCCGCCCAATTGTGATTTGTAGCTAGCTACTATATTTTTGAGTGTATTAACGTTTATATTGATCGGTTTAAAAGTTTCGATGTCATCGAAATCATCATCAGTACATTTGGTTGCGTTTTTATTTTCGAAACTCTCTCCAATTGTAGTATTGGCCAACTCTTTATCCATTTGGTCCATATACTTTTTGATACGCTTATCTATATTTTTATCCGTTTTCGACATTGCTTCGAAGTTATGCTCCAAACTATCGTCATCTTCGTATTCACTCATTTCGGAATTGGAGTCCCATTTGTCTTCGGGAATAACGAAATCCAAAAAGTTTCGTACATGAGTGTTATCTTCGGATTCGTGATTTTTATTTTTTTGATTGATGTTGTCCTCTGATTTCTCTTTAATAATTGAATTTCGATTGCACGCTTTGCGCATGGAGTGATTTTTTCTAACTTTTGCTTTCGTTTCATCTTTTGTTTTTCTATTTGAACTTGCAGCACATTCAATTTCATCCGGTTCTGATTCTGTGTCATCGCCATCGTCCTCGTCGTCATCATCACCTATACCTTCGTATAACGATTCCTTCTCAAGAAAATCGGCAATATTTTTGGTGAATTCGTCTGCGTTTATGTCACCATTTGGATTATATAACTTTTTAGGGCCATATCGTTCCATGAGCATTGCATCCAATTGATCGGCGCTAATGTTTAACCAATCGTCTGAATCGCTTGGCTGAAATTGTTTCTTTATTACAATAAAATATTTAATGGCGGCATGTTTTACTTACCTCTAAATTGTTTTCCTCATCACAAAAGAGATCTGCAGAAATCTCCATGCTTTGCAACAAATTAAGAATTTCTCGTCCCACCAAGGGAGCTGTGCGGAAACGTTCTTTATTTTTAGTAAAATATTCACGTGCATCGCTCAAAAGTCGTTTATACTCTTCTGAACCCTCTAAATTTTCCCTAAAATATCCTTTTGAAGACAAATTGTTTACATATGCACGCCAAGCGGGTTCATTTTCTTGTTGATCGGCACTCTTAGCCTGCGATGCCAGAATTTCAAAACCACAAGCAATTTTTATGCCTATAATTTGCTCTTTATATTGCTCCGAATTGGTATTACTATCTAGTTGCCAGCCAACTTTCCGATCGGGCTTGTAATCGGTGTGCATAAGCATAGCGTAGAGACAACGTGTAAAACGCACACTACAGCGAACGCATTGCTCGGGTGGGAAAAAACGCATTGAACGACAAGCTTTTAAATCAATTGAATCACGTTCGCAGAAAGCACGCACCGCTGGTGCAATCAATGATGGCTGCGTCTTGAGCAGTGAGGCAACACCCAAAGGTAAACGCACGATTTGCCGATGTATGGCTGGATTGGTTGTACCCGTAAAGTCCTTTAAACGTTCATCTATGCAATCTTGAATCTCCTTTGCCACACGATAGAGTGTAGGGGTTTGCCGTATATTTTCCAGAGCGGTGCGCACTGGTAACTTTTTCGAAGATTTTGTTGTTACTTTCTGCACCAGTTGCATGTGCCCATTTGCGATATAAACCTAAGAAAATTCATTAATTTTGTGTAATGGAAATACAATAAAAATTAGGATTACTTACTCTTTGCTCACACTTATCGGGATTAGCCCAAGAAGGCAGTGCATCAGCAGCTTCAATTAAAAGGAATTCGCCATCGGCATCAATGACGCGCGCAATACAACCGGGAATCTCACGTGTCAGCTCATGCAAAAGGTGCACTATGAACCACTCGTCCTCAATATTATCACCGTAATGTGTAACGCCATGCAAATGCGGGGGCAGAGGGAGCGCTATTTTATAAAAAATACATTATAGTGCATACAATGGTGTGTTTATGAATTAAAATCAAAAATATATGAAGTCACCTGTCGGAGCATCGTTGGAGTCATCATTAATTTCATCGTTCAATAATCTTTCTTGCGCACACTCAGTGCGTATTTGCAAGTGAAATTCGTCTTTGTGCCAAATATAGCCATAATTATTCACACGTTTGTCAACGATTCCTAAGCATTGTTTTTGAAATGCAAGCAATGTTGTGCTGAGACTTTCTAATTCTGTGCACTCATTTTGTATATTTGTTAAATTATCTGGTAGTTCTGGAAATATGAAATACTCCACATAATCGTCATCGCGCACGAATTCCAATTTACACCCAGGTAATTTGGCCATTGTGTTGTTATTAAATGTACTTAAAACTTTAATGTAGAAAAAATACTTTTCATTGCCAACTTAATGAAGTTGGTCACACAATATTGCTTAGCTAAATCTTACTTTTCATAAAACACAAATTTAAGTTTTTATAACCAATAATCTTCACCAGACAGCACGGAATTGCATCCTTTGTTAACCATCGTGAACTTGAAAATCCCATCAAGTTGCCAGTCGTAAAATTCGAAGCAAACGAAAATATGCAAATTTCTTAACGGAAGTAGAAAAGTTAGTAAATTACAATCCTTTTGTAACAAATGTTGTTATATCGTATGAACATAGGTATATATTGCAAAAGTAATTTATTAAAAGTGCCAAATAATAATATTTTTCTAATAAACATTATTTAGTTTTTTTGTTTTTTATATCTTAAATTTAATAGCCTTTCGCTGACTTTAGTCTATTATTGTGAATGCGCATAGTTTGAGATCAAACGAACAAACCTTATTCCAAACTTTATCGCCTATTTTCTTTGGCATCATTCGTAAATATTTACGAATGTGGAAGCAAAGCATAAACTTAGCGATGGTAAATAAATATATGATGATAATACTATTAGGTATTCTTTTACTACTATTCCTTTTAAATATTTTATCGAAGTTTTAGGCTGGTTTCTCTTTCCAAAAATATTGTAATATTTGCCTATATATTATGAAAAAACATATAACAAACCGGTTCCATTCTTCGTTTTGTTTTGCTACATTATTTGGTGAAAAGGCATAGAGACAAAGCAATAAACTGACAGCAAAGTGATGGTGAACTGTCAAAGTGAAAAGAAGAAAAATGGCTGCTTTGTGTGTTTGTCAATTTGAGTGAGTGGAAAAAATAACTAATTTTCAGCGCAGTTCTTATCAAATTCAGAAAACAATTATAATAACGATTATATTTGCACAAATTGTACGCTCACTTTGTTAGTGACTTATAGAAAACATGAACTAATTGTTTGAACGTATAGCGGAATACAGGGAACAATATTACAATGGAAGGTACTGAGATGTCTCACGAAGAAGACCGACTAGTTTCTGGTGAGTAATCCATATTTGCAAACATTTATTATAGTGTTTATTTTATTTTAAGATCTTTGGAATTATGTTATTAAACTATTGTATGCATGTATGAAAAGTATACCAAATCGCTGGAACACTGCGCACGTTCACCAGCCTGTATTGAAGATTTGCGTGACCCGCCCCCTTTTTATCGCAACTGCATATTTATTGACCTAAATTTCATGCACGTCGATAGTGCTGCAGAATCTCACTTTCAACAAAGCATCCATTCACTAGGGAGTGGGCTTTATAAATGTAAAGAGATTTGTTTTCTTTTATAATTTGAATGTTCATATTAGATGGTCTTGATCGTATGTGTACAACATGCATATATACATATGTACATATCGGTGTAATTTACCTGAGTATCAGTATCGAGTGTATTTCTATTTGTAACTTAATTTAGCTGCCTAATCAATTAGGAGCACTAAATATATAAACCTTTTAATTGTAAATTACTGTCTTTCCAGCAGAATTCCTCCAAATTACTTCAAGGAGGTTTTCTGCGGCATTCCTCCAAATGACTTCAAGGTTGGTTTTTGCCGCTTCAACAACAATAACAACCTGTCATATAAATCTGCTTCTATTTAACAGTTCAAATTTCATTTCAAAGTATTCTAATTGGATTTAGATTTTTTTATTTATCGGAATTTTAAAAATTATAAATTATAAAATAATTATATTTTTATTGATTTGTGTCTCTTAAATTATATTTTATGACTAAATCTATAGCTTTTAATATATTAATTATTAGTTTTCCGCAATTATAACCATAAAATTGGAATCCCATCTGCAGCAGAGAAAATTTGTTACGTATACGCCAGGGAGAACAGCTATCCTTTACTATTATTTTTTTAAGGATTTTTTTCTGCACATATACATAGAAATAAATATTTATAATAAAATCTGCTGGTATAATTAGAGGTAATTGCTAATTCAGTAAATCTCATTAAATGAGGCCAGTATCGCACATTCCACATAACAAAAAGGAGCAGGTCTTAGAATCTAACCATTTAAAAATTGGTAAGTCGTTTGCATTATCCAAAATTATTACAGGAATATATTTTTCCTCTACAACAGCAATAGTGTCCAGAGAAAATTAGCATTAAAATATGCAAAACGTCGAGAGTCGTCTCAATCTAATTATAAGCGCATTTTCTATCATTCTTTTAATATGAGAAATTGTGCAGTTTTTGTATAGACCACAGGATCTTATGAAATGTTATATTTGAGCCATTTAGAGTATGAACTCTTATAGTTTATATACAAAATATTTTTTTTCCTTTAAATGCCACTTCAAATTGCATTTCTCTTGAAAGTTTTTACACATACTTACATATGCATTCATTATGCAAATGGAAGACTTATAAATATAAATTAAAACAGTGGTTTTATAAACAAAAAATGCAAAAACAATTATTATGCCAACGCTAGTGCGCGTAAGCATTACACAAACAGCTGAGCGTTTGTTTGGTACCCACTTATTTTGTAGTTCCCATCCACATTTTCTTCTTCATATGTATACAACAAACTCAATAAATAAGCGCCGGAAAATATAGTGCCGGCAATTTAGTGGAATGTGCGAATGCCGTGTAAGACTATTTGTTGGAATCGAAATGCCTTTAGTGTGCCGCCTTACCGCACTACTATCGCTTGACTCACCAAATAGCGTCAAGATTGACTGCCTGTTGTGTATTGGTGGTTGTGTTAGTAACAATTCTATATAGACAGTTTGCTTTTACTTTGTTTTCACTGGCTCTTCGTGTTTATTTTTGAGATTTTTTTTGTTTCGAAGTGTGTTTTTGTTTTTGTACACCTCATTCTATTGCCGTTTTGCATGTAGTATTTGCATGTAATTGTTTTTGTTGTTTTAGTACGTTTAGAAATAATTTTTGGATTTCTTCGTTTATATGTGTTCTTGCTGGCTGGCTTTCGTTTTTATCGTTGATGGTTTTTGTATTTGTATATTGGTATATAAGTTGTATGATATTTTTGTGTCTTTGTTGTTGTTATATTTTTTTTTTGTTTTTGGTTGTTTTTTTTTGTTTTGTTTTTTGCCTCCAAAGGTTTGCCTCTCATTTGGCTTATTTTAGCGGCAACAGTTTATGATTAGCTGCCGTCGTATTTGCATGTCATTCGAACGGTTCGCCAGATACTCGCATAAAAATTACAAATTTTTAACCAAAACGAAAAATTTAGAAATTTATTGTGACGAAGCGTGCATATTATATTATTATCGACGGACTGTACAAGCGGTCAAGTGCGGATATTAGTGTGTATGTGTGTACAATAAAAATATGATTCTGATTTGATTATTTGTTTCAAGTGTTGCGAAACGGTTTTGAAAAAATCGAATATATTGTATATAGTTGCTAGTGTCATGATAAATCGTTACAAATTGAAATCCTATTGCACAACCCTTGTGAAAAGTCAAGTAACTACTAATTTGTTGTGGTGTGAATTAAGCGGAAAGGCAAAGCGCGGAGCGGCAAAGCGCGGAGCTTAGTGCCCACGCTGACGTCCTTAAAGTTACAAAATTTCCTCAATATACTATGCAAATGTGTGTGTGTGTGTGTGTTTGTACATAGCGTAGCACATTTAAAGCTACTTATTTAAACAAACGAATGCGTAAGTTCATTTGGCGCACACAGCCATACATACTTACAGCTACAGCTGTGTATAAATATAACCATGCACATACATACATACATATCTACATTTTTGTGGCGCAAAGTGTTTATAATTTACACTCGTTTATGTTTTTTTGTGTGTTCGAAAATTTCTATAACTGGTGATGATTATTTTGATTTCAGCAGCTAATAGCTGCGTGCTTGTTGTTGTTGTGGCCGGTTTCGCGCACGATATTACACTGATTTACATACGCATGTACAAGTGTATATATGTATGTATATATATACATATAGCATATTAATGTGTTTGTCGGCAATTCGCCTATCGAACTTCTGATTGTTTCGTGCTTGTGGCATTCATTTGGACGTCAGTGCGGGTGCCTCGGCGGCATGTAGTGGAACGCGTCATATTTTTGTCATCTGCTGAGCTCATAATTTTTTATTTTTTTTTCGTTATTAATTTTTGTGCTTTTTGTATTTACTTTTTTGTGTTTTGTGTTTTGTGTTTTAATACCCTGTACAGGCTATCGGAGCACTAACTTTTTTACTTGACGAGATATTTTTACGAAATTTGGCATGGATTAATCTTCAAAAATAAGCTACTATATTCAAATATATTTTTTCTAATTGGACCACTATTGCATATACATACATATGTACATAGCTGCCATACAAACTTTCGTATCAAAATCAAGTTCTTGTATGAAAAACTTTTTTCAAGTTCTTGTATGAAAAACTTTTTATTTGTGCAGGGTATTATTTTTTTCATTTATTTTTATTTTTTTTTTTACTCTTTCATTTTTTTTATTTATGTTTTTTTGTATTTTCTTTTTTCTTTTTTTGTTTTTGAATATTAATGACACGCAGCGTAAGCTCACGCGTCTCAGCGCGCGCTCATTAATTAATACATTTCTGTTTTGTTTTTGTCACACCCAACTCATAAAAGTGTTAAATTTGTTTTTTTTTTTGTCAATATTATATACAAATAAAGTGTTGTTGCGGTTTATTGTAAACAATTGCTAAATCAAAGAAGCTCGATATAAAAATAGATGTGTATGGTGAACAACAGTAATGCGGTGGCAATTAATTGAAAAATACCGTTAAATTTTTGGTGAAAAAAATGTTTCATAAAAACTTCAAAAACAAAAAAAGTATTTAATAAAAAAATATTTTTTTCCTGTGTTTCCCAGTGTTATCAGTTCCTAATCGTCCCATATACATACATACTATATACATATGTATGTATATATCATAAATATTTATTAATATTGCTTGTGTAAAAAGGTGTATAACTGTGAAAATTAGCTATCAGCTGTGAATAATCGCGTTTGCAATCAAATCTGCGCACTTGAAATTTATCTGTAACATCAGTGCGTATTATTTTTGTTTGAATTCGAAATTTATTTACACTTCAGCTGTATGTGTGAGTTATAAAAGGTATGTTAAATGTGAAAAAATAAATAATATTTGATTTGTTTACAAACGGAGAAATTATGCAGAATCATTTTGTAGCGTCGGCTGACGTTTTTGAAATTTCTTAAAATTTGAAAATTTTTCAAAACTCGTTTTCAAATTTTTATTTTCGTTTTTCACTAAGAAAATAATTAATTATTAATAAAAAAGTCGCTTTTGAAAATATTTATTTAAAAATTGACATGATTGTACATATATACTTGAGTTTGGTTTTGTTAAATTTTTTTGAACACTTTGGGTAAGACATTTTCATAATCATTTACGAAGTTCGAAATATAGTCAAATTTTATGCTAGTACAATAACAAGAAGCCTATATAATCAGCAAAAATATCGATACAACTTTTTTAGAGTAAATTTTTCACATTTTAAGAAGTTAAAAATCATCAAAATATGAATTTTTCGAAAAAAAAAAAAATAAAAAAAAAATAATAAAAAAAATTAGAAAAAAATAAAATTAAGAAAAATAATTAAAAAAAAAAATAAAATAAAAATAAAAAAGTTGAAAAAAAATAGTTGTTGTTGCGACAGAAAACATTTTTGAAGTGATTTAGAAGTGATACCGAGTTGGTAGTTGGTCCAAAATTTGGCTCCATGCGTTTTGTGGTAAAACATGACCTCATTTTCTTCTTTCTTTTTCCTTTATTCGAATAGTCGACGTTGTCTGGAAGAAGTATGCTTTTTCGAAAGAAATGTAGAAACTCCTTGGTAGAATGTGGGATTTGTATAAATCTTAAATAGATTTTTAATACATTTTCGAGGTTTTCCCGAATTGAATCGTCTCTTCCGTTAGTTCACCGCCTTACCAACTGAAATAATGTAAGTCTTTCTAAACATAACTTTTTTATTTGACTATGTATCTTCATGGAATTTGGCATGGATTATTATCGAAGTCAGCGCTACAATCTCCGAAGATATTGACCAGATCGGACCACTAAAGCATATAGTTGCCATACAAACTGATCTATCAAAATAAAGATCTTGTATGGAAAAGATTTTTATTTGACGAGATATCTTCATGAAATTTGGCATCTGTTAGTGTTTTTAGATAACGGCACAAATCCCGAATAAATTATTTAGATCGAACCACTAAAGCATATAGCTGCCATACAAACTGATCGATCAAGATCCAGTCCTTGTATAGAATCTTTTGTATTTTTGAAGGGTATTATTAAATTGGTACAACCCATGTTAACGGGTTTTCTTATTTTTCATTCACAAATCTATATTTCTAATTTTTGTCGAGTTTCATTAGTCATCCACTTTATACAATTTCGATTAAATCAAAACCCATTAAGAGTTTGTCCCTCTGCATCAATTGTCATTATGTTGCTTTAGTATGGCTTAAAATGGTTATATGATTGTAGACGGACACCCAGCGATTGCCAAATTGCTATCAGAATACTTACAAATAACTAGGCATGATATATCTGCACATATACTACATATAAACCTTTGTCATTAACGTCAACTTTGGAAATATTGATCACTTGAAATCTATCAACTCTTTGTTTCACGCAGTTCATTTCCCTAAGCGCTTTCACGTGTTCTCGCCATCCCCTCATGCCCTTGAATATTTGTCTGTTGATTATTAACATTGCAAAGCGTCGCTGAGGCACGCAGGCAAGGCAACACTAAAGACCAGAAGCGCTGTTGTGCTAAAAAAGCTGATAAAATTGCGGAAAAACGGCACATTACACACCTTCGAATGTCCAAATGTGGCAAAATCAATCAATGGATTTTTTCCAAGTTCAATTATGGACACGCTTTTGTTTTGTGCGTTGTCGTGCTTCGCACTTTTTCTTTAACGGCTTTTGAATACATTTGTATGATAATACATGGATATACATACATATGTATGTTTGTGTGTGAAACGAAATATTTTTATTTTATACACATATTTTTGAGAAGAACTTGCAGAATGAGTCATTTTTTAACATTTCGGCAATAAAAATTGAAAAAATTAGAAAATGTTGCCTACAATCAGCCGCAAAAAAAAATTTTAATTGAATATTTTCGTCACAGGTGCATTTCTTATAGCATAATAGGATTCTAAAAAGATCTTTATTTTGATTTTGAGCGCTCTGTTTGTATGGCAGCTATATGTTATGCTATAGTAGCCTGATCTGAACAATATTTAGGTGAGTTTGTACGTAACCTATATGTTATATTAATCCGATCTGTACAAAATGTTCGGTGTTTGTAACATTGCCTTGTATAATAATCAATGGCAAAGTTTGTAAAGATATTTTGTCAAATAAGAAAAATTTTCCATGTAAGAACTTGACTCTGATTATTCAGTTTGAAACGCAGTTGTATGCTATAGTGATCCGATATCGGCGTTTCCGATAAATAAGCAGTTTTTAAAGAGAACTTGCGAAATAGTTTCTTTTCGACCTACAAATTGACAATATTCAGAAAATGTTGTCTACCATTAGGCGCAAATTCAAAAGTCTTGATTTTAAGGGTTACATAAGCTTAAGTTCAAGAAATAATAATATAAATTATGGAATATTTTGTACAAATTACGTTAAATATGCAAAAGTTAGAAAAAAAAAATAAAAAAATTAAAAAAAAATTAAGAAAAAATTTCAAAAAAATAAAAAAAAAAATTTAAAAAAAAGTTAAAAAAAAAATTAAAAAAAAACTTAAAAAAAAATTAAAAAAAAACTTAAAAAAAAATTAAAAAAAACTTAAAAAAAATACATTAAATAAATAATATAAAGCCTAAGGTGAAGTTGCTTGATTATTCCAAATTTTCATTATCAAAATATGGTTTTCTTCTCTTCATTAGTAATTCTTTGTCAGTAATTTACTTAATATATTTATTTTATTTACATACATTTTTTTGCTAATTTTTTCAAAGTCATTTGGCCTCACGTTTAATTGTCGTAGGTTGCTCATTGCCCTTAGTTAATCATATTTATAAATGTGTGTGAGCTTCTTTGATGATTCGTGAATTTACTTTAGTTTGCTCGCGAATACGTGCTTAAAGTTGTTTTTAGGGTGGAATTTCCACTTAAAAAATTTCAAAAATAAATTAATTGAATCACAGAAAGTCATTTATATTCGCAATCAAAATTGAAATTCATCATTTAGCTAATTCCGAGATTTGTACGGCATATGCGCATTCGAATAATTGTCGGCAACAGAAGTCATTATCAGACTGATTTGTACGGAAATTCGTCATCTACCCGATTGAAACAGAAAAAACATGAATGATATGCTAAATGTTCCGTGAAAGCGGAAATTCGAAGTCAAATATTTATATTATATTTTAAAAAAAAAAATATTTTTTATCGAATCTGTTAAGGGTATTTAAAGTTCGCTGCTTAATGCAAAGCAAAGCAAAAATTTGTTGTAATTTCTTAAGTGTCTGTTTTGCAAAGTGTTTTCAACCAGGCGATCGTTTTTTTCGTTAAGATTTTGTTGTTGTCGCGGCAGAAAACATTCCAAGAGTGATTTCGAGGCATGGTGCCTAGTTGACAGTCCTTGGCTGTATAAAAATCCGGTTCCGTTCCAGTTACTTAGACGCAAATTTTTTGTATTTGAACTTAATTTCAAGGGATTATAGTTAGGAGGTCCTGGTTTCTTTGATTTTTAGTAACCTATTGGCCATATCTCTTGATCAGCGCCAGTTATCAAAATATATCTTGGAGATACGCATTATATTATACTGTTATACGAATCATTGATTGCTTACAGTTGGAAATATTCTTTGAATTTTGGAGCGATATGTTCTTTATCTACAAAAAACAACAAAATTTGAGTATTTGTGTCTCATAAAATTGATCTTGACCCATGAGCAGGTTGAAGAGAACTTTAAGGGCTTCTATTCCTAGTGGTACCATAATTAAGTTTGCCAGTTAGACCTTGGAGCCAAAGCTACTACCAGTTCAACTTCATTGCTGCGCTGGAATAGGGATTAGGGGTTGGACACGCACAGTACACGCATACACCATTCACACATGAAGCAAACTCTAATTGTCAGTTAAACGTCTTCGCCGTCTAATCAATTCTCACGCAAACATACTAAACGATCGCTAACGTCTAATCGTCTGTTAGTCCAGCTAATCCTCATATCCCCGAGATTCCTAATGTCCGAGTACATCGGGCTTTCCCACAGACATCGACCTATCGGATAGGTGCCTCTGGTGCAAAAAAGCATTCAAGGGCGCATGTCCAGTAAGTAAACAACCCAGATTCATAAAAAATCTAAAGTCTGGGTTACCTCCAACAAACGTAACGTATCGGATGTACTTGTAAGTCACTCGACTGTTACAGTTATTGCCACCTTCTAGATGATAGAGTTGGAAGTAGGTGGCAAGACCGTTCGGGCATTACCACTAACGTTCGGGTGACTAATGAGTACTACGGGGACATTATAGTAGATGCAGATCACACTGGGAAGCAAAAAAAAACGGTAAGCAACATCATTCGGGCTGATGACACTGCATTGGCTTCTTTGAAGATGGTACGCCGAGTGAATTTCTCAGGTTTGACTTTCGTCTCTGGTTTGTATCTGTTCAGAAGCTGCTAACGGTTTCGTTCGTGGTCCTAAACGCGACAGAAGAGAGTATCTCCAATTAGTTTTGGGAGACGCTGAAAAATTTAGATCTGATAAGGTTATGTAGGTCTGAATGTCGTGGGAATGATTGGGTCAGGCGCTCAGGATCCCTAATGTCCGTGTACATCGGGCAACTCTATTAGGTCTCTGGCGCAACTTCTATTGGCGGACTGAACTTTGATCCCCTTAACCTGTGGTGTAGCCGTTTTTGGGTGGACCCTGTCGTAATCCAATAAAATTTTTGAAGGTTAGGTCTAATTTTAAGACATGAGTTCAATTTCAGTGGCAACTTCCAAAACTTCAGCCGACTTGGTGTATATCGATCTCAAAGATTGTATTTTCTTGGATTACTGAAGTACTGAAGATAGAATTCCGGCCTGTTTTGTGATCACACAAAAAAAATGTTTGCTTTCCGACAATTGCTTTATCAATATTTCTAATTTTATTGGCGCATTGTCTGAGCTTGATAATTGCATTTGACCTACCTGATAATAGATAATAAAAGGGCAACGGAAAATTTTCTAATGCCAACAAATGCCTGCATTGTTTTTGGTTCTAAAAAATTAGATAAGATTTCAAATGTAATAACGACTTCCTGGAACAAAGCTATTTTATTTACAATTTGCCAAAGTCCAATTGCTATAACTACTTCTTCTTCTTCTTGTTTCCAGCTACCCACCAGCAAGCAAATGACAATGCAGTCTACACGACGACAGCACAAAGCAATGCGACTTGCCTCCTAAATTCCCCGACAAACAGTCCAAACACAGCTGCTTCTAATCAAAAGCTCGCCGACGATGGTTATCAGCCGCTACAACAGCAACAACAACAACAACAGCAGTCAACAAACGATAACAGTAACACGCAGCAGAGCGCAAGCGGAGTCGGCAGCGCCAACAACAGCAACACACCAACACAACAACAACGTAATTCGACGAATTCAACGAACGAATACACATCGACACCGAAATCCTCACGCACGAGCGGCGGCGGCGGTGGCGGAGGCGGCGGGAATTCACCAATAAACCTCGCCGGCAATCAGCCGAACAATGATGAACACAACACACCACCGGCACCACAGCACTTCAATATCGATTGCAGTGTCATAAATGAGTCACCCGCACATATCGGCGCAGATGTTGTCTATGTAGATAATGCGAGCAATAGTGTTATCAACAATAACAACAACAACAACAACAGTAGTAATATAACAAATAGCAGTGTTAACAACACAAACAATCATAATAATAGCGGTAATAATAGTGGGAATGAGAGCAGCGTTGGCGTCGGACGCACCCTACCACAAACAGGCGCCATTATCACTTCGACACCGTCGGTGGCAGTAACGGCAGCAACAACAACAGCGAACGCGACACTCGCCAGCACCGTATCCATTGTCATACCGCCACGCCAAGCGCTCCTACCTTGGGGCACACACTCGCGCACCTCGATTATCAACGTCATCTCCTACACGCAAGCCCTCGACATGCCCTTGACACAGGGTGGCGCAGGCGGTGGCGCACAAATGTCCGGTGGCAATGACGCCGCCGCCACGTTGCGCCCAGGCGAAATTGTTATGCGCAATTTATTCAGCGATTTCACCGTGCAGGCGGAGAAGAAGATTGAACTGGTGATGATGGAGAGCGCCGACAAGCATTTGTCGAAACTGCTGCAACGCGGCGAAGATCAACAATTCGATCAGCTGTTGTCGGCGCTCGGTTCGGTGGCCGAACATTGCCTGCCATCGCTGCTACACACGCTACTGGCGTGGCATCGTCGCCAACTGTCTGATGGTGAAATCAAAAATGATCTCAAACGCTTGGAAAAGAACACAACACCGAAACCCACCACCGATTTGGAATTCCAGCTGCAACGCCGTGAGGCTGCGGTGGAATTCATTTTTTGCTTAGCGCTTATTGAAATACTCAAACAGTTGCCCTTTCATCCGGGTCATGAGGATCTCATAAGAAATATTGAGAATTTGGCTTTCAAGCATTTTAAGCATAAGGAGGGCCAACAGAACAATCCGAATGCACACAATATACACATGATTGCCGATTTGTATGCGGAGGTGATTGGCGTTTTGGCGCAGAGTCGTTTTTCGTCGGTGCGCAAACGTTTCATGAGCGAGCTGAAGGAGTTGCGCGCCAAAGAGGCCTCCAACACGACGACGCAGTGCATTATTAGCCTGCTGATGGGTATGAAATTCTTTCGCGTTAAGGTGTGTAATGCTTTCTATATATGTGGTGAGGTGTAATATAATAACTGTAATTCTTATTCTGTTCACACAGATGGTGCCTATTGAGGAGTTCGAGGCCTCCTTTCAATTTATGCACGAATGTGGTCAGTATTTTCTCGAAGTTAAGGATAAAGACATCAAGCATGCGCTGGCGGGTCTGTTTGTAGAGATTCTTGTACCAGTAGCTGCGGTGAGTATAATTGAATATTTGAAATTTTTTAATAATCTTAGTTGGTTAAAGTCTTGGGCTCAAGGTTTGGTCAATCATTTCTTCGTGTTGATGAAGAAATATCATTACTTTTATAGAGAGTTTTAATATAAATATATATTTTGAAAACTAATTGGTATTTAATAAAAACCAAAGATTGTGCTTGTGTTCGAAAAAATTTAAAAATTATAGAAATAAATAAAAATTCGAAAACCTAAAATTAAGTTTCAGAGTATTAAAACGCACCAGAAGTTTGGACTTCAACATATTTTCTACCTTTTAAAAGTTCGAAAAAGTTTCGAACTCAAATTTCAAATTTAAAAATCAAGTTTCAGAGTATTAAATCGCATCAGAAGTTTTGACTTCAACATATTTTCTGCTTTTTAAAAGTTCGAAAAAGTTTCGAACTTAAATTTAAAATTTAAAAATCAAGTTGCAGAGTATTAAATCGCAGCAGAAGCTTTGACTTCAACATTTTTTCTACTTTTTAAAAGTTCGAAAAAGTTTCGAACTTAAAATTCGAAATTAATTTATTTATTTTCTTCTAATTAAATATGTTGTTGTATATAATGTTATTTTTTCTTTTGGTCTTAAAAACTATGACATTTCAATCGATTTAAAAAAAGTTTTGAATTAGAAAAAAGGGTCTTAGTAATTGATACGTCCAAGCTTTGGCAAAATTCGTCAGAAAAGTATACTGCAGCATGCAGATATGTGCTGAACCTTGATCTAATGAAATTTACCAAAATTGGAATACAGTTATGACTTAGATC
Source organism: Bactrocera dorsalis (assembly GCF_023373825.1). Classification (NCBI taxonomy): domain Eukaryota; kingdom Metazoa; phylum Arthropoda; class Insecta; order Diptera; family Tephritidae; genus Bactrocera; species Bactrocera dorsalis. Next base: position 21,069,959 of record NC_064307.1, on the reverse strand, counting down.
TCATTTTCGAAAATTTGTTTTTGATTTCGAAAGTATTTATTTCGATGCTTAAGATATTAGGAGGTCAGTATTTTTGAATTATAATTTTAATTTCGAAAATTTTTTGATTTCGAAAGTATTATTTTTTGATTTAGAAAAATTGAGAGAATAGGAATTGTATCTTTAAATTTTTAAGAATAGTTTCAATTTTCTAGCCCTTTAGGACTTCTATCTGTTTTTTAACTGTCAATAATAATTTCAATTTCGAAAATCTGTTTTGATTTCGTAAATTTTTATTTTAATACTTAAGAGAATAGAAAATCCATCTGATTTTAATTTTCAATTATAATTTCAATTTCGAAAACTTCTTTTGATTTCGAACTAGGAATTCTATCTTATTTTACATTTCGAGACTAATTTCAATTTCGAAAGCCTTATTCTGATTTCGAAAGTGTTTACATATTTCGATGCTTAAGGGGCTAGGAATTCTACCTTTTTTAATGGCCAAGAATAATTTCAGTTTCGAAAATCTGTTTTGATTTTCTAAATGTTTTTTTTTAATACCTAAGAGAATAGAAAATCCAACTTATTTTAATTTTTACGTACAATTTCAATTTCGGAAATTTCTCTTTATTTCGAAAGTATGTATTTTGATGCTTAAGGGACGAGGAGTTCTATCTTAATTTTCGTGAATAATTTCAATTTCGAAAAAAAAAATTGATTTCGAACGTATTTGTTTCGTTGCTTAAGGGACTAGGAACTGTATCTTTTTAATTTTTAAGAGTAATTTAAATTTCGAAAATATTTTTTGAGTTCGAATTGTATGTATTTGTTTCATTGCCTAAGAGACTAGGAATTGTATTTTATAAAATTATTAAGTATATTTGCAATTTCGAAAATAATGTTTTGATTTCGAAATTTTTGTTTTGGTTTCGAAGTTATTTTTTCGATATTAAATATTTTTAATTGAATTGACTAGGAATTCTATCTTTTTTAAATGATAAAAATAATTTAAATTTCGAAAATATGTTGATTTCGAAAATATTTTTTCGATATTAAATATTTTTAATTGAGCGGTAGCGAAGTATATAAAATATCTAATAATCATATTTTTTTTGAAAATAACATCAATTCGAACTTAAATTATTTCCACCCCTTAAGGTTTATTAATATAATTTCAGCAGTTTTAACAAAAATATCTTACTCGCAACTCAAAAAATTGTTTCCCTTTACTTTTCATCTCTCTTCCAGGCTGTGAAAAATGAGGTAAATGTTCCTTGTGTGAAAAATTTCGTTGAGCTGTTGTATGTGCAGACATTGGACGCCTCAACAAAATCGAAACACCGCTTAGCTTTATTTCCGTTAGTCACTTGCCTGCTCTGTGTATCGCAAAAAGCGTTCTTTCTCTCAAATTGGCACTACTTCTTGGCCATGTGCCTGAGCAATTTGAAAAATCGCGATGCAAAAATGAGCCGTGTAGCGCTAGAATCACTCTATCGGCTCTTATGGGTCTACATGATACGCATAAAATGTGAATCGAACTCGGCGACACACTCGCGACTGCAAAGCATTGTGAACTCGCTATTTCCGAAGTGAGTATAGAAAAAGATACTTTTTTATATTTATTTAATAATAATTTTCTACTCTTGTCTCACAGGGGTTCCAAAGGTGTCGTGCCACGTGATACACCGCTGAATATCTTTGTGAAAATCATACAATTCATAGCACAAGAGCGTTTGGACTTCGCGATGCGTGAGATTGTCTACGATTTACTCTGTGTTGGGCGCTCCATTAAGGTGAGTAATGATGGCGAACTTTGGTGGAAGCTTTTTACTTATTTTGCTTTTTTTTATATCCTAACAGTTGATTTTGAATCCGGAGCGCATGAGCATTGGCTTGCGCGCATTCCTCGTCGTGGCCGATTCGCTGCAGCAAAAAGACGGCGAACCGCCGATGCCACGCACCGTGCCCGTCTTGCCCTCCGGCAATACCTTGCGTGTGAAGAAGACCTACATTAACAAAATGCTGACAGACGACACCGCACGCAGTATTGGCATGTCGACATACTTCCCGCACGTGCGTCGCGTCTTCGTCGACATACTACGCGCACTGGACGTGCACTACGGCCGCCCACTGATGATGACGAATACACAAAATCAAAATAAAGAACCGGACGAAATGCTTTCGGGCGAACGCAAGCCACGCATCGATCTCTTTCGTACTTGTGTGGCCGCTGTGCCGCGTCTCATACCCGAAACGATGACGGCGCAAGAGTTGGTGGACCTCCTGTCACGACTCACCGTGCACATGGACGAGGAGTTGCGCATCTTGACACATCAGTCGCTGCAAACGTTGGTAATTGACTTCCCGGATTGGCGTCAGGATGTCGTGCACGGTTACACACAGTTTCTGGTGCGCGATGTCACCGACACTTATCCGCAATTGCTGGAGAATTGCACGCGCATGCTTTTCGTATTTCTCAACATCTGGCGTTGTGCCATCAATGTCAATGGCAATGGCAATTCGAATACGAACGCTTTGAAGACCTCAATGACCGGCACCGGTGTGGGTGTCGGTGCCAATACAGGCGTGGTTGGTGGCGCCGGTGGTGTTGGTGGTGGTGTAACGGTGGCTGGTGGCATAGCGGGTGTGGCGGCTGGCAAAGATACCGCCACCAGTCAGCTATCGAGCGCCAGCAATGTAAAGAGCGTGAATACGAATTCGAGTGGCGCTTCGAGCATTACATCCAGCGGCATGTCAAGCATCACGCAAACCACTGTCATCAATATCGGTGATGCGGCGAAGAAGAATGAGATACCGTTGGTGACAACACTGCATTTCGTTGAGGGTTTCGCTTTGGTGCTGCTCTGCAATTATCGCCCTTTCTTGCGCAAGCTGGCCGCTATGATATTGAAAGAAGTGAAGAATCTCATGAAAGCGCTTGGCATACCAGAGACGGAGCCGCCGGTGATTGATGTGATCGACAAGTCGTGTGCTCAGGTGGGTGAAGGATGAAAATAAAGTTTTTATATAGAAAACTTTTTTGTTTGACGAGACATCTTCCCAAAATTTGACATATATTATTATCAAAGACAGCGCTACAATCTCCAAAGAAATTGTTTAGATCGGACTGCTATATCATATAGCTGCCATACAAACTAAATAACCAAATACCCTTCCTTGTTTAGAAAACTTTTTTATTAGACAAGATATCTTCGCCAAAGTTAGCATATACTATAGTCCAAGAGAACGCTACAATGCCCCCAGTTATTATTCAGATCGGACTACTATAGCATATAGCTGCTATACAAACTAAACGATCAAAATCAGGTTCCAATATAGAAAACTTCTTATTTTGAAAAGATATCTTTATGAAGATATGATACAGATTATTGTCCAGGATAGCCTAATAATCTCCGTTTATATTGTTCGAATCGGATCACTATTGTATATAGCTGTCATACAAACTAAACCAATTTTTAATTTTTTTCCGTATAGAAGTGTGTTAATACTTATATACATACATTTTCATTTAAAAATTAAGCTACTAATACATTTTTCTAAAATTTTATCTCTAACGAAAACTCTATTCAACACTTTCAGGTCCTAGAGAAATGCCTACCACACTTGCCACCTTCGGAGAAGACTGCTATACTCAACGCTAATGCCATTGACTTGCAATGGATTGCCGAGCGCACCAGTGGTGTATGGATGGCTGGGCTCACCGATGGTATGTACCACTATATTTTCTTTAAAAATACTTAAAAATTAACCTAAAAATATTTTAGTCTCCTTAGACACCTCCAAGTCATCCACATCGACGCTGAATTTGTCACAAGGCAGCACAACACATCAGCAACAACAGTTTGATCCCTGGTCTATGGTGCTGTTTGGTTTCTTGGAGCGCAATCGCATACTACAGCAGTGTCCCTCGGCTGTGGCGCAAGCCTGGCCGATTTGTTACTCACGCGTCACCACGCTCTACAGCGTCATCGATCCCACGTGCGTCTTTTACGCTTTAAAAGAACTCTTAATTTTTTTTAATTTATATATTTTTCTTGCAGACCGGTTAGTGATAATCGCGCCTCCTTGTTGCGCAGCTCGGCGCCCACCAAGAAAATGCCCACCGAGAGTCAAAAGGATCTCTATTTGAAATTGTGGCGCAATCAAGTGGCTTGTGCCATGCGCCTGGTGCCACAAATACCTAGCGTTGCGGTGCGTTGTGCCTCGCCTGACTTGAGTTTGAGGTAAATTATTGTTGTTACATTTGTGTGTGTGTGGGTGTTTCAGTGTGGCTGTGTGACCCTAACGTGTTTTTAGCATACTTCTAACGGACTACTCATTACATAAGCAGCTGTTTGTCGTTCGCCCTTTGCGTTTTGTTGATTTTTTGATCTTTATTATTTTGGTTTCTAATTTATTTTTAGTAAATAAATTTTTCTACATATCCATACATAAGGAAATCTGTGTTTTTAGTATATTTTCTGTCAATAATACGTACAATCAAGCGTTACACTATTGTCACCACTTCATTAATGCACGTATATTTTGTAGTTGTTTTGTAGTTATTTATTTTATTTTATAAAATTTTATGTAAAGTGTCCATAAATGCAAAGCTTAGCTTATTCACACAGTCGAATTATATTCAAATTACGCGATAATTGACTCAATACTATGGTATGTTTTTTTGAGATATACAGGGTGCGCCAATTTATTGAAAATCAAAATTTTTCGAAATTAAATTGTACCGAATATTATTTTTATCCCAAAATCGTTGTTTTTCGAACATTAAATTTTTTCGAACATCAAAATGGTTTTAAAATACATTTTCTTACATTAAAAGTTACTGAAAATAAATTTTTTTGAACATCAAAAATGATTGAAAATCCGAGTTTTCGAACATAATTTTTTTGAAAGTTAAAACTTTCGAAATTTAGAGTTTTGTGATACCAAAACATAAAAAACATTTTTTTCGATCATTGGAAATTTTTCGAACATCAAAATTTTTGTCTTGCATTAAAAATTACTGAAAATAATTTATTTTCGAGTATTAAAAATGATTGAAAATTAGAATTTTCTAACATAAAATTTTTCGAACATTAAAATTTTTCGAAAATCAAAAGTTTTGTGATACCAAATCGCTCAATTAGCATTTTCCTTATTGTTCTTGCGCAAACCAAAAAAGTAAAACTCATTTCTTACCCGCCAAATCCATTCGATTCTTGTCTAACAAAAATCTATATTTGCTGGAGTTCCCACGAAGCATGTTTCAAAACTTTATTTTGCCTGCTTTTTGTCGCAATAATAATTAGCTGAATTTTTATATATATTTTACATATTTATGTACATTTATTGCACGCAACAACGTTCTACTACTTGCACTCACTCATACACTCTCACTCTGTGTTCGTATTATGAAGTGTAAGGTATAAGAAACTACTAATATTACTCTTAAGTTTGCTTTTCTCACTCACTCGCCCATATATTATATATGTACGTGTATATATATACAAATATTGTAGTATATGTATGTAATTGTAGACACATAGCATAAATCGCCATCGTCGCATTTACATCGAGAAAATCAATAAAAAAATTAAATGAAAAAAGTAAAAATAAGCGAAAAAAGTGTAAGCTACATACTCCACGAACAATGTGATGCCAGCATTTTACACCACATCAACACATCTGTCATACAATCAGTGAATCCCTATCCTTTTGACGAAATACTTCGGCATTTCACCACTTTTTCTTTTTGTTTGTAACGAACACGACCGTTTTGCGGCATTCAAAATTTCTCTCATGCCACTGAATGTATATACATACATACATACGTTTGAAGGCGTTGCCACACTACAAATACAATTAATTAATAATTTTAGTCTACAAGATCAATCGGACTCACGGTCACTATCCGATTCTTTGGATAATATACCATCGAACGTGTTTGGACCCGAGGGCATTGTGACACGCTTTACGCTGCCGCTATCCTATGGCCGTAAGGAGGCACGACAGAAACGACTTGGGTAAACTATGTGCACATACATACATACATACAAAAGTGAAACAAAAAAATTAAAAAAGCTATAACAAAAATGAAACAAGCAATATTTTAGAACTTTTGGTGTGACTTTAGTTGCCTTGGATGTGTGTGTATTTCAAATTAGTTGGCTTAGTTCATGCTTTTGGCGTCTTTGCTGTTACAAACTACCGTGTAATTGTTATTTTAGGCTTAGTTTTGTAAGCAGTAGCTATGCATATGTATGTACGTATAATCGTATTAAGCTTTAAAAATTATCGATAATTTTATAGTATGTATATGTCAGTGGCCCTTAGCAATACTTAAGAATATGAAATCTTTATCAATTATATTTGTCTCAATATATATTTGTGTGCGTATGTGTGTGTGTATTTGAATGCATCGTTTTGTAATGGCGAATGCGCTTATTGCTAGTGTGTCCAGTTTTTTATGATCTAAAGAAAGCTCGTAAAATAATCTATTCCTAACTTTGCTTTTATCGCTTTTGGACCGTTTGTCGACACCCTTGTTTAATAACGGGTGAAGAATAAAATGTTGTGCATTCATCTTATTTTTAAAAATTTAAAAAATCAATAATTTTCGAACATAAAAAATTTCGAAAATCACAATTTGTTGAGAATAAACGTTTTTCGAACATTAAAATTTTTCGAACATAAAATTTTTATAGTGTTGTCTGTATCGATATATGTAGGACAGCTTATTTGAAAAAAAAAATGCGTTTTCTTAAACCGTATGGAACTGTATAAAAAAGCAGCAATGAATCGATAGAAGATAAAACTATTTATTCAAGAACAAAGTAATTTTTGTAGTAGAGTAATGATTATGTGAACTATTTATTTTATTTCGTTTATTATCCTATTACTACTATTAAATACTCCTTAGGTACGTTACCTATTTTTGTTACTTTTCAAAATTTTTGTTTGTTTTCGAAGATCCGAACTTTTTAATAAAAAATGTCGAAACTGAAGGGAGTACAAATTTCTCAAAATGATGGAATAAAGGCGAGGACCACGATAAAAAGTATATAACAAACTTTAATAAATAATAATCGAAATTGAATTCAAAGACATTTAAGAATATGTAAAAAATTAGTTATCTCATGATAAAATATCGAATTTATTATTCAGAAAAAATTTAATTTAAAAGGGTCGACCATCGAAATTAAAATTAGAAGAAAGTGAAAAACTTCGAAATTCAAATTCGAATTTTTTAAATTACTGCTGAAAAATCTATTTCCGAACTATTAAAAAAATCAAGAACATCGTATTTAATTTAAAAAACTTGAAAAATAAATTATCGAAATTGATATTCGAAGAAATTAAGAATTTCGAAAAAATATTTAATAAATTTAAAAAAGTTATTTATTGAAAAAAAAAATCCAAGAAAGTTAAGATATTGGAAAAAATGTGTAATAAATTTGAAAAGTTAATTATTGAAATTAAAATTCGAAGAAAGTCAAGAACTTCCGTATTTGTTCAATTAGTAGTGGAAAATGAAATGCTGAACTTAATATTCGAAAAAATCCAGAAATTCGAAATTCAATTTGATAAATTTAAAAAGGTCGATCATCGAAATTAAAATTGAAAAAGTGAAACACTTCGAAAAAATGCATAATAAATTTAAAAAAGTTGAAATTCAAATTCGAAAAAAGTCAAAAGTTTCGAAAAATGGATGTTATCGAAATTCAGATTCGATAAAATTAAGAACCTCGAAAAAAGTGCAATAAATTAAAAAGTTAATTATTGAAATTAAAATTCGAAGAAACTAAAGAAAACTTCGAAAAAATGTGTAAAAGAAGTTAGTTATCGAAATTGAGATTTGAAGAAATTTTAGAACTTCCAAAATTTTTTATAATTGTACTTCTTAAAATTTTGATGTTTGAGCTCCAAATTAAAAAAAAAAATCTAGAACTTCGAATTTTTTAAACTGTTTTTTTTTTTTTTAATAATTGTTAATTTTAATTCATATTTTTAGAAAACAACTTTTTGTTTTAATTAAATTATAACCATGGAATTAAAGCGATATTTGGGAGTAAATATTTTGTTTAATTTTTCAATTCGGTATTTTGAACTACAATTTTTTTTTAAATTGAAAAAAAAAAATTATTTTTAGTTACGATTTTTTGGATTACAAAAAAAATTATTTCAATGTTAATTTAATTATTTTTTGATACATTATTTGCAACCCGGATTATATACTATTATTATAAATAAATAAAGTACTAGTATATAGTATAGTATAATATAGTAGTGCTTTTCATATTTATACGGTACTCTAGTGTAATAATATGCTTGATATTAGCATGCAGCAATTACGTAATGTAGAACCTATTTTTCTTTTCTTAGTAGTCCTGTAGTATTAGTAGTAGCAAAAATTTATACATTGCTTACACAATCACAGCTTCTAATTAATTTCTGCTATTTGCACTTATTTCCAATATTTTTATTTTTTTCTCTCCACTTACTTTAGCTTTTGGGTAATGATATTTGTTCCGTTAAAAGCTTTCTTTTACAACAACAGCAAAAAATGTGCAGTGCATCGAGTAGTTGCAAGAAAAAAACTAAAAAAAAAATTAAAACTTGAAAAAAATTGCTCGCATTGCCAACTTCGTGTTTTAGTTTTTTGTGTTTGCCTTGAGTTCCACTGAATTCGCTCGCTGCCTTCTAGTTGAATTTAAGTTTGGTTAATGGTTTTCCCCCCCTTTGCGCAAATTAGTATGAAGTTTTGAGTTAAAGGATTAAGCGATTAGCTAAGAAAGTCTTAAAAAAAAAAATAATAGTAATAAATGAGAGTTAATTCGATTGCTAGAATTAAAAAAATTAAAAAAAATAAATTAAAAAAACTTCTTAGATAAAAAAAATATAAAAATTTTCTAGATTAAAAAAAAAATACTAAAAAATTTCCAAGACTAAAAAAAATATTAAAAATATTTAATACATATTTATACACATTCAATATTCTTACTCAAGTATATATCGATTTAAGAGTATTTTTTAATAATCTCTCTTTGTTTTTCTTATGTACGCGCGCTTACAGCTCATCGCCCGACTCCTTGAATGCTGATCGCAGTGATAAATCCGTTATGGGCTCGGCATCGCCGCAAGCACTTTATAAGCTGGTGGTGCCGCTGCTACGCTGTGAGGTGGTGGAAGTGCGTGATGCGGCCGTAAATGCGCTTGGCATGATTAATCACGAGGCACTCAAGTAAGTGGAAATCAAATGGAAATTTAATAAGTTGTGTAGACAAGTGTAATGAGGGAGGTAAATAGTGGCAGGTGCATGTAGCTAACTAAAACCAAATATAATATATATGTAAATATGTACATTAGAGTGGGTCGTTTTTTTATATAAAAACGAGTATGCGAATTATAATGAACAACTTTGCCTGAAAGACTATGGGTCTAAAACTTAAGAGTCTAAGTTAAGAGGCTGCGATTTTTAAGGTGAAATTAAACAAATTTTGAATAATCGGTTGTATAAGAGTTATGTGATATAATTGTCTGATCTGACCGATTCCGACAAGTGATCAATAGAATATCAATAATATAAAAATAGCTGACTCGTAACTGGACAACTACTTGTTTACTCTTGGACAACTGCTTAAATTTTTTCTAATTTTTATTTTTTAATTTTTTTTTTTAATTTTCTTTAAATTTTTTTTAAATTTTTTTTTTATTTTATTTTTTATTTTATTTTTTAAATTACTTTTCTTATTTTGTTTATATATTTTTTTTTAATTTTTTTTTTGTAATTTTTATGTTTTTGTTTTTCATTTTTTTAATAAATTTTTTTAAATTTTTTTTTTAACATTCCTTTCTAATTTTTTTTTAATTTTTTTTAATTTTTTTTTTTAATTTTGAAAACTTTAATTTGATCCTTAAAATACGCGATTTTTCTGTTGGGCTCCCTGCCAAACGACTCTAATGTACATACAAAGTTCATATATCTACATCTGTTTTGCCATATACAAGCACTTTATCGCTAAAACGTCACAACTCGGCTTAATAAATATTAGAAATGTACATTACAAGTTCACACATACTCATACCTTTCCCCCAACGCTACTTTTCTGTTATGTTTCCATATTAAAACTATTTCGATTTCTAACGTCAAAGACACGCTGTCGCGTAATATCCCACAACATCGCCTTTTTTCACTCACATGACACTCAAGTGTTTGTAAATCCGTGTTGGCAGGCATAAAGTACACTACGTGCCAATTGCTCGCCCACTTTACAATGCCTTTCTTATAACAGTAACATATAACTGTATTTGTGTGTACTTCCTTGTCTGTGAGCAGGCTTAACATTTATTTTTTAATTTTCGCAGGGATTTGATGGAGGAGCTGGTTGTGTATATACGCGAAGCTGTCGATAGGAAGCAGGAGAATATGCGCCGTCGGCGTCGCCGCGATGCTTTACGCTTACAGCTTGTACGTGTTTTGGAGAAAATTGCGGAAAATGGCACATTTGGTGTTAGGTAAGTGGGTGTGTGTGTAATGGGCGGGAAAAGTATAATAAATTGCCACACAGATGTGACGCTTGAGAAACTTGAGAAATTGCTTTAGTGATAAATTATAGTTTGAAATTCGTTCGTTCGAAAATTGAAAATTTATTAAATTTGAAAATTTTTTGAAAATAATGTTTTTTGTAATTTTCAAAAATTTTTTAAAATATTTTTGTTTAATTAATTTTTTTTTATTCACCTAAGATATATAAATAATATAATATTTAACTCACTATTTTGGTCAGAGCACTCCTTGTTGGTCCTAAGCAAAAAAATTCACAAGAAATTTAATGTATTTACACATATGTATGTATATATATTTTATTCTTTTATTTTATTATATTTTTTTTTCTACAAAAATACCAATTTGATATTTTTGATATATACATACCTATAGAATTCGAATTCGATATTCGAATTTTCGAATTTGATTTTATTTTCAACTTTTTACTAACTAGACTCAAATATTTATGTTTTTCGTTTCTTTTTAATTTCTGCTAAACTTTTTCTCGATTTTCAAAATTTAATAGTTTTTTATTCTGAGAAAGTTAAAAAAATATTTTTATATTACTATTTTTATATATATTAAATTTGTATTGCTTCCTTTCTTTTTGCAGTCCGTGTGTACTAGAACGCGATACAATGTCTCTACATCCAACCTTCGTCGAATATATTGAGGGCGCTATTCAATATCTGCTAGCCGAAACGGATAAGGACAACACGAGCATTCGCGAAGTGAAAGCGCACTTTTGCAATTTCATACGGAAAATGATTAAGAATTTCTCACGTAAGCTCCCCTTGCTCCAAGTTACGCTTATGCTTTGTTTATTTTATGTATTAATTTCCCGTTACAGTGGATTCATGCGGCACACTACTGACCACCGGCTTAAAACGCAGTCTTTTCAATCTGTTTGCCATTTGGTGCGGTTCATTTGCCAAGCCGCTAGGTGTCACCTCGCAGATTGGACAAACGCCCGAGGAGGAGAAGTTGCAGTTTAGTGCTCTCCAGGTGAGTTTCGTTGGAGTTTTGAATATTAAACAGTTTATTTGTCGCCTGAAGCCTTTTGAGAGGGTGTTTTAGTCTAGAAATAATAAAAAATTGATTTTTTTATATTTTCGATTTTCAACTAAACAGGAACAAAAATATTTTTAAAAATTCATATTATTTTCGAAAATATAGGTATTTTGATATTTTTTGAGAGTTTTTACCTTTTTTTTGAAATTTTTCCTAAACCCCCATTTTATCAGATATAGTTTGAGTAATTTAACTTTTATTTATTTTATTTTTTTTGATTTTTCCTGTAATCTTGTAATGTTAATAAATAAATAAAAGATAAAAAAATTACCCGAAATTCATGCCTTTAGACTTAAACACCCCTTTAAGTCTTTTGAGCGTAATATATTTGAAATTCCAGCACATATACATACAAATACTTGGATTTTGCTTCCTAATTAATTCCTTTTCTATTTTTAAAACAGGCACTATCCGCTCTGATCTGCTGCGGTCACATATTCTATGCACCGTTTCTATCCGATTACGGTATTTTATATGTATGGCTGGACATGCTGCTGACATCCAAAGACGAGAAGGTGAGTAAATTCTCTTCATTTTGAAAAAAGTGCTCGAGTTTGCTTTATACAATTGCATTGAAGTGTAAACATTTATATATAAAACTAAAGTTTATGTTTACTAATAACAATTTTTTTGCATTGCAGATCTATCTACTCGCTCGCGATACTGTCGTTTTGCTACTCGAATCGAATCCGGACAGCAGTGTTTTGCTCGAATGGGTAATCGATCGTTGCTATACTTCGACGGCGCGCGTCGCCGATGCTTGCTTCCTCGCTTTGGCTGCTATTTTTAGTGCAAGGTAAGGGTTTTCGAAAATTATATAAGACTATGGTTAACTGTTGTAGAATTTTTGAACTCTAAAAATATGTGATTGAAATTATGAAGTCACAGGCTGCCAATAAAAATTAAAAAACGTGGGTTTAAAGGGATATTTCTGTCATAAAATATATTTTTCATACAAAATTAAGCAATCTTTCTAAATTTTTCGAATATATTTAAATAATACTCTTGCTGCACAGCACGGCGATAAAAATGAAATAAATTTCTATTTTAGCGAAATTTTCTAGTTCGCATGTCTAGCGCTAGCATCTCAAAGATTTAGAATTGCTTGCAACATTCTCATGAAGGCGAATTTCTTTTATATTTTTAAACCCTCATTATTTATACATATATCTTCTTTTGTACAAAATCTTGGCAAAGCTTGCTAGCCATAAGGCACCCAACAGCTGCAATTATGACTGCCTCGCGTGCCTATTCGTACTAACAAAGTATTATTTCCTTATGCGCATACCATTGCAACATTTATTGCCATTGCTTTCATTTTAATGGCGATGAGCTCGCGGCTGTAATTTAAAATGTATGGAATTCATGATAGTTAGGCACGTGTCATGCACATGGAACTTAATATTTAGATATTAAGATATGTATATATATTGTGATAAAAAAGCACCCGAATGTTGTAATTGAATTCCCCGGGTAAATGAGATTTCAAAAAATGTATTTTGCTAAGTTATTGGGACTGTCGTTAATTACTGTGCCAAATATTGTACAAGATGTGTTTCAAAGTAAACAGGACTTAAAAAAAAAACATAACAAATGGTTTTTTCGTCAAAATCAATATATTTTATTCAAAATAGTCTCCTTCTGCTTCAATACATCTTTTTGCACGGTCCAAAAACATGTCGAACGAGTGTTTTAGCTCGTTGGCAGGTATGGCCGCCAGTATGACGTCTTTTTTTTTTTTTTGAATGATCTCTACGTCTGCATAACGCTTTCCTTTCATGGACAAATGGATTTTTCCGAAAAGGAAAAAGTCGCACGGTGCCATTTCAGGTGAATACGGAGAGTGGTTAATGGTTAAAATGTGATTTTTGGTCAAATAATCGGTCGTAATGATGTCCTTCGAATGTTGGATTCTGAGCAATTTTTGGTCGTCAGTCAATTTATACGGAAAAAACGGTGCACACACCTTTCGTAAGCCCAAATGTTCAGTCGAAATGCGATAAATCGATATTTTGGAGATGCTCAATTCCGTTTCTATGAATTTCAATGATAATTTCGGCTGATTTTTGATGAATTCACACACAGTTTCGATGGAATTTCCTGTGATCACAGATTTTGATTAACCCACAGGTTAATCGTCGTTTATGTCCTCACGACCACTTTGAAAATAATAATGAGCGCGATCTGTCAACCAGTTAGCGATAAAGCTGATTTTTTTTTTCAAAAAGTGCAGGATTTTGACCGAATTTGAAGCCAAAAACGCAACGAATGCCATCGATCAATCATCGTATTCACCATATATGGCTTCGGGTGGTTTTTTATTGTGAAAACCCGTTTCAGTCGATAGAAGAGATAAAACAAAATTCGTTGAAGGAACTGAAGGTCATCCGAAAAAGTGCTTATGAAAAGTGTTTCGAGGATCGTTGGCACTTTGAAGGCAACCAAATAATAATTGATGAATAATTAAATAGTTTGCGTTTTATTTACAATTTCCGGATACTTTTTTGTCACAATGTATACATTTTTTGAATGTTTTGATAATTTTTTTTTTATTTTTTTCAATTTTATTATATTGTAATTTTTTTTTTAATTTTGTAATGAAAGTATTCTTAAATTTTTCGAAACTGAATTCAATTTGTGGGTTATTTTGATATATTATTATCATTATATTTTTTTTTATTAATTACGTTACTTATATTGTTCGAAAATAAATATGTTTCGAATAAATCTTTTAAAAAATATTTTTCAAAAATGTTTGCCTGCTGATATACTTTTGATATATTCGATACTTATACCCTAAACAGGGTATATTAAGTTTGTCACCAAGTTTGTAACACCTCGAAAGAAACGTCGAAGACCCTATAAATGATTTGCGTGACGAGCTAAGTCGATTTTCCCCATACCCGTCTATCCCTCCCTATGTATATACGCCAAATATTTCCCCAGTTTGTCAGATATCGATCTGAAATTTTACACACGTACTTTTCGCCCAAAAAAGCTACTCACTTGTCAGAACCGCTGATATCGGACCACTATAGCATATAGCTGTCATACAAACTGAACAATAGGAATCAAGTCCTGGTATGGAAAACTTTTTTATTCGAAGAGATATCTTCAAGGAATTTTGCACAGATTATTGTCTAATATATTAATTACTACAATATCAGAATGAAGTTTTCGGATCGGGTCAATATAGCATACTGTCCGATCGAACAAAAGTCTTAGTATGAAAAGCTTTTATTTGGCGAGATATGTCAAGAAATTTGGCATTCATTTATTGTTCAAGACAATGTTACAATATCCGAAGAAAAATTTATTTATTGTATCAGATATCTTCAAGAAATTTGACAAGAATTGTTATCAAAAGCAATGCAGATGAACAGATTAGACCAATTTAGCATAAGGCTGTCATACAAACTCACCGAAGAAAACTAGCATAAATAGCCTTTTACGCCATATAAAATGCATCTGTGAAGGATATACCAGATAAAACCGGACTGCAACCATGCCCTTTATACAAGTATGAGCATATACCAGTGAATATATAAAATATCATATTGACATTAAGTAACAATTTTTTCCTAAGCGAAAGTTTGTTTGGGGTTCTTCTAAAGACTTGATACCAAGTTGATTACCAGCATATATTTTTTCGAACAACAAAAGCATATAAGCTAGGAAAAGTTGGTTTGTAAGAAATACACCGAAAAATATACAATATTTATATTATTGCTCTAAGAAGAAAAATAAATCTTTTTACATCTTCTGTAATGCTCTTTGATTTGACGCTAAGCGCTTTACTTCTTGGAATGCCATAAAAGTGTATTGGAATGCGATTTTGTTGCTCTCTTGCTGTTGTTGTGTCTAACTAGCGCTTGCTAAAATAGAGATAACAGTATATGTTATTTATGTCTCGGGATCAGTTCGGGATTTAATATAAAACGGATGATCCAAGTAGAGGTATCTTTTGTATGAGTTTCGCGCGCTTCGCTTAACTTATGGTCAACATAATCTGCCCACTGAGTGTACTATTCGCAACACCACCACACATCTTGAGACCCAACATTCATTATTGGATAATCTTCAACCGAATAGCCCACGTCCTCACGCAGTAAAGAAAATATAACAGCCATAGCTGAGAGTGTGCGCGAAGACCGTGGAGAGTCGATTCGTCCCCGTTTGCAGCAACTCCGACTGACGTTTGGAACGACTTGGCACATTTTACGCCGAGATCTCAAACTGTAAGCGCAGGGAATACAGCTTGTGCAAGAACTGAAGTCGCTCGAGCTGCTCGACCGATATCGCTTCGCTCTATGCGCTTTTAAAAAGTTCTAAGAAGATTATACGTTTTCGAGCCAAATTTTGTTCAACGATGAGGTCCAATTAAAAAAGCATAATTACCGCATTTGGGACGAAGAGCAACCTGAAGATATTCCAGAGCTGCCATTTCGTCCAAAAAAAAAAAAGACTACGGTTTGGTGTGGCTTGTGGGCTGGTGGAATCATCGGTCCATATTTCATCAAAAATGACGTCAGTGATAACGTAACCATCAATAGCAACCGTTATCGCGCCATGATAACTGACTATTTTCTGAAATTTAATTGAAGATCGTAATCTCGGCGACATTTGGTTTCAAGAAGATGGCGTCACTTTCCACTCATCGCACCAATCAGTGGATTTATTGAGAGAGCACTTCTCTGAGCAGATAATTTCACGTTTTGGGCTGTTCGATTGGCCACCAAGATCGTATGGTATCACACCCTTAGACTTTTTCCTGTGGGGATATGTCAAGTCTAAAGTTTATGCGGCCAATCGGGCCTTGGAGCAAAACATTTCGCGTGTCATTCGCCAGTTACCAGTCGAAATGCTCGAAGAGTCATCGAAATTTGGACTCAACAGATGGACCATCTGAGACGTAGCCGCGACCAACATTTGAAAAAGATAACCTTCAAAAGATAAATGCTAAAGAATGTTCTTCTGAATGATAAATTGAAAGTTTCTGTGTTTTTCTCTAAAAAAGTAGGCAACCACGAAATGGTTGCCCCTTTAGTCAATCCCTTCATTTAACATACATTTTTGCACTTTTTATAAGTTAAAGCCCTAAATATCTTTTCGGGATTTTCCACTTTAACGCGTGTATCTTATTTCCATATAGTATATGCCATGCAGCATATTTCAAATTCCAAAAACGCACGTGATTTCCTAGGCACTGCAGTTAAATTAAATTGCCTTCCTCGAATTAAAATTCGCTTACATCTCAATGGTTTTGATATTTTACTGTCGCACATTTCTCGCTTAACCCTTTACACCAGCCAGCGACATACAACCTTACAAGTGTATATGTACATTAGAGCGGATCGATTTAAAGGGAGCCAAAAAAAGGAAAAATCGTGATTGCGAGAAATGTTCCAAGAATGATTTTGAATAAATTTGCCTAAAAGACTTTAGCTCCAAAAACCGGTTTCGGCGAATTTCTAGGGATTATAAACATTTGTTTGCCAGGTTTTGAGTTATCCCAATTAAATCTAATGTTTAGGTATATTTTGATATTTTATTGACAGATCAGACAACTATATCACGTACCTCTCATACAATCGATTGTTTAGATTTTCTAAACTTCACCTTAAAAATCGCTGGCTTGGAACAGTTTTAGACCCTTAGTCAGGCAAAGTTGTTCAAAATGTTCGGTCGATCATTTACCGAATACGCGATGTTATAGTAAAAAAATCTACCCGCTCTAATGTATACAAATTTCACTTTGTGTGTGTGTCACAGCTGTATTAGTCTGGTTGCTGTTACTGTAAAGCCGATTTTTTGTCTATCCCTTGACATACATTTGATTGCCTTCTGTGTCGTCTCTAGAACTGATCCTAAGCACCGGATTTGATATGAAAAAACAATATTTATGTATATGCGTCAGCTAAGCTCCTTTAAATTTAGTTCGTTATTTTTTGTGGCAATTTCTGTTTTTGTGGCAGGAATTAAAAAAATATTTGTACTTTTGGTTCAACGTATCTGTATGTATGGAGATAAAAAGTGATTTTTTTTTAAGAAAAGTTGTGAGCTTTTTATTCTATTCGAGTGTCAGAAATACGTATTTGCATATCTCGTTACCTATCCACAAATAAGTGGATCATTACAGGTGGTGAGATGAAGATATCGTATAACTTTAAAAAAACTCTGTTTTCTTTTTAGCTCGAAAGTAATACATACTCGTTTTCATCGACGGTTTCATTCCCATTTTTGTAGTATGGTTTGGCTTTGGCTTCAAAATAGACTCTGGTTTTGGCTATTAAGTATGTCTTTATTGTCGCTAAATTTCCTTTCAGCGACCAATCTCTTGAGGTATAATAATACGAAAAATTATCTAGGAAGCAATTCATACCATTTTCATCCAGCTTTACTAACTCGAAAGGCCAGCTATCAACCGTAGAAACTGTTCGAACAAGCAAATAACTGCACCAATATTGCGCCACTGTTGTTTTTCTGCCAATAGTCAGCTGATACTACAACATTTTTGCGTCGAATATAATATATTGCTATACTGCCGCAGTGATTGAGACTCGAACATCCCCCTAATTTACGGGCGTACAAAACCATTTTATGTATTTTTTAATGCTTTTGGCCGCAATAATCTTTTTTTGAACTCAACTGCGTCAATGCCTTCAGTGCTCATGTGGTCTCTACGGAGACTGAGCACGTACAAATGGGTCGTTTCGCTTAACATAGAGCGTGGTTGAACACTTCTTAATACACTTTTTGGTATCAACAACAATTTTTTCATCAAAAAAGCGTTTCTTCTTTCCGTTAGTCTGTTTTTATACCCTGAACAGGGTATATTAAGTTTTCCACGAAGCCTATAAGACCCCGAAGGAAACGTTGGGGACTCTATAAAGTATACAGTACTGGGCATAAGAAATCGGTAAGGTAGTTGCTAGCACTTTATTCTTGAGTTTAATTGGATTGCTATGCAATTTTTATCTTTCATATTCATATAGTGCTATAAAGAGTTGACTTGCATCATTAAAATATCGATTGTGTTTTAAAAAAGTTTGAAAAGTGCATGCCTAAACGACGACAAATGACTGCAAATATTAGCCCTATTACAGCAGAATCAAAGCGCCGGATAAATATCGGCCATTTAGCCGGACTACTGTCTCTGATTTCATAAAAAAAATTCGGTAGACGTATTCTTTTGCTCGGAAAAAAGAATCTGGAAGTGACCGAAATACGAATATTGCCCAAGTCACGCTCGTCAAGCGGTTTTGTCGCTTTAAATCTGCGTCAGATATTAAAAAAGACCTTAGTAATGCGACAGGAGTGATAGTGGAAGGAGGGAATATTAACTTGTCACTATCTGGTGGCCACTCACGTACGCAGAATGGAACCGACAGATCGAGAAGACTGCAAGAAATGTCTAGAGCAGGGCATCAAGGAAACAATAGAGCATCTCTTCTACACTTGTCCCGCATTGGCAAGACTATTGTAAGCATCTGGAGTTCCAAAGGCATGATACACTGATGGAGGTATCGATAGTGAGGCTGCAGAGTGTTACAATTCTCGTCAATCGCTGGCATACTAAAGGATGACTACTTCTTTTAAACCTAGGAACTGAAGTCCATCTGGTATCGTAAAGGACCAAAACTGGTCCTAAGCCTGGCTTATTGGCCTACCAGATTAATCTAGCCTAATCTAAACTAAAGTCTACACAAGCATAACCTAAATCTACACAAACATATTACCGACAGCAAGAAAATAATTCGTGTTGAAATCATTTCTTTAAGTTCCAATTAAGCGGAAATGATATTAATCGATTTCCATATTATAATTTCGGAAAGTAAATCATTAACATTAAATATTAAAATAACAAAAAAGAATATCTGTATATATATTTATGAGCAGCTTTGATTTCAGAGATAATTTATCATTATCCTTTATTTTTTTATTTTCATTTTTGCAGAGAATATCCTTGTGATCACTACACCTCGGTTATAACGGTCACACTGCTAATGACCGGCTGTCCACGTGTTGAGGTGCACTCCACCGCTCTACAATTGCTACAAATACTGGATAAGCGTTTCTTCGGCAGCGTTGCCTCGCTGCACAGCGACCATGAGAAAGGTATGTTTGAACCACTAACAACTACAACGTATCCACTGTAAAAGCAACTAACAAATATATAAAATAATAAAATTATTGAAAAAATAATGTATAATAAGCATGTGTTAAGCGTATGCTAAGTGGGACGCAATAAAGGCGTGTGGCATATCAAAGATTTTCGTATTTCTCATTCATGAGCCGTGCGTGAGAATTCATGCATTATTTATGAGCGGAATGCGGTCGGCAGCTGGGGTTCGGCTGAATCAGTGTGTCTAGTAGACTAATAAAGCGAGAGTAGTTCAGTGTGTCATGTGCGTATGTATGTGTGTGTCTGTGTGGGTGTTTGTCACCGCTTTCGTGTCCTTAACCTACCTTGCTCTATTCAACATTGAGTCCCATGATGACACTGTTTCGATTTCATTACGGAGTTGTTACCAATTATGTTTATTAAGTGCGGTTTTTTGCAAATGTGGAATATAATATATATGTATGTATGTACATTTATAGAAATATATAAATGTATTATTGGTCATTAATACAGATCAAATGTCAAAAAATATTAAATGTCATTATCAATAAAGGACGAGGAAAATAAATAAATAAAACACTACAAAAACGGTGAAATGAAGAATTTACGGCAAAACTTCTATGTCTCGCATACTTTTCATTTTATGTACTTATAAATATATCTCATTAAGGAATGTGCGTTTTTGAGGTTAGAATGAGGTTAAAAGTAAAAGCATTTCATTTGGTTCATTATTCTTAGACTTTGCCTACATTTTATTGAATTCTGCTGCTCAGAAATACTAATTCAAGAAATTTTCAGATTATTTGCTATTAGATTAGTTCTCTTTGTGAGATAATCATAACCTCAAATCCAAATTGTATGTTATGAGATCAAATTGCACAAGTTCTGTGCTCAATTTGGTAATCATAACCTAAAAACTTGAAAACAAAATATTATTTAAATAAATTGTGACAAAAAAGTCCCCGGGAATTGTAAAATATTTAATTATTCATCAATTACCTTGAACTTATCTCGTAGTATTCCATATTGTGCAACTGAAAACAAAAGGAAAAAATGTAACCTTCGAGAGCACTGCAGCCGCCATACCCTTCACAGTTGCATTCATTTTTGGTTAAAAGGGTATAAAAATATATTTATCTAGATTTTGATTGTTCACCTTGTATGGCAGCTATATGTCATAATGGTCGGATCTGTACAAACTATTCCCAGATTGTAGCGCTGCTTTGGATAATAATCCGCGTCAAATTTCGTGAAGATATCTTCTACAATAAAAGAATTTTTTATACAAAGGCTTGTTTTCGATCGATCAGTTTATATGGTAGCTATATGCTATAGTAGTCCGATCTAAACAATTTGTTAGAGGATTATGTCGTTACCTTAAAACAATAGTACATGCCAAATTTCTTGGAGATAACTCGTCAAATACAAAAGGTTTTCATACAAGGGCTTGATTTTGATCGATCAGTTTATATGGCAGCTATATGCTACAATGGTCCGGTATCGGCTATTCGGATAACTGAGCAGCGTCTTGGAAGGAAATGGACGTGTGCAAAATTTCATATCGATATCTCAAAAACTCGGGGCTAGTTCGAGTATATATGTCGAAGGCCTTACTAAGAATAAGAAATACAATCTGATGAAATTTGATAAGGGAAGACCTACATTTTAAGTATTTTAGTATTTTAATACACATCTTTATCATTATCACCTACAAAATTGGCTCCTATTGAGTTAATACATGCATGCTTATTTAAATTTTCAGTGGATTTGCTATAATCCTCGCCTGGAATGACCGATCTTTCAGCGAATTTTGTTTTTTTAGTTTTCGGCTCTTGGCTTGAAGCGCCATTCGCTGTATAGTTGGACGATTTCGACGATTATTTATAAACGTTCCGTTTGATGAATATAGGGTCTTCAAAAGGAAGATACATTGTCAAATACTTGTTTTGTGCTCTTTACTCGACGTCGTTTTTTTAAAGGATTCTGGCCTTTTTGTACGTGACACGCTTCATATCCAAAATTTTAATCAAAATATGTTGAGTCGATCGATAAGAGATGATTTTGAAGCACCTTTACCTTTTTGATGTTTTCGTCTTAACAGAGGTGAATACTACTCAAATAAAGGAAGTTTTTGATGGTATCACGACTTTCACTGAATGTTTTGTGCCAATTAAATATTTATGTTCGTGATAAAGTATACTCTCCAAACCCCTTTTGCAACATTTTCAACAATTCCGTAGCCGTGATGCAATTTAAACACAAAATGTCAAACAAACTACAAACTTTTCGCGTTGTTAACATTTCTTTTATCGATACGGATATATCCATCCAATGTATTATACAGCGAAGAAACCTGAGGTGAGAAAAAACTTGGAACCTTTGAGAAAATTTTTCTCCGCATGGTCTTTGTAGCTGAACTGTACGAGTATGTGCTCTATAGTTAAGTCGATTCGAGAAAGTGGGTGGACAACAGGAGCAAGGGTGTCCACGCATACAATGGTAGGATCAAGTCAAGAAAAGAAGAATAACTGTTCTTTTCACATGAGGTTGTGGTTATTGTCGTTTTCACCTCTTTCGTGGTTATAGCCGAGTTTCAGTCGTCGTTCCTTCTCGATGTTTAACGCCAATTGAAGATTCCCAACTAAGTCCTTCTCCGCCTGGTCTTCCAAGGTAGTGGAGGTCTTCCTCTGCTTCCTCCGGCGGGTACTGCGTCGAATACTTTCAAAGCTGGAGTGTTTTCATTCATTTGGACGACATGACCTTGCCAGCGTAGCCGCTGACTTTTAATTCGCTGAACTATGTCAATGTCGTCGTATATCTCACACAGGTCATTGTTCAATCGAATGCGATATTCGCCGTAGCCAATGCGCAAAGGACCATAAATCTTCTACAGAACCTTTCTTTCGAAAACTAGTAACGCCGACTCATTAGATGTTGTCATCGTCCATGCCTCTGCCCCCTAAAGCAGGACGGGGATAATGAGTGACTTGTAGAATTTGATCTTCGTTCGTCGAGAGAGGACTTTACTTCTCAGTTGTCTGCTCAGTCCGAAGTAGCACTAGGTGCAACTTACAATCGGGTGCGATTCGTTCTTCGTTTGAAAACTTCCACGTAAAACTTGGCGTTGACGGTTTGTTCAAGAGAAACAAGTTCATAGTGGACGATGCCTTTGATGTCAAAAAAGACAATGAGTATCGCTTTCACTTTGCATTTGCTCATTCATCAGCGATTTCTTTCTGGCCCTCCAAAAAGTCCTGGTGTCACCGAAACACACCGCTTCTTCCTAAACATCTGGGTAATCCTGCTTGATCATATCAAAAGCCTTCGTCGCAGATTTACTGAGTTTCACACATAATTTCATCGCGTACCACTGCTCTAACGAACGCTGCATTTTCGGCCTGCACCACTCACAGAAACACGTCGCGCCAAAATGTTTGTCCTGACTCTCCAGGTGCTTGGAGACAACTGACCAGCCGCTTCTTCGTTAGCTCTCTACCGAATCCAGTTGGTGCACGCACGACCAGTACAATCGAGGTGGAAGAAAATCAGTCCTGTTACTTTCCGGACAAACGCTGTAATTGCCAAACTATTTTCAAATAAGAAACAAATGTCGCATAAAAAACTCTTATAGCCAGCTCTTAATTACTTAAAATGTATCATTAGCCAAATATCAACAAATTTCTACTATGTTATTGATTTAGCTTACATATAATTGTTCTAGCAGAAGACTCAGTTTAACGCATACACCATACTAACATCTGATGACAAATTTTGTATTTTTTTTTTGCGAAAAAGTTGTGACAAGTTTTTTCAATTACCGAATAAACTTTTGTCAATCACCAAGATACGCTTATCCAATTAACAGTACTCGTACATGAGAAGAATGCGCTAATCTTCAGCCAGTCAACAAGACCATTATTCTTGTTGCTGACCCAGCCACACACACACGCATACATACATACACACTACTTACAAGTGTTACGGTTCCACGAATCCCTTTGAGTATTTTTCGCCGAAAATTGCTCACTTAAAAAGGATAAAAAGTACTCGACGCCAATCAGCTATGAAGGCCTGCACCGCCACAGTCTTGTGTAGATATGTATGCAAGTTTCTTAGTACTATACTTTTAAGGTGTCTTCCGGTCGCCAATAGTCGCTTAAATAATATATAATATACGTATCTATGTAGTAGTGTGTGTGTGGAGAAAATAGAGAAAAGTAAACGCTTTTGAACAAAATCAATGCCTGCTGTGTGATGGGATTTCGTTCTTATGCTGCGTGCTCGTGTTTTCCGCCGTTTAGAGTTTCACTTTTGCTATTTTTTTTAGTGTTTGTCTGGCAAATATTGAACGAACTTAAGCACTTTATAATCATAATCTTTTTATCTGCGAACTGTCATCTTCAGCGAAAATGTGTGTACATTGTCGGTGGCATTATCAAATTTCAGCACTTTATAAAATTAACATCTAATAACTTGTTTGCACATGGCGGGTGATACTACGTACCGTTACCCTCACACATACATACATGTATTAACACACCCTTATATGCACATTCAGACTGTTATATGTATGTATGTATGTCTAACGGTGATAGTGTTGCGCAAATTATTCTGTCGCATGCCTGTCTACTTTTTAGAAATATTGCTTTGCTTTGATTTAAAGTTTTTGACGCCTTAGAGGTTTTTTTATATTGTAGTTGTTTTCTACTTTTCTACATATTAAATAGCTCAAAAATGAAAGAAAGCTGGAGAAAACATTGGCAAGCTGTAGTACAATGTTTTTCATAACTTCCTGTATTTTCTATTTTGATGCGAAAGCGAAATCAATATATTGTCTATACATGCCAATAGTTCGTCGATTTGATCATTTACAGCGTTTGTCCGGAAAGTAATAGAACTGAGTCGATTTAAAAAAATTATTGAACTAATCGTAAAATTTTTTTAAAAAATTTCAAAATAAACTTTCTGCGTCGATGCATTACGATTTCCAAGCATTGAAGGCGTCACGGAAGGCATTTTTCGGAATAGCCTTGCCTTTCATCGGCCTTTTCAGGCAAGGAAACAAAAAAAGACATCTGCGCTGTAGGGTGGCTGCGGAAGCGTTTGGATGCCGGCCTTGGTTAGGTGGCTGTTCACAAGAAAGGCGATGAAAGGGCGTTGTCGTGGCTCGATTGACCCTTCCTTTGAGTCTCTTGAGGACTTCCACGTAAAAATTGGCGTTGACGGTTTCTCCAGGAGAAACAAATTCATGGTGGACAATGCCTTTGGTGTCAAAAAAGACAATGATCAACGTTTTTACTTTGAATTTGCTTATTCTTCTCTTCTCCCCACGGTCTTCATCACATATTTAATCGACAAATATAGCCGAATCTCGGAGGAATAAATCCCGCACATGTCGACTGTTAAAACTCAAACGGAATGACATGTGAACCCTTGAAGGAGTTCTAACAGGTCACTGTTTAATTAGCTGGCAAGTCAGTGGACCGGGCACACAATGCAATGACAATTGTAGAAGTGAATGCAAAGATTTTTACAGGAAAAGAAGAACTATCGGTAGAAGTTTTCTTGACAGAGTCTTGAAGGTTGCAAAAATATTTTTAGAATTTCAACAATAGCATAGGGTGGTTAAGAGAAGACATAATATAGTGAGGGTCCAGATTCGTAGTCAGGCATCCTTACCTATCTTGTGGCAATTTGTGGATTTCATTCCAAAAGAACCTTTATCTTTTATTGCACCAAATATTTTACTTAGAATTTTACTTTCGAAAACTTGCAGTTTGGTTTTGTCTTTTTCGAGTTCCATGATTCTGCTACGTAGCAAACAAAACTGCTCGAATGAGGGGCATATTTCGGCAATCGCACTTTTCAAATTTGATGAGTTCCCTTTTTATTGCTTCACCCGATTTTAGAAGCTTAGAATGCAGCGCGTCCTTCTGACCATAGCAAACTCAGAGTTTTACCTTGGTTCATAAGTACACACCTTGCTCGTTGATTTGGCTCCTTGACCTGGTTTCACTTGGCCTAGTCCGTTAGTTGCAATTCATATGACACCTAATTTCCTTCCTTTTAAATGAATTCGGCTTCATTCAAGCGCTTTGAAATGATTGCTTGAGTAACTCCCAAAGATTATACGAGCTCTTCTGTTGTTTGGCGAAAATCTTCAACGACTAATATTTCCTGTTCCCCATCTTAAATTTTTTTTTGCATCTCCAGAGTGTTCTTCGCCTTCCAAGCACCGTCCCGTTGGAACCAGCTATTGTCAAGGTCAATTTCTTCCAGTTGGTTATCATCGATCTAAACCGCTCTCCATTGACATTATCAATGTCACCAATTTCATTTCATTTCGAAAGAAGTCCGAACCGAAGACTTCACCAGACCAGAAATCACACCTAACTGTCAATTTAGGTGAATATAATGGTTGTCCCATGAACACCATTC
The DNA here is from genome assembly GCF_023373825.1 of Bactrocera dorsalis. Lineage (NCBI taxonomy): Eukaryota > Metazoa > Arthropoda > Insecta > Diptera > Tephritidae > Bactrocera > Bactrocera dorsalis. The sequence goes on along the minus strand of NC_064307.1, from coordinate 21,043,797 downwards.
GATGCAAATGCTGTTGCTACAGTATTGGGTTCGGTACTCGAAATGTAATCGATTAAAAAGGAAACACATTCAATTTGGGTAGTTATTTTTATTTACTTCAAAGTACAGAAAGTGTGAAAATAATCGAAAATTCAGAATCAAGTCACATTTGCGTGATATAACAGCGTTTTACCTTTACTATGGCCCTGAGACTGTCAAAAAACGTATCACAAGCTGCCCGAATCTGGCCTGCCGCTTGAGGCGGTTTGTGCCCCTTGGTGGCTAACCGATGACTCAAATTTTCGTATAAACAGTCGGTCAAGTAAACCCTATCGTTTTGAGAGTTTAAAAATTGTTCAAATTGGTACAATTTTTTCGTCAGAAAAGGCCAAGATCGACAACTTCTCTCAAATTAAAGTTGTTGCTGCTTCGATGTGAAATCGTGGTCCTCACATGACGTTGCATTGCAGTCTTTTGATGACCACTTCCCTGGCGTTTTGCGATGCTACCAGTATTATTATAACGAGTTATGGTGCGATAAATAAAAACTTTTATTCGCATTAAATTCTTTGAGCTTATAAACAATTGCTGGCTGTGATTTAAGTGCATTTTACTTTCATCGCTGCTCACTTTATTTGCTTAACTTTTGGTAAAAGCCTTCTGTACGCTTGTAAACAATACTCTGAGCTGTCACTTAGTCAATCTTAAAGGATGGTTGTGCGACGATGCAAACGGTCTGAAGTTTCTTACAATTCGAGTACCGAATCCTGTTCTCTTCTGCCTTCCTTCAGTTTTTTCGTCATGCTGTTTTTCGTGGTGCTCTGAAATGTAGGTACCGTTATTTGAGTTGCAAATTTTTGGGCTATAATACACGGTAAACACAACATTAAATTACCATAAACCAAATTTAGAACATACGCTTGTGTTTTGTTTACATATGTTTTGTAGGTAAGTAGTTTTTCACCGTTTGCAAAAACTCATCTGCGCGCTAATATTAACATTTATTTTATCACAATATGATTTTTGTAAAAAAACTAATAATTTGCAGTTGAAAACATAAAATGCCGTAAGTAATAGTTAATGGATATTAAAGTTGCATGTAATTTGTTGTGCTGCTTTTCTAGAAATCATAGCAAACAACTTATTTAATGGTTGCACACGTGTTCGTACTTTGAATAAATCAGAAATTAATTATTTGTTCCATATGAATGCAGGGTAAATACATGAAAATAATTTTTGCGTAAAAATTTTACAACAATTCATGTTTGGAATATTATTCAAAAATTCTTTATTTCTTTGTTATTCTCGCTATGTATATGGAAACTCCACGGATAACTGTTATTCTCGCTATGTATATGGAAACTCCACGCATGACCTTACCGCCCTTCGTTAATTACATTTTTTCTTTGCCCAAAGGTGAAGTTAAGCCGCCTTTAAAAAATTGTTCGCATTTATTGTGGTATTTCTTAATTATATATTTTATTCGAATTGCATAAAAATAGTTTTATACATATTTTTTGGAAATCTTTAACGTATAATTTAATGCTACATTAGGGTGTGCGTTATTTCATAAGTTAATTTTTCTTTTAAACGCTCATTGAATTTTCAGCTTTTTATCCAATGTATACTTTATTTTCAGTTTCGACCGTGCCTAGCTTATATTTCCGTTTTTGCATATAATATGAGATTTTTCGAGATTTTCTATTATGTAAATAAGTCTAAATGTGATATTTTATTACAAAATTTTCCGCTCTACAAAAACGGCCTAAATGATTTTTTCATAAAAACATCTCTTTAAAAGTTATACGCTGTTAAAGTTGAGCATCAAATGACCTGAGCATTCATTCAAGTGCCTATACCTTCTGTGTTGCTCATACGGCATGGCGTACTTTTCTAGGCAGGACGCTTGATGCATAACTTCATCATACTACGTTGCTCATACGGCATGGCGTACTTTATGAAAACAGTACATTTGATGCATAACTTCTATGCCTATACATTCCGTGTTGCTCATACGACATGGTGTACTCTATGAAGGCAGTACACTTGATGCATAACTTCAATTGCATATTGTCACTTAAAATTCAAAATAACGTACCATGGTTGATTTACAGGCGAAGATAAATCGATATAAAAGAAACCACTTATATTGAAAAAAATTAAGTTTCGGTTATAAAATAGTTATATATTAGTTATAAAATGGTTATATATTAGTTATAAAATGGGTATATATTGGTTATGAAATGGTTATTTATTGGTTACAAAATGGTTATATATTGGTTACAAAACGGTTATGTATTGGTTATATCTTTAAAATTTATGCTATATGTATTTAATATGATGTAGTCAATCGTAAGCAATAAAAAACTGAATTTCGTTTTTTTTGATGGTACGTTGTTTTGCATTTCAAGTATAACTTTTAAAGGCATGGTTTTACGAAAAAAATTAGTAAGACCTTTTTTGTGGAGCGCAGAATTTTATATTGGAATATTTTTATTTATTGGTTCTAGATTCAACTGCTTAATAGGAAATATTAAACTAACCCATGGCATATAGTTACATATTTTTATATGGTTTAGGTTAGTGAATTTTTTAGTGCAAAAACTGAAGCTACAGGCCGCGTCAGCAGACAAAAACAATTTATAAAATAACGTACACCCTAATATTACATATGCAAATTAAATGTAACAATTTAGTCAAATAAAACCTTTCATATATCTATAGATCTCATAGCAAACATTACATTGCGTGTGATATTTTTTATAAATTACTTAATTTTTTGTATTTTCTAGTACAATAACAATTTTTACACCACTTTGGTATTTAATGCACAGTGCATCACAAGAGTTGAGATTTTCGCATTTCTAATTGATAAATTTTTAGCATTTCTAAAAGTATGTTCTTTCTTTCTTAAAATAATTTTCGCCTCCACAGATTTGTTTGCACAAATCTCTCATGAGATTTTCTATCATGCGACTTTGGCTTAAATAATTTTATAATTTTTATTTTATGCTTATATGTGTGTTTTTACAATTTGCTTTGTGAACCTTATTCATTAAAATATTTGCATATTTTTACAACAATAACAAAAGCTATTTATTTACTGACTTATGCTGTCATTAGAGCCTACTCATTTAATACAAACAATATATTATGCACAAAGCTAATGCGCGCTGGCTGATTTTAAGCTGTGTGATTATATGCTACAGTTATAATATACTTATCATATATGCGCATTTACATATGGACTTATATATATTATATATGTATCACTTATACATATTATATATTATATGTAACCGTTAAATGTTGTTCCATAATTAAACTGTTAGCTAAGCACATATTGGATATTAATGACCGACTGCTCTCCAACGCTGACCAAAATAAATATCAAATTAAACGGAACGCTACGAGCATATAGAAATTATAAATGCTTGCGAATAACTAATAAGCTTTCGACAGAGTAATGATGCGTTTATTAAGCTCCCTGCGGGAGAAAGAGAGCTGATGGATACTAGTAAAATAACTATTTCTGCTAAAATGTCGCTCAAAGCAATCCTTTGAAAAGTGAGTGCGATAAAGATATATATATATACGACTATGAGCTAAAAATAGTAAGACTTTGTTCATAATTTTAAAATTCGTAATTTATTCCTCAAAATCTCTGTCTTTCCACTCAAACTAATCTCTCTTTAGTCCCAACACACTTGTGCCCACATTTTTTCCAATTCTCGAAAAAGTTTTTAAAGCCAATATCCGAAATAGCCTTCATTGCGCGTGGCGATTCACGTTTAATCTCTTCAATTGACAGAGCGTCAGAGCGGTCGTTTGAGTTAGCTGAATAGCTAGAAGTTAAACTGGGCTAAATCTGGCGAATACGCTGGTTGCGGCACGATATTTTTTTTTAGAAATTTGGCGAAAAACTCACGAAGAATCAATAGAGAATGCTACGGTGCATTGTCGTGGTGCAAAACCCAAGAGTTGTGAGTCCATAATCCCGGCCCCTTGCGCAAACGAAACATAAAACTCAAATAGTATTCCTCGTGGACAGTTTGGCCGGTAGGAAGGAACCACACCACACCTTGATAATCGAAGAAAACCGTCAACGTAGCCTTGATTTTTGACTTTTTACCTGGTTTTTCGGATTCGGCTCACCTTTGACACGATATTCGGCTGACTGATCGTCATCGCATACATAAATTCAATACTCACAGTAATGTTTCCTGATCGTCGGAATGCATGGCTATTCCTAGGCCCTAGTGAGCTTTCATAAAAGTTTTCATTGATCCTTTCGATATTTCAACGAAGCCAGTGAAATCTCTGACTGTTAATCGTTGATTCTCAAACACCCATTCCTTTATTTTATTGACGTGTTGATCATAAGATGATGTTGTTGGCCGTCTTCGACGTGGTTCGTCGTCAACGCTTTCTCGACCCTTTTTGAACAATTTGTACCATTCAAAAACATTTGCTCGTGACAAACAATTAACATCGAAGACCTTTTCGAACATTCTGAACATTTAAGCACCAACAATTTGCGCCATCCATTTCTGTCTGCTGAAAACGTTGAAAAAGTTAAAGAAACAGTGTTTGAAAATCATCGTGTTGGCATCCAAGAGATAGCAGAAGACTCCGACATCTCTTATAAATCGACTCAACACATTTGAGTTAAAGTTTTGCGTATTAAGCGGTTAATGCTAGATTTGTACGAAAATACCTGATTCTTTTGCAAAAACGATCGAGTAGAGGCCGCAAAGCAGATGTTTGACAACGTAACATAACTGAGAATCAAAACGGCTTCGTCAGAGCGGTCGTTTGAGTTCGCTGAATAGCTATTGGATGGGGATTTATCAATATGACGTCGAAACTGCCCAACAATCTAGCGAATGGTGCTCCAAAAATGAGCCGAAACCGAAAAAACCAAATTTCTCTCAAGACACTGAAAGCCAATCCAGTCGAGGCTTATAAAATTCTATGGAAAATTTTATTAAGCTTTGTCATGCTTGTACTCGTATTCGCAAAGGAGCCTATTTTGCAGACGATAATAAAAATTTGTCAGTCCGGGTCAAATTTGATCATCAGATAGTTGTCTGCGAAGGAATTACAAATGTAATTCCTTCACAGAACTGCATTTCTAAATCAAAGATTAATTCTTTGTGACGAACTTAGTGGACTCCCAAAAGCGGTTTTTACCGACGAAAACTTCAAAAAAGTCCACAAAATAATTTTGGATGACCGTGAGGTGAAGTGTTTCAAGATAGCAGATACTCTAAAGATATCAACTGAACGCGCACCTTATATCATTCGCGAATAGTTGGGTATGAGAAAGCTTTGTATAAAGAAGGAGCCGCGGAAGCTCACTTTTAGCCAAAAACAACGAGGAGTTAATGATTCGGAGTAGTCTTTGGGGCTGTTCAACCGTAATAAACCCAAGTTTTTGCGCCGATATTTGAAGACAAATGAGACATGTCTTCATCATTTCACTTCTTAGTTCAATCAACAGCCATCCGAGTAGACTGTCCACGATGAGCCCGCTCCAAAGCGAGGAAAACGTAACAGTCGGCTGGCAAGGTTATGTCATCTGTATTTTGGGATGCTCATTTAATATTTTTTTTTTTTTTGACTGGGTTGAAAAAAAAAGGACCATCAACAGCAAATACTACATAGCATTATTGGACTGCGTCAAGGTTGCCGAAAAACGGCCGTATTTGAGGAAAAAGGAAGTGGTGATTCACTAAAACAATGCTCCTTCTCATAAGTCAGTGAAAATTATGGTAAAAGTCCATGATGCTTCGAATTGCTTCCGCATCCACTGTATTCTCAATATCTGGTTCCCGGTGACTATTACCTGTTCTCAGATCTCTAAAGAAAGCTCGCTGTTAAGAAATTTTCGTTGAATGAAGAGCTGTTTGCCGAAACTGAGGCCTATTTTGAAGCAAAGGTCGAATGGTACTACAAAAATGGTATCAAAAAGTTGGAGAGTTGCTATAATCAGTGTGTCACCTTTGAAGAGAACTACCATATGTTGCATAAAAAACAAGTTTTGCCAAAAAAATAAAGGAAATTTTCTTCTAACATCATCTCTTACATGTGACCGTAGTTAGTTAGCTATGTATTTATTAACATATCTATTTTTATCACATTGACTCTCAAAGCGCCTACGTATTAGTATTTAAATTAGCCTGTTAAATCCTTATTTTGCTATTAAAATGTCGATGTTCTTACGAAAACCTTAATTATTTAATTTAAAACTTAAAGTTACCAGCTGTGCTTAAGCATTTCATTCTATAAACTACAAATAACTTACAAATTATGCCACAACTGTCAGCTTTTGACAGCTTCAAGAAATGCTAGTTCCGTGTTAAATATACAGCTATGTTTATAGTACAAGTAGTTGATAAAAAAGATGCTTGTTTACTCCCACTACTTCGACGAGTTTCGAGCAACAATTGCACATTCGCAAATAAGTTTGCAATTTAAATTCAGTTTTATTTACACGTTGAACGCATATAAAATGTGAAGACCAAAAAACGCGTCCATTCGACAACAACCAGCTGTTCGATTATTTGAGTGGCCGAAGTTCGTGTTGTTCCATCCGGCGTTTCGTCGATATGGTGCGTCGGGAGGTGTTGGTGCCGCCACTGTTGCGACAGAGCTCCGACACTGTGAATGAGAAAATTTTAACATAACGGGAATTAGTTGCGGTTGCATGTAAAAGTAACTGTGTTTTTTATGAGTGCGCGTGTGTGTGTGTGTGTTTACAAAGCAAGCCTTTTCATATTTGCATTTACAACAATTACAATGTTTTCTGTTGGTTTGGAAAATGATTGACGCTTCGGAATTGCATGCTGAGATGACTAATTGCATTTGTCCAATCGAACTAAGTACAGTTATACGTATACGTGTGCGTGTGTTTGTGTGTTGTTTGCCATGAAATGCAAATTTGCATTAAGCTCTATATAATTTTTTGTGGTTGGTTTGGTGGGGAAATATGCAGTCCAACAACCGGAAATATGTCCGATTGTATGTGTGTATATAATAAAGAGTAGTTTACAGTTGTGTCCACAGATGTGTCTGTGGCATAACGAATTAATTTGAATTAAGTTAGAATTCAGTTTTGATTGTTACCACCCCATATTTGTCATAACAGCCATCTTAGCCTAATATAAATCGTGAATTGGTAAATATAAGAAAAAACGAATGAAATGTGAAAAAAAATTCTCGCTGTTTAGAGAAGCTTTACAAATTCCGTCTAATTTCTCAATATAGATTTCTTTTAGCTCGACACACTTCACCGTCCAACTTCATTAATTCATTCTCATAACAAATGTTTTCTGGAGTTCCTCTAAGTAGGGCTCTATGGCGGCGATAATCTCCTCATTCTACTCAAATGTCGGTGGAAGGCGAAAAACTTTGTAGTCTAGTTCAACCAGGGCAAGGTTACAGCGGATGTGTAGACCGTTGCAATGTCAGGGTAGAATAACACTTTTTTCTTTGCCAAAATAGAGCCGAGTTTTCTTCAATTTGCTTCGAATCGTACTAATCATTCGGCAAAGCGACCTTTTGGTATTGTGATCGCATTGCTTTTCTCCAAGTAGGCGTTGTAGATTCCATGTTGTGGGTGAAGTCTACTGTCCTGACTGTTCCTTGGTCTCTGGTAGTCGATGTAAATTCCACCTTGTGGATTTCAGAAAACTATGGCCTTCACTACTCCGGCCGATAGGACAGTCTTATCCTTCTTCGTACCATGTTCTCCATATGAAATCCACTGTCTTGACTATTCCTTGATCCCTGGTAGTCGATATAGATTCCACGTTGCGGAACTCAGAAACCTATGGCCTTTCTTACTCCGGCAGATAGGACAGTCTTCGCTTTTTTCGTACCATGTTTGCCGGGTGAAGTTCACTGTCTCGACTATTCCTTGGGCTCTGGTGTGTACTAGTGGTTCCGTGTTTCATCAACGGTCACGTAACCATGTAGAAACTCTTTCGGTTGGTGTTCTTATCGTTGCGCTTGCTTGGCCAGATAGAGATTCGAGTTCCTTCCGGTTACGCAGACCCGACTCTCGTGGGAAAAGATGACAAAGTGGTCTTTTGAGTTGCTTTCTATCTTAACTATTTCGTATTTCTTGGACGGCGTGTCATCAGTCTTTACTCTAACGAAAAGATTAGCCAGCTGGGAAACGACACCTTGCCAATTAAGGGATCACACATTCCAGGTGAATGTTCTTAAATCATAATCCCGAATACGTGCAGGAGTCGTCATCAAAAGGGGGGTCTGTTATCTGATGGTATTGTCTTCTTTTCATAAAAGAACTCGCATATCCCTGAGGAGGGGATGTTTCATCTTCTAGCTTTGACTCGCTTTCAAATGGATGTTTATTGGCTACCCAGAGGAGCCTCATATAAAAGAATCAGTTCTGGCCAATCCCAAGTGAATGGAAATTAGAGAACTTTCGTCACTTGTGCGAACTTCTATAAATGGCTCCATCCTCCTGTTGACTATCAAAATTTCTAACTCTACACACTTTTTTTTTTGAGAGGGTCTTGCTTATCTGACCATATTTTAAAGGTTAATGAATCTATTCAGCACAGCTTTTGTATTCGAAGTGGTCTTAAACCAAACAATTAAATTTAAGCAATTTAAAAACGTTTCTTCATTTCTCAAAAGCTTATTGAATTCCCTAAATCCACACTTATGTATGTTTAAAATATTATACAAGTACATCTCTACATACTTTGCTGTTGTGCGACGCACAATTGCCTTCCTGGAAAGTTTGAAGTGTTTGCCATAGCCAGAAGGCTAGAAGCATCGAGTTACATACTTCAAATGTTCCGCATAAGCAGAGATTTGATGAATGTGTTTCTTGTCCCAACAAGGTAGGAGTGAGGGTTTGTCGTCATTGTATAGATATATCACAACAAAAAGCAATGAATAACAGTCTCCGAAAATCTTATGACGAAATGCAGGAACTGATTTGTCAAATGAAAAATAATAATAACTTCCAACACAATTTGGGGTGTGGAGTAAAGAAGATTAAGTAAGGGATATGGGGGACACTTTTGCAAATTGTTGGGTAGGCGGCTGTCTCGTCGGCGCTCAGACGCATGTGTACACAAAAGTACCCGATGGGAAAAGTAAGTTAAGCAACTGAATATCCCCTCTCCCCTTCCAAACTTTCTTTCACGTTTCACTTAAATCCCTACAGGGCAACTTCACAGGAGTCTAAGCAAGTTGTTACATCATTTTGGAACTAGGTACGTGATTAGAATTCGTAGTTTCGCATTTTCGTACATCCCCTGTAATAACAAGCCATCTGTTGCTGACTCGCTTATTAACTTTTTGTGTACATTAGTGTGTCTGTATCAATATTGTCTGTTTTTATGGCGACATGCAAATATTGTGGCGGACGTAAATGTCTCCTGTGAATAGTCAAATAATGAAATTTTTAATTTTAGCGTTTTCCCGGAACGTCGGCACTTACATATTTCAAATTATTAAATGTGTCCATTACAAAAGCAATTTTTGTCCTTGCATAGTGTTGATTCACCATTGATGCGGAAGTGTATTATATAGAAAAAGGCTATGTTTTAATTACTTAACTGTTTATAAGCATTTTTTTCACACTCTCAGCAGTTCCCAACCTTTCTTGTAAATGAAAGCTGATTGACTTTTACACAAAATTAATTATTTGAGCGCATATAATTGGAAATAATTCGTAGAAGCAGACCTCAAAATTTATCGCTTCTCAGTCAGCGATTCTGAATAATAATAATAAATTATATGCTTAAATGATTTTGTGGTTTTATGGCCTGTGAAGACGTATTTTTAAAGGACCTTTATGTCAATTATTAATAAAAAAATGGTCTTTAGACATTAGTTGACAGGAAATTTTTAATTACCAAAGAATATATCAACATAATTGGTTTATTGAGCGTACTATTCGCCATACCATCTTGAGACCCAGCATTCATTATTGAATAAGAACTGAAGTCGCTCGACTTTTCTAAGCGACATCGCTTCGCTCTATGGGCTCTTGAAAATTTTCAAGAAGATCCGATCGATTTATTGAGATAACACTTTGGTGAGTAGATAATTTCACGTTTTTGACCGGTCGATATGCCGCCAAGATCGTGTGATATCACACCGTTAGACTTCTTCCTTTAAGGATTTGAAAGTGTTCTCCAACACTAAACATAGACTGTGATCCGATGGGTTCAAATCTGGACTTTTAGACGGCGAATCATCAGCATTTATGAAACCAGAAATATTGCTTTTAAACCAATGCAGGGTGGGTTATGCCATGTGAGCAGGAGCAGAACCTTGCTGGAATGCCAAATGCTTTCCATTGAAGGAAATATTACTTAAATGCGTTAGATGTTCTCCTTTTGCTAATTAAAAACTTCTTCAACCGTGACAATTTTTTATCTGTAAAAACGATACTTTCATGGAACCCATGCCACTGAAGAAGCCGCTTCCATCTGTTGAGTCCACTTTGCTACAAGCATGATGCCAACTCATTATCGAAATATTGAGCTTTTTTGAAAAGCTCATACATTTCAATTGCATTTTCTTTTCATTCCATTGTTAATGGCCAAAAGCAAACTGTGAACTGATTATTATATACGAGTAGACACTGCATACAAGTGATAATTACAAATAACGGTACTTTTTTCTGCGAATTAGTCCTCGCCGTTTGCATTGTAAAATTTGTAACAGAATCTATGGCAAGACTAAAGTAGTACATATAATAAAATATATGAAATAATGGTGTGCGTCTTTGGTGTAATCTGAAAGTATGCCTAGATGTAGGCAATTCTCAATTTCTATTGTTTGTTTTCAATAACTGTAGCATAGCACACATTTAGGATGTTATTGAGTTATATAATCTACACACAAAGAACAAAAATTTAATAATGTATGGGTTTAATCCAAAAAAAAAAACAAATTAGGCACTTTAATTCATATTGGCATATATTGTCGAAGAAAATTATATTTCCAAGCACATTTATTATGCATATGTTCATATATTCGGTTTCATGTGTGGTGTGCATTGGCATTTTGTCTGCTTGACTGATTAATTGATTGATTATCCAGAAGACTGAGAAAGCATAGATCGTATAACGTAAGCTGTCAATAACACTAGTCATTTTGCGACATTTGTGATGTTTAAGGATATTTCTGGCTAACTTTGGGTTGTTAAAACCGAATATGCTAGTAGAAATTGAACACGTAGGATTTTTTGTGCTGGGTGTAGGCGTCAAATCACCACCATTTGCTAAAGTGACTGTACGTGATGGAAAATTTTTGAACTCAAATTTGTAATCTTAGCACCTCAGTGGTAAATTTTTCTTTGAGCTTTGTTGAGCAGTGTAATTATTGGTGTCGAAAATCTATCCTTTTTTTAGAAAATTGCCATGCATCAAAATTAATTCAAGACACATACAAGTAGAGATGGGGCGAATATGTGAGATATGATTGCATACTTTTGGCAGCAAACAAGAAACTCATTATTTATAATGTGCTTTTGTGGAATTTGTGTTATTTTGATAAGTCAAGGTGTTGAATTTACGCATGAAAATAGATTTTGTGGGCGTCTTTATATAAGTTTGTAATTATTATGCAAGAAATGTCGAATTTGCTGGCAATAAAGCGATAAGTTGATTTAGTAAAAATAGAAGTATTAGATAACAATCGCTAATAATTTTTTCTTTTATCGGCGAACAGCAGAGTATGTAGAGTATGTGAAATATATAAAAATTCCGAGTGTGCTTACTCGTATTAACCTAGCTTTCAGTCGCAGTAACCTTAACAATAAGAAGGCACATAAATGGCTAACCATTCGGTTCAGTTTTTCGACAGATGTGGCTCAATATCAATGGTAACACAAATTAGTACTGGACTAAGAAAATTCAGAACAGGAACAAAATGAACCGAAACTATTTTCGAAACTGGTTAAGACTTAGGCAGCTTTCTCAATATCTGGTTTACAGCTATCAGTCAGTTTAGCTCTGGCTAGTTTAAGTAGGAGCCACTTTCGTTAAAGAACGCATTCTTTAATCAGATCCTGGATACAGATGGTTGCTAACCAGACATTGAGAAAACAGCCCTTAGACTCACAAGTGGTCGTACATAAATTTCCTTGACTGCCCTCCAAACTTCATGATTTTTCAAACTTGTAACTCGACAAAAAAACTCGCACTTTTTAAATTTTAAGGATTTTGATATAACAGACTGAATTTTCAAAAATTGAAGCCTGTGTTATTTTAGTTAAAACGTCAGGTCCCCTGTTGGGTCAAAATATGTTCGAAAAATCCCAATGAAAAAATTATGGATGCTTTTGTAGAAGCTTTGTATCAACCTTCTCAACCTACTCTTAGCATTTCACAACCGTGTCTTTAATCAAAGGTCTTTAAAGTATTTCATCGCCTGCCATTTTGGTCTTAAAACTTGGAGTTCTTCCTTAAGTATAAGCAGCTTTTCCTGAATTAGTCTCAAATTGATTGTCTGTCATAAAATTAAATAAATCTGTCATAAAGCTAATCAAATCTGTCATAAATTTTATTAAACCTGTCATAAAGCTAAACAAATCTGTCATAAAACTATGCTTGTCATTGATTGAGTTGTTACAATGTCTGACAAAAACATTTCTCAGAAAATTTCAACGATTTTCATAGTTGTGACTGTTGTGTCCGAACAAAACTATAATATTCCAGTCAAATCATTTGTCATATATTGAACAATTTTAAGTTCTCTAAATTGAAGACTGAATCGAGTCCGACCGTCATGTAAGCTCTGTTTCGTTTGCCCAGAAGATAAATGTTGCAAAAAAATACGATTTGACACCAAAATAATTAGACTGGATATAAAACGAAGCTCAATGTAAACGATCATTGACCAAATTTCCAACTACGAAACGTTTTTAATCACACCAAAATCGGCCGATTTCTAAAACCGACGGTTACTGGAAATTAAAAATGATTCACTTACGACAACGTCAAGCGAAAAGCATCGTGGTCAGATCGCGATGAGCCGGCGCAAAAGTTGGTCACACCAAGTCTGACAGTCAGAACGTTTTTAAATGGGATTTGAAGGATTGACAGGGATTGACGGGCTCTGCTCTGCTTTATTTACTGCCAAATTCTTAACTCGGACTACTACTACTTGTATTATTAACAGTACCAAATGAAGGATGTAGTGGCGCAGAGGTGGCCAGCTTTGGGCAATAGGAAAGGAATTCTGTGCCATCAGCATAACTCCAGGCTACATACGTCGATAGTGACACGTCAGAAGCTCCGGAGCTTCATTATTAAGATCTTGTGAATCCATCTTATACATTTTGTAATCCGGACATGTAACCAAGTGACTAGTTCTTGTTCTTGTCTATGGCCCTTAATCATGCTGGAGAAGAAATCGTCTCAAGATAAGCTTAAAGAAATTGAATTCTTTTGGCTATGGATTGACATTTTTTTGACTATCAAGAAAAGCTTGTTGAAATTGACTTTCGTTTGACTGTGGAGAGGTCGGTGCCTATAAGTGTTGGATTATAGAATTATCTTCGAAATAGCAACAAGCTATGAAAGAGACTAATGCATCTTTCGCGAAAACCTTCAACTTAAAGCCAAAATAAGGAATTTTTGAGCTAGAATTTGTCTCATATCTACTCCCCGCGCTGCCCCTACCTAAGAAAGATTCTTATCGAAGTGTTATCAGCAAAATTTCTCATTTAATTTTCAGCTGCCAATACGAAAACGTTCAGATTGAAAAAATAACCACATTAAACGACCTTGCACGCAGAGCGCAACCTATGCAAAAGCCATTAATGTCGCCATTTTTCGACATAAATTTAATTATACGAAAAATCATTAGAGTTTATGTGACACGTAGACTTCGGTGTTAAAGACGCGAAGCACTCGTGCGAAAAAAAAATCAAAAGGCGTTGAGAGAAGAGATTAAAAAGACGTTGAAAAAAAAAAAAAACAAGGAAGAGCGCGAATTATATGTGTAAGCATGTGTGTGTGCGTGATATGCTGCTTGGGGGCTTTGAATTTAATACGGGGTTAAGTTGCGGCATTCAAGTGGCATATGAATTTACCCTTAACATCCCCAAACGACTTTCGGTGCCTGAAATAACCTTTGTAATGATGATTGATTCTCTTTCCTTTTGCTATGCAAAATAAACCAAAAACAAAGAATAAATCTTAAGTGCCAGGAAATTGCCGTTTCCTTCCTTCGTTTCCTTCCTTCCAACGAAAGACAAAAATCTGGGGAAAATTAATATTTACCTACTTCAAAAAAAAAAATTGTTGTAACCCTTTGGGCGGAAATCAAATAAAGTCCCTTGGAAGCTCAAATGCACATTACACATAATTTTGCTGCCCAAAAATGTGCAGTAAATATAATAATTGTTTATTTTATTTTGAAGTACAAGCAGTAGCAAAGGGTTGGAGAATTTTTAAATTTTTCACGAATAACTAAACTTACGTTTTAGCTAACCGTTTAACGGCAGTTGGGTCAACATAACCGGAACAGACCCGGAACTATATCCGACCGAAAAATGTCAATATGACAATTTGTATTAAAATTGAATTATTTGAAGAATATTCGGCAACATGCCACAAAATTATTTGAAGATTAATTTTAAATGCGACAACAACAATACGGAAAGAAATAAATTATTAAGGGTAGGACCATATTGGATTTTTAAACAAACAATAATTAAATCATGAAGCCGTAAAGCGAAAAACACTGTCTCGATTTAATTCCACTATAGTCTAACCGCGTAAGCGGTGTCTACGCCAATAAAGAAGAAGAAGATAGTCTTAGTCTGTATCTAACAGTTTTGATGTACCGTTAGTTTTCCACTCTTACAGTAGTTAGTCAGTATAATGAAAGTCACATCGATTTGTTAATATGTTGTAATATTAATTAATTTAATGCAGAAAGTAAAAAGTTGCCACCTGTTTGAAAAAAAAACTGTTGGAGAGAGTTGCCACATTATTATAATTTTTTTAATTTCAAATGGAAAAATATTAAAGTATCTGTTTAAATTTCTTGATTCTCATTTTATGATTTGTCGTCATCAAATTAAAAGGACGATGGTTTAAAAAATATGCGATTTTTTTCACAAGTGTTGCCATCGGTTAAAAATAAGAAAATATTTTTTCAGTAAAATTAAATTTCAATATGAAAAAAAATTATATAAACACTAGTAAAGTTGCCACATTTTCAAAACTCTCAAGTTGGTATTTAAAAGTAATTTTTGATAAAGGTTGCCACTTGCTTAAATTTCTAGATTCCTATTTTATCGTTTATCATCATTAAATTAAAAGCATACGGCATACTATACCTAAACGAAAATTTTTTGACAATTGTTGCCACCGGTTAAAAAATAATATCGAAATTTTTCAGTAAAGATAAATTTCAATATTCAAAAAAATTGTGTATAAAAATTAAACTTCAAAATTCTCACAGTTAGCATGTAAAAATAATTTTTAAGAAAGGTTGCCACCTGTTTAAATTTTTTAATTATTATTTTACGGCTTATCATCACAAAATTCAAATGCGACGATTTAAAAAAAATGCCTTACCGAGATTTTTTTGACAAGTGTTGCCACCAGTTGAAAAATTTAAATCGTTAAAATAGATGAAGTAAATTTAATATTTACAATTTTAAAAATTGTAAAAAATTATGTGTCATATTTTTAAGGCATTAACCACATATGTGAATTTAAGTTGCATAAAAATTTAATTCATATGTTTTCAACTGTTCAGCTTAAAGTTAGAACGAACATATACTATAGTAGCTAAAATACTTGTACATACATACATATGGCTGTATGAAACGGAGGATATAACTACCTTCTTTATTGTTATTTGCCGCTGTTCTTCTTCTTATATTTACATAAATTTCGTTATTTACTCTTTAAGTCTGAAGATTTTCCTGTTTTTACTAACGGTAATGAATTTTGTAATATGTGCCATATTTACATGTGTACAAGTGTATACATACATAGTACATATGTATGTATGTATGTATGGCATTGAGTAAATTTAATTTGTCTGTTCGTTGGTTTTGTTTACTTTTATAGCTTAAACTAAACACTGCCTCGCTTGTTTAAAGGCGTGTCCGAAGGAAAGGGCTCATTGCCGAAAAACACAGGATTTCACGTTTAACGGGGTCTTTACTTTTCATGTTTTATGCACGACGGTAACATTTGTAAACATAAAATATTTAATTATCCCATTTTTCCCGGTTCTTTTTTATTATTATTATTTTTTTATTTGCTTTCTTTGTTTTCGCTTCGTAAACTCAAACAACGGTAACAGTCTTCGCGCCGCCTGACATACCCACACACACACACACATGGGTGGTCTTAGTAAAACGATCCATTTGCGAATGACAAGCGGCCGACGCCGAGGCTTTAAACGACTCTTTGCCAAATCACAAATTAACATGAACATGGCGAAAATGGAGAACAAATATTTAATTAACTTTAAGAATAACAAACACGAATTTGCTGGTAGAACGAAACCTCCTACACTACACACATACAAAGAAATGCCTTAATATCACGGCTTTGTAATTAGGAATGATTGCTTTGCTGGTCTCTTAAGATTCTTAATTTAATTGTGATTTTTGTAAACGACACTCGCACCACCTCTCCTCCCTAGTGCTTGGCTATTTAAAAGAAATGAAATTAATAATTCGGAAAAAATGTAAAACCCTCGACACATTTGTTGATAATATTTTTCTAATTTTAGTTTTTATATCATATTTTTGTTTCACGTGCTTCTGCTTAATTTACAATTAATTATCCTAAAAGCTTTTCAACCGCATTTAAACCCAAATCCTTTTATGTCTCCTGCTTGCCGACATGTATCTAAGACATTTACTCAATTGTAATGTGAGTTCACCCTAATGCTTGCTGAAAGCATTCAGTGTTATTTTTATTTATTTTTAATATACAAGTATACTAAATGTCTAAATTTCAACGGTGGGACCTATTAAATGCTGCTGACATAAGTCGCATAAAATTTATATACGTACATACATTTAACTGTTATGCAGATATTTTTTAAAAAAGCATATAATCAGATTTTAGGTTTTTTGAAATATTAACGAAAAGTTGAGTTTCCCATTTCTCATGTATAATTCTTTTGATAATAATATTGAAATACTGAATTTTTTTCTATCAATTTGACTTAACTTATATATGTATGTATGTATATTTCAACAGGTGGCAACTTTTTCAAAAATTCCTCCTTAGCTGGATAACAATATTTTTATATTTCATAAAAATTATAAAATAAATAAAAATAAAAAACAAACAAACAGGTGGCAACACCTTAAAGGATATTCTAATTTTTTTTTAACATTTAGGTCCTTTGAACAATGTCAGTTTTATACCAAAATTTTAATATTTCATAATTTTTGTACAATAAATTTTATATACATAATTTATGTATGTAAGTGGCAACCCTTCAGAAAATACTTTCAACGTTAAGCACCTTTAAACCTATTCCTTTGGTGCGCTTACTATGATGCTTTTTTATATTAATATTTTTTTCCATTGGTGGCAACCCTTCTTAAAAATATCTCTGACAGAACTATTTTTGCCACTTTGAGTTTGATGCCCATATTCTAATATTAAAATTGATCAAATATATGTTACTTGATTAAGTTTTTTTTAAGTGGCAACCTTTTTAGAACTCTATCCTATTTACTCCTTTGTCCCCATACTTTCTTATACTTGTCAAACTCCAGCTCAATATTTTAATATTTCATTATCACTTTTTATTATAAAATAAAATCTAATAAGGTGGCAACTAAAGTTTTTTTTCTACTGTAAGCCCTTCTAATATTTTTTCTTGTAATATTTCTTTACTTACTGAGTTCTTGTAGTTTATTTTATTTTTAAACAGGTGGCAACTTTTTAAAAAATTAACTTACCTTAATGTTTCTTAAATCTGTTTAAATCGAGGTCAATATTAATCATTAACATTTTAATTATGCAAGAAATGAAAAAATTGTAAACAGGTGGCAACCATTTTGAAAATTTTCCAACTGTAAGTCCTTTTAAAACTTCGATACGCATACTGTGGTGTTTATTTAAATTGTGAGGGTTTTGTCGGTTTTTTTATTTACAAACTGGTGGCAACCCTTCTCGCAAAAAAATGCGTGACACAAATTTATTCTTACTAGCTTGTGTTTGATGTCTGTTTTTGTATATAATTTGGTTTATCTATTTCATTGCATAAAAATTGTAAAAAGTTGGCAACCCTTTACAAAAATAGTTTCAATATGCTTAATTAAACCACTTTGCTTTGATGCTCCTATTCCAATAAGTCGAATAAAAAAAGGTTAATAAAATAAAAAATTAAATTTGTGTTTTTCCTTGCTAATGTAGTGGCAACAATGCAAAATTAAAAACTGTCTGATTTTAAACAGGTGGCAACTTTTTTCAAAAAAATTTAGTCAGCAGAAACTTCTTTTATCATTATATTATTTTCTATGATGTCAGTATTATAATATTTCGTTATATTTTTAATAAATAAAAAATTGTAAACAGGTGGCAACCATTTTGAAAATATTCTCAACTTCAAGCTTATTTTAGCGTCTTCAGTTTGACACGCATATTATGGTGCTGCTTTAATTTATGAAATTTTTTACAAACTGGTGGCAACATTTCCCAAAAATATTTTGGAAAAATATTATTGTTTGCCAGTTTGAGTTTTATGTCCATATTGTTATACATATAGTACTCGTAAGTTAGTTCTCAATTGCAATGCATAAATTGTTCAACAGTCTGGCAACTTTTTACCAAAACTGCTTCAACTTTTAGCCAATTTAAATCACTTTGGTTTGATAACCATATTGTAATCATTCGAGTATTATTCTTATAAGATTTATGTAATTTTATCATTTTAAATAAGTGGCAACACTTTTTACTGAAACTGTAAGCATTCTTGTAACATTTCAGTTTGTTGTGCGCTTTATCTTAAACTTTTCCAAAATTTTTCAACAAGTGGCAACCTTCTAACTTTTTCGTTTCAATTAATCGTTTTCTACTCAACTACCGTGTCCAAAATGTTAGATTTCAAAAACTTGTCGAACATAAAGCTAAAATCACTTTTGGGTACAGCAGTGCGTATGAGTGACCTTAAACTATGTAAAACCTCACATCAGTCATATGCACTGTTGTTCACATGAAGAAGCTCCGGTATATTATAATAATATAGAAAACCGATAATATTTCGAATAGCTTTTATTTTTGTACAATTTTGAATTCTATTATAATATTTAATGAGTTTTTGCGGTTATTTTTGTTAACCTTTTAGCTTTTTCGCATCGTTAAAATCTTAAAGTTGCAAGCTTTGCATTAAATTTTACAAAACCAGCTTTATCAGCTTCAGATACTCATAAATCATTGTCAACGCCCCACAAGGCTATCTAAATCATTGGAATCTCTATGGAGAGCATTTTGTGGGCGGTTTTCATAACCAAAATTTGGGTTTCATTTGTCTACATTTGGACAGTTTAGAAGACTACAGAGAAGAAAAATTACCCACAACAGCTTCCTTTGCTGTGTCTTCACTCCACCCAAGCGTACATGCTGTGTCAGCACGAATCGCGTACATGTTCCTATACACATGCATACATGTATCGAGTTTCCTTATCGGTGCTGTTGGCAAAACAAACATCGTACCGTCTTTGCGTTGCTTTGTGCGTATGTGTGTGCTTTGCTAGATGCAAATGCGATTTTGCAATTATCTTCCGAAATTCGAGTACAATTCCCAGCGCATGCATACAAATTTACGTCCGCGTGCGGAAAATCAAATTGCGTGTCGTTAGTTCGCGATAGCTACAGCAACAGGTGCTTCTTGCTTGTGCGGTTTAGCTGTGCTTACTCGTGCTTAGGAACGCTAAATGTGTCGAATTTGTACCTGACGGATGTATACAACGTAATTATGAATATACTTACATCTATCTAGTAATTGTTAGTAAACATATATCGGCGTAAAGTCCGCGTATAAGACTCTACTAAGGCGACTCTCATGGTGAAAGTAATAAAAGTCTGTTAACATTGGAAAATTATTCAGTTGAACGGCGGAATTTATGAAAAAGATTCCTTTCTATAGTTAAAATATTTTGACAATTTGCATTGAATAATTAGTTATTATAAAAATATATTTACTTTTTTATTTTCCTCTCCAAATATAAGACTTCAGAAAAATTATTTCGAGATATTTTTGGAATTTGTGTAGATAATTTTAAAAATGATCTAAATCCGTAAATTTATTACCTTCATTCGGAAAGTGAAATTTATTTTGAAGACATGCTGGCATTTCATCAATATGATATACTGGAGTCTCTCCATATGAACAACAGTGCGTATGAGTGATATGAGTTTTTGCATAATTGAAATCACTCATACGCACTGCTGTGCCCAAAAGTGATTTTTGTTTGAGCTTCGACAAGTTTTTGAAATCGAACTGTTCGGACGTGGTAGTTGCGTAAAAAACTAACAATTGCAAAGAAAAAGTTAGAAAGTTGCCACATGTTTAAAAAATTTTTGACTAAATTTTTTTTAAGATGTAGCGTATAACAAACAGATTTTACAAGAATACTTGCAGTTGCAAATATTTTTTTCAGCGTTGCCACTGATTTAAAGTGACGAAATTACATAAATCTTATAAAAAGGGTAGCTTAATCGATCCATAAATATACTTTCAATAATATTTAGTACTCAGTTTCGAATAAATATTTATGCTTTTGCTAGTAAATTGTTAAGAATGAGCAAACTATTAATTTAAGCTCATTTTTGTTTTATATTTTGATCTAAGCGCTAACTTTGAAATTTTCTGTTATGCGTTTTAAATTCATTTGACCTTCTAATAGCGCCCGAAATCTTTGCTCTGTAAACTCTAATGGCTCTTTCGTGCAGATCTGCCCTAACTGACTTTGAGTAATAGTATTCGAACGTACGTTGTGGTTTCTGTTACTGAAGAATGAACCTCAGATTAGTTGGATACCTTCAGAAATGCGTCAAAAGTCTAAAAGGGTGCCACTACCTACCCGCGAAAATCAGAAACACACATAAAATATTATAATACTTTAAGTAATATTTTATTTGGATCTTTAATTTTTTTGAACACAGTTCTACCCCAAATGTGAACTACTTGTCACTCTCATAATTAATAATTAATAATAGGTTAATATTAAAAGTCCAACTACAACTTTGAAAAAAAAGATATTCTAATACAAAATTTAGCGCAATACAAAAACGGTCTGGCTATATTTTCCATAAAAACCTTACCATACAAGTTATGTATATGCAGTCAAAGTTATAGGCCGAATGAGCTGAGCATTCATACAAGTGATTTTTACATGCAGTGTTCCTCATACGACATGGTGTACTGCATGAATATCGCATCCTCAATGCATAACTTTAACTATAAGTTTTCAAGGAATATTTCTTTCAAAAAAAACGATTAGATATTTTTGCAGAGCACTAATTTTTTTATTAGAATATTCTTTCTTCAAATTGTTGGGCAATAACGGGTACCTTAATATGCTTATATTTATGTGATTACATATGTACATATCTGTGCAGAGCTGTCACTTGTTGCTTGCAGCATTTGCAAAGCACACAATGTGCGTATGTGTGTATGTCAGCGCGTGCGCTACAGTGAAATGCAATGAACTGTAAGGAAGTTGCACATTTCCGAACCGTCATAGTCACATTACTTTGCGGTAATTAGTGGCAACAACATTTACCTACCTCTTGTCACTTGTGTAATGCCTTCCCGCGGCGTTCTCGGGCACGCACACCAACTATTTCTATACATGATTACTATTGCTTTGCTGCAAAAGAGAAGCACAGGAAAGAGAAGAGGAAAAAAATTAAAGAATGAAAAAATGCATGAAAAGCAAAGCGAGGTGTTATCGTCTGTTCGAAAATTTAAGTAAATATGTAATTAAAGTGCATTTACAAATCAGCAGCGTATGATTATGGCGAACAATAGTCAATTTACATTTTCATGTTTAAATTTAACTACATTAGGGTGGTACATAATTATTCAAAAGTATATTTTTTCTGCTTTAGAAGCTCTTTTGTTTGAATACGGCCAACACTTATCAATTATCATGTTAATTTTTAAATTTAAATACATTAGGGTGGTTCATAAATAATAAAAAAATGTGTTTTTTCTGTTGTAGAGAGTGTTTTTTTCTTATGTAGAAGCGTTTTTGTGTGATTATGGCCAGCAATTATCAATTATCATGTAAATTTTTAAACTTAAATACACTAGGGTGGTTCATAAATATGCAAAAATATGCTTTTTATATTTTTTTCTACTGTAGAGAGTGTTTTTCTCTCATGTAGAAGCGCTTTTGTGTGATTATGGCGAACAGTTATCAATTGAACCAACGATAATTTTTAAATTTAGCTACATTAGAGTGGTTCATAAATATTGAAAAATATTTTTTTTGGCTACAGAAATTGTTACTCTGCTATGTAGAAGCTCTTTTGTATGATTATGGCCAGCAATTATCAATTGGCATGTTAATTTTTAAATTGAATTACATTAGGGTGGTGCAAAAAAATATGTGTTTTCTGCCATAGAGAGTGTTTTTCTCTTATGTACAAGCTCTTTTGTCATTGCATGACCAAACTCGATATTACTACAACAGAAGATGGAACATGTACTCAGGCCTCGATTGGAGACTGTTTGACTTATACATGACTTCAGTTCAGACTTCTACATGATGACTCTATGTAAATTATGTTTTTTTCTAATTTTATTTATTTTGGAAAATCTATATATCGGTAGTGGAAAATTTCTCTCAGAAGTTTTTGAATTTTATCGAGTTTTTCGAGTATCAATTTGAACTTCATCACACTCTAATCTCTCTTTATTTTCAACATTTTTATGTGACTGTACCTTGCAACATCGACAAATAGTTTAAGGTTAAGAAAATATGTTGGAAAAATTTTCTTATTTTATATAAGAACCACCCTAATATATTCATACACTTATTTAATATGAAAATATAAACTATTTTGGAGATATAAACTGCTTTTAGAAGTAAAAAATAAGTATTTTAACTAAATGACAGACAAAAGTTCAATATTCTGGCTTTTTTTTTAAATATTATTTATAACTTGAACAGGACTCTCGGCTGTTGGTCTTCGCTACAGCTTCTTGAAGACCTCATCTCTGCCCACTTCCAGTTCCATAATGCATTTTCTAACATAGTCAGTGTCTTTTTTCCGTATATTGCTTTTCATTCCGACAGTCGTCGCTGGTTTCTCAGCATATACTCGTACCATTAGCTTGACAGACGCAAAAAGTTGTCTTAAAGATTCGATATAAGTGACCAATTCACAGATTCATTTCTCGATATAATACGATTTACAAAAATTCATTGCCATAAATTGATGATTACTGTGCCTTTGAGGTGAACGTCATTCCCGGTAGCATCTTATTCTGAATACAATGGACACTGGTGAGCCACAACCGGATTGTGTTGATTGTAGCATGTTGGCTTAGATGTGTAGTAACTTTTTTTTCGAATAGAAGGGAATCTCTAAAGCCGCTTTTAGATTACCCGCACTGCAAATCGGAATATACACTAAATTCGTAACCTCTAAGACAAATAAGGTCTTCCTAGGTGATGAAGGTTTCATGGTGAATTGTGCGTTGACACTTATCCCAATACATTTGCACGATTTTACACTTTTCCTGTGTCTGTTTCTGTACGTAAATGTCAAAAACATGTGCTTATTTTGACAGTCGGTTTGACAGCTATCGCTCTAAGCAATTACACACCACTACAAAAGTAGTTTTCTTTCAAGGCACGCAATAAAATTTATGATCCTGTACGCTGCTTTAATGAAATGCCTTAATTTACATAATCACAGCCACGTCCTTTTGATCTTTTGTCACATGCGTACATATATGTATGTAGGTGTATAACAAAGGTCATGAATTATATATATCTATTAGCGCCATGTGTATCTATTTACTCACCGAAAATTTTGACCACTAACACAATAAAGTATAAAATTTATGCCATAATTCGTGATGAAAAGCAGTTGAAAAACATACTGCCAGATTATTGTGACGTTCTTGTTGCTGGAAGTCTGCGTCTGTGAAAAGACAAAAATAACAAACACTTTAGTTGTAGTAGTGTAGGAAAATTTTCACCGAATATTATTAAAGAGAAATTAGCACTTCAATTATTTTACAGCATTGTATGATAGGCTGGATTAGGCGGCCAAAAGAAAACAGTGTTTGTTCAACGCCTGTTTTTCAAACACCTTTAATTGTAGAAGTTGTAGAAGATCTAATATTCGGCTGCATTCCAACTTAGTCCCTATCACCAAAACGATTAACAACTAATTCTAAAGTTTATCTTCAGTAAACTCCGATTAATAAGAATCGGCAACAGTTTGATAAACACATGTGTTGCTTGTGTCGCCAAGTTGTTGCCACAAAAGTTATCGAGTTAAAATACTGACAAGCATTCATATGTTTATTCGCCAGTTGCTTGGCATTCCCATTTGCCACAAGTGACGCAAGTGAGTGGCGGGACATTTTCTTCGTGCTTCTTCCTGCCGCATTCACATGTGTGAAATTAAGAAATGAACAAACTAATTAAGAGTAATTACAAGCATATTTATGTAAGCAAATTAGAAAGTTCAAAGAGCAATTTGTGCATCCGTGTTGGTGCGCATTTGTGTGTGTATTATAAATGGGTGTTTTAGTGGTTGCTGTTGTTAATGCTAATTTCCTGCACAGCTGGCAACCATTTGTAGACTTCTATGACTCAAGTTCTTTCATTAAACATGTTGTTATCTGAGGTCATATTAGTCAAAGGTCTCCATCCACTCATCTTTGGTCTCAAATTTTTGTTTCTTTTCGGCAAAAGTTTATAAGTTATTGCTATTTTCCATGATATGTAGGCACATATTTGGAATACTGCTTGCAATCTGGAAACTCATAATTTTATCGGAAAGTTTGACATTTTTAGCTGGTATGAATACTCAGAACATTTTGACATACGCGCGCTATTTGTGTTTTTTACAGTAACTTAAAATATTCTTCTTGACAAAGAACATGGATTTACATATACTGCGAACATTTTCGCGTGATTATTTTTTTAGAACTTCCGTCGAGGATTAACTCATCTAGAGTGTAAAGATGAACTTAAATAAAGTTTTGATGACGAAGCTCCATCGAGGACCAGTATTTATCGATAGTATGGTAAATTCAATCTTGGTCTCAGATCACTCCATGAGGAATTTCGTGGAGGTCGTTCAAATCAGTTCTTGTTGCGGAAACTATTGATGGTGATATTGCAAGATCATCATGTGATCTATATTGAGATTGAGATAACTGCATTTGTGTGACCGGCATATATTCGATAAAAAAATATATATTAAAAAATTTGTTCACCTTGGATCCCACAAAATTTGTCGATAGGTCAAAAAAAGGCTCGTGTCGATTGGTCGAGATAAATGTTAACGAGATACGATAAGGATGCTTCGAAACACGTCTATGACATCGTGATAGATGGTATTACGCGTATGAGCCCGAAAGTAAACAACACTCGCCTTTCCGGGTGTATCAAGACAAACAAAATTTGTTGTTTTAAAGAAAAATTACAAAAACTTCAAATCTAATGAAAAATGTTTATTGTCATT